>NC_135235.1:376378078-376704744 GCF_051348905.1 Ranitomeya variabilis | reverse complement strand
TAGTATATAACAGCCCACGCACGCAGTATATAACACAGCCCACGTAGTGTATAACACAGCCCATGTAGTGTATAACACAGGCCACGTAGTGTATAACACAGCCCACGTAGTATATAGCACAGCCCACGCAGTACATTGTACATTGCACAGCCCACGTAGTACATTGCACAGCCCACGTAGTACATTGCACAGCCCACGTAGTATATTGCACAGCCCACGTAGTACATTGCACAGCCCACGTAGTACATTGCACAGCCCACGTAGTATGTAGCACAGCCCACGTAGTATATTGCACAGCCCATGTAGTACATTGCACAGCCCACATAGTACATTGCACAGCCCACGTAGTATGTAGCACAGGCCACGTAGTATATTGCACAGCCCAAACAGTATATAGCACAGCCCACGTAGTACATTGCACAGCCCACGCAGTACATTGCACAGCCCATGTATTACATTGCACAGCCCACGTAGTACATTGCACAGCCCACGTATTATATTGCACAACCCACGTATTATATAGCACAGCCCATGTATTATATTGCACAGCCCATGTAATCTATTGCACAGCCCATGTAGTATATTGCACAGCCCACGTAGTATATAGCAATGTGGGCATCATATCCCTGTTAAAAAAAGAATTAAAATAAAAAATAGTGATATACTCACCTTCCGTTGGCCCTGGATCCAGGCAAAGCGGTTACCGACGCTCCTCGCGCGCTCCGGTCCCAAATGTGCATTGCGGTCTCACGAGATGATGACGTAGCGGTTTTGCGAGACCGCTACATCATCATCTCGCGAGACCGCAATGCATGGAGCGGTCACCGGAGCGTCGCGAGGAGCGGGGAAGGCCTGTTCCTGATCAGGGGGCCGACGGACGGTGAGTATATAATGATTTGTTATTTTTTAATTATTTTTAACATTAGATCTTTTAACTATTGATGCCGCATAGGCAGCATCAATAGTAAAAAGTTGGTCACACAGGGTTAATAGCAACGGTAACGGAGTGTGTTACCCGCGGCATAACGCGGTCTGTTACTGCTGCCATTAACCCTGTGTGAGCACAGACTGGAGGGGATTATGGAGCGGGCACTGACTGCGGGGAGTAAGGAGCAGTTATTTTGGCACTGGACTGTGCCTGTCGCTGATTGGTCATGGCCGTTTTGCCGCCACCAATCAGCGACTTGGATTTCCATGACAGAGAGAGGCCACGACCAATGAATATCCGTGACAGACAGACAGAAGGAAGTGACCCTTAGACAATTATATAGTAGATAATTACTGACAATAAATTACTGTGATATGTCAGTATGCAAATTGTCTCTTTAGAGAGGAAGTGGATTTGAAATCAGATCTCATACTTTGCACTAACGAGGGGAAATACCTGTAAACACAGTGTCTGCAAATTGAGATTCTAGTTTGCCTTTTATCTCAAGTCACATGGAAAGGCTCATTAATGAGTCGATATTGACTTTTAGGATTGCTACTTCCAATAGGTTGCATTAGAGTTCTATTCCTCTTGTTCTCTGAGGAGGCAATTTGCATATTTAATTTTCCAGAGGAGCATGCATGGTGTAGAAGGCTCATCTTTTATAAGGATCTGAATTGTGTACCTGTTTTGACTGGTCTTGCTCTGAGTTCTGCCGGATCTTGCCCTTATCTAAGATGGAGTTAGTGGCTTCATGGGGCCATCTTGTTTCCTGTCTGATATTCCTTGTTTCCTGTCTGCTGTATATATGAAGGGACACTGCACACTATACCTTGCTTGTGTATCTCGTACTTCACCTGTTGCCAAGCTAGAAGGACGTGAATCTTGCCTGTATCTTCTATTCATCGGGATACCCCATTTGTTACCCATCTGCCTCCCATCTGAAAGACTCTACTTCTCTGGATCTGCTCTGCACCCACCTCCGCTGCGGCCTGCTCTCCGCTAGGAGCCCAGTCCATGCTCTGGATCTCTGGATCCTGCATTCCCGGGCTTGAACTCTCATCATCAGTCTGTACTGACAACAACCTTATATTCCTGAGTCTGCATATGTCTGCTGCTTGATTCTTAGAGCCTCTGTTTGCTTTATACCTGTTAACTGAAGCCTGTTTTCTTACAATATACTCTATTGAGTCTTGATATACCGTGTTTTTGTCTTCACTCTGATCCATGTCACCGGTCTCCATAGAGTATCAGAATAATCTTATGACAGGATACACAAGCCTCAAAAATGGAGATCACTGGGTCAGATTCTATGAAGGTGCGTATGAAAAATCTGTGCTCATACGTCACAGAACTTGACAGGGAGCTTCAGGCGATAAAAACAAAGTTGGAGGCATTAGAGACTCAAACTAACCATAATGCTAGTGTGGCCGATACATCCATTCAGGCCACAGCTACTCGCCTCTCAAATGTAGAGACTATAGCCGCAGCCCCAGTTCAAGCTCCTATTCTGGCCCCAGCTTCAACACCAGCTCCAGGTCCGGACTTTCCCAAGCTCCCGCCATTCAGGTTTGTTGGTGAAAGAGAAAAATTCCATGGGTTCTTAAATCAATGCCAGCTATACTTTACAGCACATGCGGCCCAGTTTTCAACTGAATCGGACAAGGTGTTAACCATGATAATGCTGTTAAACAAAGCTCTAGCCTAGGCAAACCCCTTGATTGAAACCAATGATGCATGTTTAAATTCTCTAAATGACTTTGTTGCCGCAATGTGTCAGATGTTCGATGATTAGTGTTGGCATTCCGATACTTGCGGTATCGGAATTCCGATACCGAGATCCGATACTTTTGTGGTATCGGGAATCGGTATCGGGATCGATATTAATGTGTAAAATAAAGAATAAAAATAAAAAATATTGATATACTCACCCTCTGACGCACCCTGGTTGTAACCGCCAGCCTCCGGTCATAAGAATGAGCGCTTGAAAGTCCTTAGATGACGTCGCGGCCTGTGATTGGTCGCGGAGCGGTCACGTGACAGCCACGCAACCAATCACACGCCGCGACGTCATCTAAGGACTTTCAAACGCTCATTCTTATGAACGGAGGCTGGCGGTTACTACCAGGGCGCGTCAGAGAGGTGAGTATATCAATATTTTTTATTTTTATTCTTTATTTTACACATTAATATGGATCCCAGGGCCTGAAGGGGAGTTTCCTTTCCTTCAGACCCTGGGAACCATCAGGATACCTTCCGATACTTGGTGTCCCATTGACTTGTATTGGTATCGGCGATATCCGATACTTTTCGGGTATCGGCCGATACTATCCGATACCGATACTTTCAAGTATCGGACGGTATCGCTCAACACTATCGATGATCCCAACTGAAACATCACAGCAGAAACCGCATTACTGATGCTCCATCAAGGAAAACGTCCTGTCATAGAATATGCAGTGGATTTTCGGAGGTGGGTGCTGGATACTACATGGTGCGGCTCAGCAAAATATGCAGTGTTCAGGAGGGGTTTATCTGCTACAATTAAGGATGAACTGGCTCGAGGCGAATCACCTACTAACCTGGCAGACTTCATAAATCATTGTATTCGGATAGACATTCGTCTCACACAACGCCGGCAAGAGAGGTGGGCAGATGCCAACCTTAACAACCCTATACCCTTCCCATCTCCCTCCAGGGAAGCTCAGAACAAGTTTTTGCCCCAGGCAGAGTCAGAACCTTTGCAGGTTGATGCAATTCAGAGAAATTCCCTCTACTCATGCAAGGAACATCGTTTCAGAGAAAATTGATGCTTTTACTGCGGAAAGTCGGGTCACTATATTTCGGCTTGTCCCAGAAAATCGTAAGACCACGGCTGCGGTAATCAAATGTGACTTTTCAGATGCATCTTCAGTAACTTATCATTCAATTTCCCGCAGGAAAGAAATGTTCGGTGGAAATCATGACTTCTCCGACTTCAGAAGCATCGTCACCTGTGAATGCAGTTGTCTTTTCAGTAAGTTCTACTACTTCATCCTCGGGCAGGTCGAGGAAGGATTCACACTGTTATATCCCCATCAAGATATGGGTTCAATCCTTTTGGATTACTAGTTTCGCTATGGTTGACTCTGGAGCCAGTGGCAATTTCATGGACATTACATTTGCTAAAAAACACGGTATACATTCACAGAAGAGAATTTCACCAGAGTTAATGGAGACCGTGGATGGTTCCCCATTGGTATCCGGGCTGGTAGATCTTGAAACAACACCATTGAAAGTCCGTATGGGGGTGGATCGTTCAGAGAGACTGTCGTTTTTGTTGATTTCTTCCCCTCACTTCCCCATAATCCTAGGATTACCGTGGCTACAACTGCAAAATCCTACTATCAACTGGGAGACAGGGGAATTACAGTTTCCAAGTAAACAGATACCATCAGCAGAACTAGCTTCAGTCGGGTCAGCAGGCGCAGTTGATTTAAAACTATCAGTAGAATATCAAGATTTTGTAGATGTATGTGACAAGAAAAACGTAGAGAAATTGCCACCACATCGGCCATACGACTGTCCCGTGGAACTACTACCTGGTGCTGCGATTCCGTTTGGGAATATTTATCCTTTGTCCGGGCCAGAATTAAAAGTCCTCAAGGAATATATCAACGAGAACCTAGCTAAGGGATTTATACAACCATCTTCTTCCCCAGCAGGTGCTCCAATCTTCTTTGTCAAAAGGAAAGACGGCTCACTCCGACCGTGTATCGAATACCGAGACCTCAACAAAATTACGGTTAGAAACTCCTATCCATTTCCAATAATTCCCGAACTACTTGAGAGGGTATGACATGCTAAGATCTTCACAAAGTTAGATCTCCTTGAAGCATACAACTTAGTACGGATCCGCCTTGGTGATGAGTGGAAAACAGCTTTCCGGTCACGTTATTGACATTTTGAGTACTTCGTTATGTCTTTCGGTTTTATTAATGCACCAGCTACATTTCAACACTTGGCAAACGATATTTTCAGAGATGTACTCAATATTTTCGTTGTGCTTTATTTGGATGACATCTTAATTTTTTCCAGCAACATCGAGGACCATCAGCGACTCGATAGAACGGTTTTGGATCGTCTACGGCAGAATAACTTATACTTCAAGCTGGAGAAAAGCGAGCTCCACAAAACGAAAATCCAATTCTTGGAGTATGTTATTTCTCCCCAGGTTCTCAGCATAGATGCAAGCAAGAAGCAAGCCATTCAGGAGTGGCCATTTCCCAAGACAGTGAAGGAGGTGCAACGATTTATTGGATTTGCGAATTTTTACAGACGGTTCATTAAAATTTTTTCGGGGATCGTCGATCCAATTACTCAACTGACTCGGAAGAAAATACCGTTTGTTTGGTCACCACAAGCACAGACAGCATTTTCCAGATTGAAGTCTAAATTTACATCGGCTCCCATCTTCGTACACCCAGACCCAGACAGGGCCTTCATAGTGGAAGTAGACACCTCAGACTGTGCTATAGGGGCCATACTTTCGCAAAGAACAGATGAGAAAGACCTTCTACATCCTTCTGCTTTTCTTTCCCAAAGGTTGTCACCCTCAGACAGGAATTACGACATTGGGCATAAGGAGCTGTTGGCCATTGTAACCGCATTTAAAGAATGGAGGCATCAGCTACAAGGGGCGTCCCATCAGATGGTCATACTCACGGACCACCGAAACCTTGAATTCATGAGGTCGGCGAGATGTCTAAAACCCAGACAGGCTCGGTGGAATCTATTTCTTAACCAATTTGATTTCATTATTGCCTATAGGCCGGGCTCTCGCAACGGGAAGGCCGATGCACTGTCTAGGATGACGTAACTCTGGCCTCCCCTCCGATGACCATACTCTCAGAAAATAACTTCATAGGTGTGTTACACAATCAAGATCTATTAACGGATATTAAGGAGGCTTACGCTGCGGATCCACTTCTGATCCGACCACCCAGTCAGGTAAATCTAACCTTGAAAAACAGACTTTGGCTCCAGGGACAACGTCTGTATATTCCGGAAATGGTGAGATTAAGTGTACTAAAATTAATGCATGACTCTAAGATCGCTGGCCATAGAGAAGTCCAGAAAACTCAGCAATTCGTATCTCGCTTCTTTTGGTGGGCAAACTACCAGAAAGATGTTCAACATTACATTTCGTCATGTAAGGTATGTGCCAGATCAAAAATTCCCTTCTCCTCATCTACTGGACTGTTGCAACCTCTCCCTATCCCATCTCGTCCCTGGGAGTCTATCTTAATAAACTTTATTGTAGACTTGCCTACTTCGAAAGGAAAGAACATGATTTTAGTAGTGGTCGACCGGTTAACCAAGGCTGCTCATTTCATCCCCTGTACCGGTTTACCGACAGACAGACAGACAGCGGATCTTATTGTACAGAATGTTTTTTGGCTACACGGAGTTCCAGATGAAGTAATAACGGATCGGGGGTCCAATTTACCTTAAGATTTTGGCGAAGCTTCTGTGCTGCTCTAAACATTAAGGTAAATTTGTCATCTCCTTTCCATCTGCAGTCTAACGGCCAAACTTAATGGACCAACCAGACCTTGGAGCAGTACTTGCGCTGCTACGTGTGCCACTTACAAGATGATTGGGTAAATTTACTCCCTCTGGCTGAATTCACGTATAATTCACAGAGTGTGTCCACCAAACAGTCTCCATTCTTTCCTAACAAAGGATATCATTCCAGTATTCTCCCGCGACTCCCGATAGACATGTCCGTGCCCGCAGTAGCCAACCCCATTACATCTCTTCAACAGAATTTGGAGGCCCTGAAACCAACGCTGGCCAAAGCTCAGCAGAGATACAAGAAGGCAGCAGACAGGTTCTGCAAACCAGCACCAACATACAATGTAGGAGACATGGCTTGGCTTTCAACAAAAAACTTGAAGCTCAGGGTTCCAACATCTAAACTGGGGCAAAAATATGTTGGCCTGTACAAAATCAGCAAAATAGTTCCGTAGCCTGCCGACTCAAGTTGCCTAATTCTTTGAAAATACATCCTGTTTTTCATGTCTCCCTGCTTAAACCGGTAGTATCGAATCCCTTTCCCAGATGCACATCCAATCCTCCTGATCCAGTTTTCATTGACGGGTAAGAAGAATTCATCGTGGAGATGATCATCGATTCTTAGATCCATTGGAGACGACTTCATTATTTGGTGAAATGGCAAGGGTACTTGCCTGAGGAGAATTCCTGGGAACCTCAGGTGAATGTCCATGCTCCTCGCCTGATCAAACAGTTCCACAGCAGATACCCCAATAAACCAGGTCTGAGATCGTCCAGAGGACATCTTTTAAGAGTGAGCAATGTAAGGATCTGAATAGTGTACCTGTTTTGCCTGGTCTTGCCCTGAGTTCTGCTGGATCTTGCCCTTATCTAAGATGGAGTTAGTGGCTTCACGGGGGCCATCTTGTTTCCTGTCTGATATTCCTTGTTTCCTGTCTGCTGCGTATATGAAGGGACTCTGCACACTATACCTTGCTTGTGTATCTCGTACTTAACCTGCTGCCAAGCTAGAAGGACGTGAGTCTTGCCTGTCTCTTCTGTTCATCAGAATAGCCCATTTGCTACCGGTCTGCCTCCCATCTGAAAGACTCTACTTCTCCGGATCTGCTCTGCACCCACCTCCGCTGCGGCCTGCTCTCCGCTAGTGTCACGGGGATACAAGGAGGGCGAGAGCTAATAAACTGAGCCCCTGCAATTTCCGTAAGACTAGGGAAACCCTGTCTGACCCTCTACCTGAAGTTTACACTGAAGGTGTGCATGTTCAGGCCTCCACCCTCACCCCGATTCCTGATTCAGCCCTAGACTGAACACCACCGCCCACCACCCAGTGAATGCAATAGACCAATACCCACAATTATAACAAACAAGTATAAAGGAAAATATACTCCACGCCGCAGTCAATCAGGAATACACTATAAAGGTGCAGGGCAAAATAAATACAAATATAGGAAGGAGTAAATAAGACAAAGGAAAATACACCACCAGCAATGATTCTCCAACAACCAGCTCTCCACTCCGGACCAAGATAACTACGGATAAGACAAGACAGAAGCTATAATCGGTGACGCCCAAAGATCAGGAGAACCATTTAAAGGAAATGGGCATGGCCCAGCTTCCAATCCGAGGATCAGATAAATTAACCCCGGAGCAGCCAGAAGAAAACTAGCCGACGCCAATGAGCAAACAGTGGTCAAACGTGGAATTACCGCTGTCTGTCAGACGACCTGGTCTGCACAGTGTCCTACATGACAGCTAGGAGCCCAGTCCGGGTCCTGGACCTCTGGATCCTGCATTCCCAGGCATTAACTCTCATCATCGGTCTGTACTGACAACACCCTTATATTTCTGAGTCTGCATATGTCTGCTGCTTGATTCTTAGAGCCTCTGTTTGCTTTCCACCTGTTAACTGAAGCCTCTTTTCTTACAATATACTCTATTGAGTCTTGAAATACCGTGTTTTTGTCTTCACTCTGATCCACGTCACCGGTCTCCATAGAATATCAGAATAATCTTAGAACATCTTTCTGACATGCCAGTCCTGGCTTGTCACTCTCCACAAAGAAAAGCATTATTATTTATTTATATAGCACCATTGATTCCATGATGCTGTACATGAGAAAGGGGGTTACATACAGGGTTATAGCTATCGTTAACAGTAAACAAATTTACAATGACAGACTGGTACAGAGGGGAGAGTACCCTGTCCTTGCGAATTTACATTCTTCAGGATAATGGGGAAAAAAGACAGGAGGTCGGGGTGCTGCAGCACTGGTGGTGGTGAGGCGGCAGCTCTGATGGTGGTGAGGCGGCAGCTCGGGTGCTTGGTCAGGCGGAAGCTTGGTTATTGCAGGCTGTAGGCTTTCCTGAAGAGATGGGTTGTCAGATTCCGTCTGAAGGATCCGAGGGTGGTAGATAATCGAACGTATTGAGGCATGGAATTCCCGAGGATGGGGGATATTCGAGATTAAACTTAGAGACGGTTGTGTGAGGAATGAATAAGTGTGGAAGAGAGTAGGTGGTCTTGGGAGGATAGAAGATTACGTGAGGGAAGATAGTGGGAGATTAGTTCAGAGATATAGGGAGGGTGGAGCGCCCCCACAGTCACAGGGCCGAGGGGTACCCGGTACCGGGCCTCTCTGTCTCGGTTCTGGGGTTGTCACGGTGGGTAGACCCGGTCCGTGACCCTGCTAAGGGGTGTCCAGTAAAAGTTGAGAGTGATGATGTGTGGTGCAGGGTGCGATGAATAACGAGGACACAGGGTTGCAGTCTCTTTACCTCTTTACTGAAGGCTTCAGGATCCTCAGTCCAGAGTACGGTTAACAGGGCTGTCTGAGACCGGCCGGTCTGATGGCACCTCCAGAGTTCCCTTTGCAGGTGGAAATCTGTGCCTTCCTTCTAGCGCTTGTGTGTTGTAGTCCTTCCCTGCTGAGCACCACGGGATAGTCCTCACAACTGTTGTGTCTGTTTCTGATGTTCCCTCACAACTAGTGTTGAGCATTCCGATACCGCAAGTATCGGGTATCGGCCGATATTTGCGGTATCGGAATTCCGATACCGAGATCCGATACTTTTGTAGTATCGGGAATCGGTATCGGAACCATATTAATGTGTAAAATAAAGAATTAAAATAATAAATATGGATATACTCACCTCTCCGGCGGCCCCTGCACCTTAAAGATGTAACCGGCAGCCTCCTTTCCTAAGAATGAGTGCGTTTAGGACTTTCCATGACGTCACGGCTTTTGATTGGTCGCGTGCCTCTCATGTGACCGCCACGCGACCAATCACAAGCCGCGACGTCATCCTCAGGTCCTAAATTCCTAGAATGAGGAGTTTAGGGCCTGAGAATGACGTCGCAGCTTGTGATTGGTCGCGTGGCGGTCACATGATCGGCACGCGACCAATCAGAAGCCGTGACGTCATGGAAGGTCCTGAACGCGCTCATTTTAAGCAAAGCAGGCTGCCGGTTAACAGCGGTAAGGTGCAGGGGCCTCCGGACGGGTGAGTATATCAATATTTTTTATTTTAATTCTTTATTTTACACATTAATATGGATCCCAGGGCCTGAAGGAGAGTTTCCTCTCCTTCAGACCCTGGGAACCATCAGGATACCTTCCGATACTTGGTGTCCCATTGACTTGTATTGGTATCGGGTATCGGTATCGGCGATATCCGATACTTTTCGGGTATCGGACGGTATCGCTCAACACTACTCACAACTGATTCTGATGTTCTTCTCCGTCCCCCAGATGATATGGCTAGGACGCACCCGTATGACGGGTAGGCCTGCAGTTCTTCCGGGACCCTAGAGTCGCCCCTCTCCCACTGTTGCCCCCTATGTCTGCTTAGGTGATTTAGGTGAGACAGCCCGCCTATAACTGACTGTCCTGCCGTTGGTTTGAAGTAAGGCTTGGAGCCAGTACTTCCTCGGCGTTTCTGGCCACCGGCTACGCGCCTCAGTAGGATGTTGCCTCGATCTTACAGCACGACTCCTACTGGTGTTTTCTCCTTGTTGCGTTGATCTCGTTTCTCACTCTTCACAATAAACCTCGCTTCTTGTCCTTTCTTGGGGTACCGCCGCAATGAAGTGCAGGCACCGTCCCGTAACGTTCTTTCTGTTCACTAGGCCTCTGTCAGGATCCCACCCCTGACAGGGACCCCCCTGAATCTTCCCCTGCAACACCCTCTGCCACAGGATGTTGCCTGGTTCCAACCCAGTCAGCTTTCTGTCTAACTTCCTATCTAACCCCCAGTTTTACCAGATTGTGAGGAGTGGCCTAATACATAGTGCCCCTTGCTCCCCCTGGAGGCCAGACTGTGAAGTGTATTGGTGTCTGTGATACCTGGTCAGGTCAACTCATTCAGTGCCATCAGACGTACCATCACCCCCCTTAGCGGCGGAGCGATGTTACTGCAACGACCAGGTCTCTGGGGCGCTGCAAGGGAACAGGTTGTGAATGGCTTTGTAGATCAGTGTTAGTAGTTTGAACTGGATTCGTTCTGGAATTGGGAGCCAGTGAAGGGATTTGAAGAGGGAAAAAGCAGGGGAGTATCGAAGAGAGGTGGATTAGCCGAGCAGCAGAGTTGAGGACAGACTGGGGTGGTGCAAGGGAGGTGGCGGGGAGGCCACAGAGGAGGGTGTTGCAGTAATAGAGGGGGGAGATGATGTGGGCATGCACAAGAGTTTTAGTAGATTGTGGGCTGAGGAAGGGATGGATTCTGGCAATATTTTTGAGCTGGAGGCGACAGGAGGTAGCAAGACTTTGGACATGCGGTTTGAAGGACAGGGCAGAGTTGAGAGTTACCCCGATGCAGCGGATTTCAGGTGCAGGAGAGAGCGTGATGCCTTTACCATAATAGATAGATCACGTAGGGGGGGATACGCGAGATGGGGGAAAGATGATGAGTTCGGTTTTGTCTACATTGAGTTTTAGGAAGCCAGAGTTGAAGAAGAAGGATATGGCTGACAGACACTCTGGGATTCTGGACAGCAGAGAGGCGACATCTGAGCCAGAGAGGTAGATCTGAGTGTCGTCCGCATATAGGTGGTACTAGAAGCCATGGGACTTTGAGTTGTCCTAGGCCAAGGGTATAGATGGAAAAAAGTAGGGGCCCTAGGACAGAGTCTTGAAGGACTCCAACAGAGAGAGGGCAGGGTGAGGAGGTAGTGTGGGAGTGGGAAACTCTAAATGTGCAGTCGGAAAGGTATGAGGCAATCCAGGACAGGGCACGGCCTTTGATGCCGAGGGAAGAAAGAATCTGCAGCAGTAGGCACTGGTCGACTGTGTTGAAAGCAGAGGACAGGTAGAGAAGGAGGAGGATGGAGAACTGTCTGTTAGCTTTGGCTGTAAGTCGTTAGTAATTTTGGTCAGAGCAATTTTGGTGGAGTGGTGGGGGCGGAAGCCAGATTGGAGGTTGTCAAGGAGAGAGTTAGATGGGAGGTTAGAGGTGGGAGGAAAGTTGACCATGACATGCTGCTCAAGGAGTTTGGAAGCAAATGGGAGCAGTGATATGGGCCGATAGCTGGACATAACAGTTGGGACATGGTTAGCTTTTTTGAGGATGCGTGTGATGGTGGCATGTTTGAAGGCAGAGGGGAAGGTACCAGAAGATAGTGATAGGTTGAAGAGATGGGTTAGGGCTGGAATGAGCATGTTAGTGAGGTTGCAGAGCAGGTGGGAAGGGATGGGGTCAAGTGCACCGGTGTGATTTGGAAAGGAGGTGAGTAAGTTCTCCTTCAGTGATGTTGGAGAAGGAAGTTATTGGGGAAGGGCAGAGGTCTGGTATATGGAGTGGTTGGGGTGGTGGAACAGTAAATGTTTGTCTTGTTTGGTCGATCTTGTTTTTGATGTAGGTGGCAAAGTCCTCAGAAGAGATGAGGGGAGTTGGAGGTGGCAGTAGCAGGCGGAGGAGAGAGTTAAATGTGCTGAACAATTGTTTTGGGCTGTAGGATAGTGAAGATACCAGGTTAGTGAAATAGGTCTGTTTAGCAGAAGTGAGGGTTAGTTTGAAGGCAAGTGTAGCTTGTTTGAAAGCAGTGAAGTCATCTGACAGGCGTGTTTTTTTCCAACGCTGCTACGCGACCCTGGATGCTTGTCGGAGTTTTTTGGTGAGGTTGTTATGCCAGGGTTGCCTTTTGATTTGTTGTACTTTGCCATGCATGAGAGGGGCGACAGTCTATGGCTGATGTGAGGGTGGAGTTATAGAAAGCGGTGGCGCTGTCCGTGTCGTGAAGTGATGATATGGACGACAGGGGTAGGAGAGAGTTAGAGTCTGTGAATGTCTAGGTATGCAAGGTTTCTGCAAGGATGTGGTAGTGACTGGACATGGGGGGGGCTGGTGAGGAAGACAAGGATGAGAAGGTGAGTATATGGTGGTCAGATAGGGGGAAGGGAGAGGTTGTGTGATTAGATAAGGAACGGAGGCAGGTGAAGATGAGGTCTAGCGTATGTCCGTCTGCGTGGGTGGCTGTGGAGGACCACTGAGTAAGTCCAAAGGATGAGGTGAGGGACAGGAGCTTGAAGGCTGCTGGCTGGCGAGTGTCAGTATGGATATTAAAGTCACCCATTATGATGGTGGGGATGTTAGCAGAGAGAAAGTGAAGAAGCCTGGTGGAGAATTGGTCAATGAAGGCAGTGGCTGAGCATGGTGGTCGGTATATGACTGCCATTTAGAGAGTAGAGGGAGAGTAGATACAGACAGAATGAACCTCGAAAGAAGGGAGGATAAGGGAGGGTGGGGGTTGGATAGGGTTGAAGTAACAGACTTCGGAAAGAAGGAAACCCACTCCCCCGCCATGTCTGTTGCCAGAGCGAGGAGTGTGGGTAAAGTGAAGGCCATCATAACTCAGTGCAGCAAGGGAGGATGTGTCAGGGGGCGTCAGCCAGGTCTCAGTGAGGAAGAGGAAGGAAAGTTTGCGGGAAGTAAAGAGATCGTGGATCACGTGGAGCTTGTTGAAAACAGAGCAGGCATTCCAAAATGCCCCAGAGAGAGGAAGCAGGGGGGTGGGGGTCAGTTGCACAGATTAAGTGTGAGGGGTTGCGGTAGTTTCTCTTAGTGTGAGAAGGATCGGGGTAAGGATTAGTAGGATGTATGAGGCGGGGGGGGGGGGCAGGATTGGGGGATATGTCGCCAGCAGTGAGAATGAGAAGGAAAAGCAGGTGGGTGAAGGAGAGCAGTCGGCCTATATTATATGTTAGTAGGTGAGGTTTGAGGTTGTAGAGCAGGTCTGCGCGTGTAGCGAGGTGGGGGAGTGGGAGAGAGGGGGAGGTAGTTATTTGGTTTGAGGGTACAGGGGTAAGGGGTTAGCTAAGAGTGAGGATTAGTGGAGCGAAAACAGTGAGGGCAAATGTGAGTATGGTTAAGTAGCAGGGGAAGAAAAGAAAAGCAAGTAAAATTAGAATACAGTGATTAGTCTTTCCATCTGGCCGATTTCTGGACTATTTCTGGCATATTTCTGCCATACATTTAAAAGATGTCACTTCAAATGATGTAACATCTGACTAAAGTCATATCTGACTGCTCCATTCAACTTATACCATTCAAGAACCATTACCATATACCATTCATTACCCCTTAGATCTCCACAAGGAGAAGTGTTGCCCTGGGATAAGTCACACTGCAGATGTCACTGCAGAAGTGAGTGGTGCAGGATAATCCTTTGCAGGGATCATACTCAGGTGCAGCAGGAGGAAGACAGGAAGAGCGTTTCTATGAAAAAAAGTCCGTGCGGGTTTACTTGCTCCATAAACCCCTAAGCACAACAAAAAGGTAAACGGCCATCAGAGCAGGCATAACAACACAAAATTGTCATGGTTTATTGGGTTCTCGGGTCAGGTAATTGCAGGGTTAACTCGGATGGCCTCTTTCTGGGTCCTGGGAGGCTTTTTATAGCCTCACTGTGAGGTCAATCCTTGTCCTTTATACACTGACCCTTCGCTGAGTGTGTCTGACCCTGGTGTGTATGACCTTGGCTTGTGTGACTAAGTTTTTCCTGGCACCCTTTTAACATCCTTGGGGGTTCCTCTCCTTCTTACACTTTCTCCGAGAGCCGCTGCAACCCCGTGCTGCAGGCTCAAACAGTGGCGCTAAGCTCCGCCCACCTCCTCTGACACACGGTCATGTGACCGCAGGTCCAGCCTACCTTCTGGAGAGTGGCGAGTCCCTGCAACGCCACTGCTACCGCTCTGGTTCACAGCTCCTCTGTGTCACAGGCAGTCCCTGGCACCAGACATCCAGGCTAGACTCCTGCGCTGTCACCGGTGAGTGCCTGTCAGGTAGCTGGTCCTACTGTTAGGTTTTTTTTTCTCTCCTTAGGGGGGAGATTTGGGAGTGTTATCTGCATGGATCCTATGCAGGCATTAGCGGATCAGGTGAAACACCTGACTCAAACGTTCCAGAAATTTGAATGTGGAGCAGCGCACTATGGCTCAGACCCAGCAGCAGCTGGTGGATACAATACAGGGGTCTGTCGCTGCAGGGACTCTGGGTACTGGTGTCGTTGGAATCTCCCGAATCTCCAGTAAAACTGCCCAACCACTTCTTAGGGGATAAAAAGGAGTTCAGAGCCTTCAGGGAGGTGTGTAAATTTTTTCTCTCGAGGCCTTGTTCTTCTGGGGATGAGTGGGTCATTATTTCCCTACTTTCGGGGGGGCTCCACAAGCCTGGGCCTTTTCTCTCTCTCCAAGTTACAAAAAAAAGCAGTAAAGCCGCACCCTATAATTATATAGTCTCTATGGACATCAGGGTGCACATCCTCACCAGGGGGTCCATCCCAGATAGAACATCCAAATCCAAACTGAAGAAAAGGACAGCGCCACACCAGATAGTGAAAAGCAGCTCACATATTTATTCTGCCTCCTGCGGCAACGTTTCGGTCCGAAGACCTTTGTCAAGCCCTTTTCTCTCTCTCCTTCTGCTCCTGAGAGGATGACTGTTGATGCCTTTTTTGGTGCCCTGGACCGTATCTATGATGAGCCTGACAGGGTCCGTATGGCTGAAGACATGGTAATGAGTGTTCGGTAGGGTAAACAATCAGCTGAGTGGTTCTGTTTGGAGTTCCAATGTTAGGCTGCAGAAGTGTCCTGGGATGATGCCGCCCTTCAAGGTCTATTCCGCATAGGCCTGTCTGAACACCTCCAGGATGCTCTGGCCCTTCATCCTCCACCAGACACTTTGGAGGATGCCATAACCCAGGCCGTACAAATGGACCATAGGATAAATGCCAGGGATGTCATGCAGTGTGAAACTTCACTGTTTGCTGGCAGCAAAGAGACTGGGGCCACTCCTGAGGCCATGGAAATTGGTAAAAGAGGAGAGAAGATGTCGCCGGGAGAAACAACTCTGTTTCTATTGCGGAGAGCACAGACATTGGAGAAAAAATTGCCCCTCCTGTCCGTCATCCTCCAAGATGACGGGAAACGACTAGGTCTGGGTAGCGGTTGAGGAGGCTGCCCAGACCTTCAGGTACTGTTTTCCTCATGTACTAAAGTCTTGTTAAAGGTGGAACTTTGGGTAGACAACTATCGTTTTTTCTCTACAGCATTGGTAGACAGTGGTTCATCTCTCAACCTGGTCAGTTCCTGTGTCGTCTCCCAACACAAGATAGGGACAGTCAGGCTGGAGACGCCATTTAAAATTGTGGCCATCGACTCTTCCTCTCTTACTTGTACAGGGATTCTTTATGTTTCCAAAAGGTTTTCTTTACAGGTCGGTTCTTCCCACAGGCAAGAGATGGAATGTTTTGTTATGGATAAATTGCCTGCAGGACTAGTGCTGGGCATGCCATGGCTTCAATGCCACAACCCGGTGATTGACTGGGAAAAGGGAGATTATTAAATGGGGATCCAAATGTGTTGATTTATGCCATAAACCTGTTTGTTGTCTGAAAACTTGCAAAACCTTTCTCGGTGTTTTCTGCTAGTCTGGAGGTTAGTATTCCGGAGTACCTAAAAGACTTTGAGGATGTTTTCTCTGAAAGTGAGGCTGAGGCGCTGCCCCCGCATAGGCCATTTGACTGTGCTATTGATCTTATTTCTGGAGCCAAATTGCCCAAAGCAGGTCTATTTAATTTGTCAGGCCTGGAGTGCCTGGCTATGAAGAAATACAATCGCTGAAAGTCTTTGCAAAGGGTATATAAGTAGTGAAGAGCGAATATACTCATTACTCGAGATTTCTTGAGCATGCTCGGGGGTCCTCCCAAGTATTTTTTAGTCCTCGGAGTTTTAGTTTTTAGTGTAGCAGCTGAATGATTTACATCTGTTAGCCAGCATAAGTACATGTGGGGGTTGCCTGGTTGCTAGGGGATCTCGAGTAAAGAGTATATTCGCTCATCACTACATATAAGACCTTCTGTGTCCCCAGTAGCTGCGGGTTTTTCTTTGTTAAAAAGAAGGATGGTGGCCTACCTCCAACAATACGTATTTTTAATACTTATTTTTTAGTCCTCGGAGTTTTAGTTTTTAGTGCTGCAGCTGAATGATTTACATCTGTTAGCCAGCATAAGTACATGTGGGGGTTGCCTGGTTGCTAGGGGATCTCGAGTAAAGAGTATATTCGCTCATCACTACATATAAGACCTTCTGTGTCCCCAGTAGCTGCGGGTTTTTCTTTGTTAAAAAGAAGGATGGTGGCCTACCTCCAACAATACATAACCATAAAGAAGACCTACTATTAAGTAGTCAAAAGAAGGGAACCATAATATTAAGACCATCAATATTTATTAAAGCATTTTTTTTCAAAAAATGTACGACAAAACATAATCATATCAAAATATCCAGTAGGAGGGGCTCCAGACAGTATGGCAATACACCTTATCAAAGATGGTAAATATACAGCTCTACTGTAACATTAATTAAATGCCCAATAACATAGAAGATATTTTAGTCCATTCTATAACGGGTGGTATGTTATTGCAGCGCCCCAGAGTCCTGGTCGTTGCAGTACTGTGGTTCCGCCACTAAGGGGAGCTATAGTACGTCTGATGGCACTGAAGGAGTTCATCTGGACAGGTATCACAGACACCAATACATTTCACAGCCGGGCCACCAGGGGGAGCTAAGGGTTCTATTCATTAGGCCACTCCCCACCATTGTGGGTAAACTGGGGGTCAGGCAGGAAGTTAGGCAGAAAGCTGACTGGGTTGGAACCAGGCAACACCTTGTGGCAGAGGGTGTTGTGGGAGAAGATTCAGTAGGGTCCCTGTCAGGGGTGGGATCCTGACAGAGGCTTGGCAACTTGAGCGAACGTAACGGGACTGTGCCTGCTCAGTATAGCGGCGGTACCCAAGGAGGGATTGGAAGCGAGATAGATTGTGCTGAGTGAGAAACGAGATCAAAGCAACAAGGAGAATACCAGTAGGAGTCGTGCTGTAAGATCGAGGCAACATCCTACTGAGGCGCACAACCGGCGGCCGGAACGCCGAGGGAGTATTACAATATTCAGCTTCAAGCAATACTCTAAACCAACGGCAGGACAGTCAGTCTAAGGCGGGCTGTCTCACCTAAATCACCTATGCAGTCTTGGGGGGCAACTTGTGGAGAGGGGCGACTCTAGGGTCCCGGAAGAGATCCGAGCCTACCCGTCATACGGGTGCCGTCCTAACCGTAACATCAGGGAGGGACGGAGGATTAGCAGAACATCATCTAATCGAGTTGTGAGGGAACTTAAGAAACGGACACAACAGTTGTGGGGACTTTCCGTAAGCACAGCAGGGAAGGACCACAACACATAGCGCTAGCAGGAAGGCGCAGATTTCCACCTGTTAAGAGAACTCTGGAGGTGCCATTGGACCGGCCGGACTTGCGCAGCCTGGTTATCCGGATTCCGGACTGAGGACCCAGAGATCTTCAGTAAAGAGGTAAAGAGACTGCAACCTGGTGTCCTCGTTATTTACTGCACCGCACCACTACAGCATCACCACCACCATCATCTATCCACATCTATTACTGTACGCCCCTCAGCAGGGTCACGGACCGGGCCTAGCCACCGTGACAACCCCAGAGCAGAGACTCGGAGGCCCGGTACCGGGTACCCCTCGGCCCTGCGGTAGTGGGGGCGCTACATTATCAAATATACCTATATACTTTATCAAGAAATGACCTAGAGCTGAAGAATCACACACTGGCATGTCATTCAAGACTTAGGGTACCGTCTCACAGTGGCACTTTGGTCACTATGACGGCACGATTCATGACGTTCCAGCGATATACTTACGATCTTGCTGTGTCTGACACGCTACTGCGATCAGGGACCCCACTGAGAATCGTACGTCATAGCAGATCGTTTGAAACTTTCTTTCGTCGCTGGATCACCCGCTGTCATCGCTGGATCGGCGTGTGTGATGCTGATCCAGCGATGTGTTCGCTTGTAACCAGGGTAAACATCGGCCCTGTGCTTAGTAACCCGATGTTTACCATGGTTACCATTGTAAATGTAAAAAAAACAAAAACACTACATACTCACATTCCGGTGTCTGTCACGTCCCTCGCCGTCAGCTTCCCGCACTGACTGTGAGCGCTGGCCGTAAAGTAAAAGCAGAGCACAGCGGTGACGTCACCGCTGTGCTGTGCTTTACGGCCGGCACTGACACAGTCAGTGCGGGTCTGCGGGAAGCTGATGGCGGGGGACGTGACAGACACCGGAATGTGAGTATGTACTGTTTTTTTTTTTTACATTTACAATGGTAACCAGGGTAAACATTGGGTTACTAAGCGCGGCCCTGCGCTTAGTAACCCGATGTTTACCCTGGTTACCCGGGGACTTCGGCATCGTTGGTCGCTGGAGAGCTGTCTGTGTGACAGCTGTCCAGCGACCACACAACGACTTACCAATGATCACGGCCAGGTCGTATCGCTGGTCGTGATCGTTGGTAAATCGTTTAGTGTAACGGTACCCTTAGTTACCAATGTCAATAGTAAGGTGAAAATAACTAATACTATGTGCCTGAAAAAACTATCAACCACAGCGGTAATAGTACATGGTTTCAGACTAAACACAAATCACCAATGTATTACCTGTCAGGGTACTGCACAACGATAACAGTGCCAGTCTGGATGCCAAAGAACTGCCACGGAAACCCTCCTCACCCCAATGTACATTTCGCCCTGGCTTCTTCCGGGGGCGTGTCTGGGGGAGGAGAGTTAACCCTATTTATGTGACTGAGATCCAACTGGAGCGAGATATGTGGTGATAACGATGCTGCATTGCTGACTGGAATAGGCAGCGCATGTGATGTATTCCGTACCCCATGATTGAAATTCACTTCCGGAATAGCACTCGCTGGAATGCATGTGCACCATTAATCGAGCGCCGCCGGAAGTGCCAGGGGCCGAAACCACAAACACATGCGCACAATCAGGACACAAGCGTGCACCAGATGGTAAATACCCAAGTAATACTACTCCATGTGTAAACCGAAATGCCCTAAAATACCCAGGACAAATGTGAACGATGCTAGGTATCAACTGATTATATACAGATCCTACAAAATAATGAAAAAATATAATAATAATAATAAAGTTGATAATACTAGACCGAGAAAAGAAAGATAGGAAACACCATACCGCATAAAGGGATGACAATTAACAAGTATGGACCAGTGAAATGACCAAATTATAAGAATATAATAATCCAAATCATTGAGATGTGAAATGTGATAAAATAAAACATTAAGAGTGAATACCGATATTTTGCATACATTACATTAAAGGTGAGGGGAGTGATGAAAAATAAGTGACACCCAAGTAAATGCTAAAAGATTATTTTAATAAAAGGATTATTTTAATAAACATAACCTAAACTGAGTGAATTATTACATGTAAGACTTATGAATTTAACATCATACAATCAGATATTGAATTATCAATATATGATTACTCTATAGATTCTAATAGCAAAGTAATATAACATATGAAGTGCTAGTGTCTAAATATATTATTAATACTAGATGAATTTATAAAATCTTGATACAAGCCCTAAAAACCCAATGAGTCCTTTAAAGAGACCTATGCATACATACCGATTACTTATCATTCCCAAATTCATACACCCCAGCATATTACTTTCATAAACACAATGTCCTATTAATATAATACAAATCAATATAGTCCTTAACGGGGAATATCCCAAACTTATTCAAGTGGGACCTGAGCTGCCAAAAATCCAAAATGGATTGTGACAGTACCCCCCTTTCAATGAGGGGCCTCTGGATCCTCAACACCGGACCTCACCAGAAAACGACACATGGTGAGGATACCTCGATCCACCAGAGTTCACCACTGCAGTCACCTGACCCTCAGGTTTATGGCGAATGCAGCCCGGTGGAAGAGTCAATAACATAGGCTCCAGAGGTGCCATAAATCTCCAGAGCGCCGACCTGTGGAATGAGATGTGTATGTGCATTACTGGGGGTAACTCCAGCTGGAAAGTCCCCAGGCTGAAAAATGGCCAACACCCGATACAGCCCGATCACCCTAGCACACTTCCACCTGATGTTTTTTGTGGACACCCACACGTACTCATTCACACACAATTCCGGACCTGAACATTTATTTCCACACATATGTTTCCCACAAGATGGTGAACTCTTTCAGGAACCGACAACAGAGGCGTCCCTTGTGTCCCCACACTCATACCCCTACTATGCAGAGAGGGAACCACCACCCTCCCCTGACCCCTCCTCCTAAGAGCAGGCCTTTGCTCAACTGATCCAGACCCTCACTGATGAGCTTAAGGAGCTGCGGGGTCAGGTAACGCAGCAGCTCCAGTAGTTGATGGGGATCTAGGCCTCGGCTCAGTTGCAGGCTCAACCGGAACCTAGGCTAGTGCACTGGCCGGCAAGGAGCACTAGCCTCACCTCTGCAGATAATACACACAGGGGAAAAAAAAAACACCACACTTAGCTTATGAACACCGCTGCTAAGCTCCACACTGTAGATAGCAGCAACTGGACTCCAATCACCAGACGCGGATGACACCAAAGAGCTGCTCCTTCCAGGCTGGTCTCCAGAAAGAATGCATCAGGTGACCTATTAAAGAGTGGTGGGGGTGGTCACCACCTGCATCAGCTGACCTAGCAACACTGCAGTAACATCAGATTACCAGCGGGGGAAAACTGACATTAACCCCCAATGGTCCAAAAGGAAAAAAGTTTTAAACTGAGTGGAACCGGAGCTGCCAGAAATCCAAAAATGGATCGTGACAAGGACAATCTAAACAGTGCAATGACTGGATAATAATAATCTTTATTTTTATATAGCGCTAACATATTCCACAGCGCTTTACAGTTTGTACACATTATCATCACTGTCCCCGATGGGGCTCACAATCTAAATTCCCTATCAGTATGTCTTTGGAATGTGGGAGGAAACCGGAGTGCCCGGAGTAAACCCACGCAAACACAAAGATAACATACAAACTCTTTGGAGATGTTGTCCAAGGTGGGATTAGAACCCAGCACTCCAGCGCTGCAAAGCTGCTGTGCTAACCACTGCGCCACCGTGCTGCCCTATGGATAGAATAGGAGTGCACGATGACAGGCTCGGCCATGATATTAGGTAGGGATAGTAAATGCTGTAAAGCTTGTATATGCTGTGGGAGGCAGATACCTGTATGGTCACAGCGGAACGAGCAGGAACGCGCCCCGACATGCGTTTTGGATCAAATCCTTCATCAGGGGCTGTGACAGGTATCTGCCTCTCACAGCATATACTATCCTTACAGCATTCACTATCCCTACCTACTATCCCTACCTAATATTATGGCCGTGCCTTTCATCCTGCACTCCTATTCTATCCAGTCCTTGCACTGTGTTTAGATTATCCTACTGTTATCGCAACAATACTGTATATGCATTTTCCCACTATGAACAGATTACCCATTGTGGGTGTATAATTGTACAACATTCAGAGCACATGCATTTTATTTCTGGTCTTATACCCAGTGCCACTTTATTTATGGAGTTTTAGGGATCATTGGTTTTCTACCCTTCTATTATAACTAAATTTAGGGCATAATATATGCTGTCATCCCATTTCATCTACCCTTAAAGTGATATACAGATACTTCCATATTTCTCTATTTGCACGTTTGGTACTTTTTTGCAGGTTATGTACATATTGTTCATGATTACATCTTTTTTTAACCTTTTATATGAATACATAATCTGCTTCTTTATACATGTACTTCTATTTTTTTTCTCTTTATACGTATTTATTTTACAATATTTCCAATGCGCCCTTTTTTGGGTCATGTCTTTTTTTCAGCATCTTGTGGTCACTGGCGTACAGAACAGGTACACACTTTGTGTCGTCAACACCATGTTTTTATCCATTTTTCTTTTTTTTTGTCTTCAGTAAATTTTGTTATTCTTTTTTCACATTATAAGTAGATGGCATGAATGGAAAAATAGAGCAATCACTGCAAACATGTGAACTTTAAAAGGAAAAACACCTTCCACCACAGGCAACACACTAGATGGAGACCCAACATGGAGTCTCCACATTTCAGGGGACAGCCAGATGCACTTATCCGTCAGGACACTACCAGCAGTGCTAAAGATACGTTATGAGAGAACGCTGGCTGCCAGACATGACAAAAATTCCAAGGCATGACAGGCGAGCTCAGGCCACTCTTCCATTTTTGAAGACCAAAATGCAAAAGGGTCCAAACCTTCTCTGATGGCATTGATGTTGAGCTCCAGATACTTCTGCACCATCCTCTCCAGTCGTTCACAATGTGTCAGACTTGTACTCTGTTCTGCTGGTGCGCAGGCATGAGCACATTTCTAAAAAATGTGTGAAACGACTCACAGAAATTGCTTATGCCACTTACACTCCTGCTGCTAACATTTTTGCGATGATGCCTTAATGTTCCCAGGGTTGGATGTCTAGAAATGGGATGCACACAGTGTGCCTCACTGCTGTTTTGGGGAAAACCACTCTTGAGATTGTCTACAACAGTGTTTCAATACTCCAGCGTGCGCACATCCCTTTCCAGGGGTGAAAGTGCAGTGCCCCAGAGTCCTTGTCGTTGCAGTAACGTCGCTCTGCCGCTAAGGGGAGTGATGTTACGTCTGATTGCACTAAAGGAGTTCACCTGACCAGGTAACACTCACACTACACGTAACAGTCCAGCCACCAGGGGGAGTGGTTCTATCTAGTAGGCCACTCCTCACACTCTGGTAAAACTGGGGGTTGGACAACAAGACAGGGAGAAGTAACTGGGGAGAGCTAGAGAGAGGACCTGTCAGGGATGGGATCCTGGCAGACTCCTAAGAGACCAACGCAACAAGTGAGCAACGGGAATACAGCAAAGAGGCAATAGGACCAGAAGGAGTTGTGCTGAAAGATCGAGGCAACATCCTTCTGAGGCGCAAACAGTCGGTGGCCGGAACACCAAGAAAGTAAGAGACTTTAAGCATTACTTCAAACCACGGCAGGACAGGCAATTATAGGTTGGCTGTCTCACTAAAACACCTAAGCAGACAACGGAGGCAGCTGTGGGAGAGGGGCGACTCTAGAGTCCTGGAAGAACTCCAGGCCTACCCCGTCATACGGGTGCGTCCTGCCATATCATCTGGGGGACGGAGAGAGAACGAACATCAGAAGAAGAACATCAGAATTAGTTGTGAGGACTATCCCGGGTGCTCAGCAGGGAAGGACTACAACACATAGGCGCTAGCAGGTAGACGCTGATTCTCACCTGTCAAGGGAACTCCTAATGTGCCTTTGGACTGGCCGGTCTCAGACAGCCCAGTTAACAGTGCTCTGGATTGGCTAACTCGAAGCCTTCAGTAAAGAGGGAAAGAGACTGCAACCTGGTGTTCTCGTTATTTACTGCGACCTGCACCGCACCACCACACTACCACCACTTTCCACACCTATTATTGGGCGCCCCTCAGCAGGGTCACGGACCGGGTCTAGCCACCGTGACAATCCCAGCGCAGAGACTCAGAGGCCCAGTACCGGGTACCCCTCGGCCCTGCGGCAGTGGGGGTGCTACAACCTGGCGTCACGAACAGGATCTACTTTAGCATGAAGAAACAGGTCATGTGTGCCTTGGAACTGTGATTTATTGTGCTTGGACTGTGACTTATTACAAAGACTGTGTATTGCCAATTGCTGCCAGGAGTTCCCGCCACAATTCGCCATTGCCGCGCACGGAGGGAGGAGCCTTAGCTTCGTGTGTGGAACCGGTCAAAAGAAGCACGGAATGAGAAAGCGCAGTAAAGTGTCAACCCCGGAAGAGGAACTCCGACCTCCAGCAGGTTAGTGGGAGGAAGGGACAGCCATGTCTGAGTCAGGGGAAGCGGAGGCGGCGGTCGCAGCCGTGAACGCAGAGGCAGCTCCGGTCCCCTTAGCGGACGTGGCCGCGGCCCTAATACCACCACCGGAGGCCGCGGAGCCCGCTGCCCCCATCAGCCAGTCGGACACTGCCGCTACCACAAAGGCCATAATGCCCTTCTCTATGCCGTACCTGCCCGGAGCGGCCTGGCTCCCGCGATACTCCGGGGAGTCGCACACATTAACTGATTTTAAAGAGGGAATCTGCAGCCTGCTCGAGTTCTATCCCCTGACGGAGCCACAGAAGGTTCATATGATAATCGGCCAACTATTTGGGGCGGCTCTAAGAGAAGTGAAATCCTGGCCCGCCGCGGATAAGGGGACGGCACAGCAGGTTTTTGCAAAGCTTAAAGCCACCTTCGATACCCGTACTGCTACAGAAATTAAATTGACTTTCTATGGATGCAAACAGAGACCGCAGGATAGCTTACGGGACTATGCCCTTAATCTCCAGGAGGCGCTGCGGGCCATTAAGCAGAGTGACCCCGGCAGCATGCAAGATGTGGATAAACTCCTGAAAGAGCGGTTCATTGAGGGGCTCCTGTGCAGTCACCAAAGGGGCCAACTACACTTCCTGGCCATGCAGAATCCAGATTTGACTTTTGCGCAATTCAAGGATAAAGCTATCCAGGCACTGCAGGAGCGACAACCCAGCCGCGCAGTACCACCCAGGCGTCCCGCTCTCACATACCACCAGGAGTTGGCGTCGGATGCCCCAGTCGCCGCCGAGGCCGACGCCCAGAGCCTAGGGAACGACTCCCCTGCAGGACTCCGCCTCCAGATGCAGGAGCTGACCAAGAGCGTTGCTGCCCTGGCTCGGACGGTGCAGTCCCTACAGGAGGCCCCCAAGGAAAAGATCCAGCTGGCCTCCAGACCAGAAGATGTTCCCTGGATGCGACAGAGGAGGACTCCGCTGACCAGAGGCTGGGACAACGATCGCTTCCATCAGGATGGACGACCCATCTGCCGCCGCTGTCACCAGGTGGGCCACCTTGCAAGGTACTGTCCTTTAAACGAGCAACCCCTGGGGCAAAGGGCCAACCCCCAGGAGTAGGACGGTCAGGCCCGCAGCATTGGAGAGCCAAATACATTGGAGGACGACCAGTTCTTCCTGTAGTGGTTGACGGTATCCCCATGAACGCTTTGCTGGACACCGGTTCTCAGGTGACGACTATGCCTTACGTACTTTATAAACGGTATTGGGAGGACACCGATATTACTCGTGGCCCCGATGATGATTTCACCATAATAGCCAGTAATGGTCAGCCATTGCCACAAGTGGGGTATAAAGAGGTCACCATCAAGGTGGGGCGGGTGGAATTGAAAGCCCAAGGAATTGTAATTGTTGATATTGACCGCCGAGAATGTAATCCCATGATGACTATCGGTACTAATGTTATAGAAAATTGTCTTGCAGAAGTTATTGTTTTGTTGCAACAGGTAGCAGAAACCGCTGGCCACAGTGAACAACGCGCCCTGCAAAAAGAAATCAGAGCTCTGATGCAGAGACAGCAGGTAGAGCTGACTGGTGGTGAGATTGGTCGTGTCACTGTGAGGGATTCAAACCCCATCGCAATACCCCCCAGGAGTGAGATGTTAATATGGTGTCGGGCAGCCATAGGCCTCCGGGGTAAGGACTACCAGGCCTTGGTAGAACCTGTATATTCAGACAATAGGCCTACTATCCTGACAGCCCGGGGGGTGGTCGACGTCCGCCAGGGGAGGGTGCCCGTACGTGTCCTCAATTGTGGGGAGGAAGAGGTTCATCTCACCAAGTATGCCACGCTTGCCAAACTGTTCGCTGTCAACAATAGTGTGATACAGACACCTGAACCCTTGGTCCCGTCAGACGTGGCGGAGGACAACGGTTCTGCAGGGCACTCGAAAGATTGGTGTCAGGAATTGCATGTGGGCACCGACTCTACCCCATCCCATCAGAAACAAGGGGCCTACAGGGTGGTTCACGAGTACAAGTGGGTATTCAGCAAACACCCCTTAGATTT
This sequence comes from Ranitomeya variabilis, assembly GCF_051348905.1. Lineage (NCBI taxonomy): Eukaryota > Metazoa > Chordata > Amphibia > Anura > Dendrobatidae > Ranitomeya > Ranitomeya variabilis. The sequence continues at coordinate 376,677,916 of NC_135235.1, read as the reverse complement.
TGGACAGGTGAAAGGGATCCAACATCACATCCCCACGGGAGACCACCGACCCATAAAAGAGAGATACCGCCCTGTACCCCCAGCTCATTACCAGTGTGCCAAGGACATGTTGTGAGAAATGAAGGAGCCTGGGGTGGTGAGAGATAGTTGTAGCCCCTGGGCAGCTCCATTAGTTCTTGTTAAAAAAAAAGATGGCACAATGAGGATGTGCGTTGATTACAGGCAGTTGAATCGCATTACACAAAAGGATGCATACCCACTGCCCAGGATAGAGGAGTCTCTGGCTGCCTTAAAATCTGCTAACTACTTCTCTACCTTAGATCTCACCAGTGGGTACTGGCAGGTTCCCGTGGCGGAGGCGGACAAAGAGAAGACGTCCTTCACGACACCGATGGGTCTCTGCGAATTCAACTACATGCCCTTCGGATTGTGCAATGCCCCGGGAACGTTCCAGAGGATGATGGAGTGCTGCCTGGGGCACAAGAACTTTGAAACCGTACTACTGTATTTGGATGATGTCATTGTCTTCTCTAAGACCTACGAAGACCATCTGAAACACCTGGCTGAGGTGTTTGAAGCCCTGTCCAACTTTGGCTTAAAGGTGAAACCGTCCAAATGTCATCTGCTGAAACCCAAAGTGCAGTACCTGGGCCATGTGGTGAGCGCCAAAGGAGTGGCCCCAGACCCCGACAAGGTCACGGTGATCCAGGTCTGGCCAAAGCCCAGCAACCTCCACGAAGTCCGGCAGTTCCTCGGGCTGGTCGGCTATTACCGGAGGTTCATTAAGGACTTCACCAAGAAGGCCGCGCCCTTGCAAAACCTGTTGGTGGGCCAATCAAAGAAGACCAAGGGGAGGAACACCCCATTTGATTGGAACGAGGGGCCGGAGGGATCCTTCACTTGCTTAAAGTCGGCACTGACGGGAGAAGAGGTACTGGCCTACCCCGAATACGATCAACCGTTTGTGCTGTACACGGATGCCAGCAATGTAGGATTGGGAGCCGTGCTGTCCCAGTTCCAGAAAGGCAAGGAGAGGGTAATCGCTTACGCCAGCAGGAAACTTCGTCCCACGGAAAGGAACCTTGATAACTACAGTTCCTTTAAGCTGGAATTCCTTGCCATCGTCTGGGCAGTGACAGAAAGGTTCAAACACTACCTGGCCTCAGCGAAATTCACCGTCTTCACGGATAACAACCCGCTAACGCATCTGGATACCGCCAAACTCGGGGCCTTGGAACAGCGGTGGATGGCCCGGCTGTCCAACTACGACTTCACCATCAAGTACTGGGCAGGACGCAAGAATGCAAATGCCGATGCCTTGTCTAGAATGCCCAATTTGCCAGAAACGGGGGAAGACCCGGAGGCACTTGAAGAGGTGGAGCTGCCTGCATTCCATCGCCCCAAAGCCACTCAGAACTCCCATCATGTGAAGGACAGGCACAAGAACCAACCGGATGCCATGCTGAATCCCCTGCCCCATCACGGATGGGCGGAAACCCAGGATGGTGACCCCGCGGTCCGTCGGGTGAAAGAGCTCTTGACGCAGGCAGGGTTGCACCCCGGCCCAGATGATCCACAGGAGACCCAACAGCTGTGGAAGGGGAGAAGCAAACTGTTTATCCATGATGGCAAGCTGTGCCGAAGAAGCATCGACCCACATACTCACGAATTAGTATGGCAGATAGTAGTGCCAAGGCGAGATGCGCCCATGGTTCTGGGAGCCTACCACGATGGAGCCGGACACTTCGGATGGAAGAAGCTGGAGAGGCTACTCCGAGGGAGGTTCTATTGGATTGGCATGAAGAGAGCCATTGAGAAGTGGTGTCGAGAGTGCGGTCCATGTAGCCTACGTAGGAGGGACCGTGGCAGCCAACGGGCTCCCCTGCGGCCTATCATCACCAAACGGCCGCTCGAACTGGTCGCGCTGGATCATGTGAAGCTGACACCTAGCCGGTCAGGCTATACCTACGCTCTTACCATCGTAGATCACTACTCCAGATTTTTGGTGGTTGTACCTGTCAAGGATCTAACGGCCAAGACTGCCGCCAAGGCCTTCCAGCAGTACTTTTGTAGGCCCCATGGCTACCCGGAGAAGGTACTGACCGATCAGGGACCAGCATTCGAGGCAGAAGTGTTCCAGGAGTTCTGCCAACTGTACGGGTGTAAGAAGATCAGAACTACACCGTACCATCCTCAAACCAATGGGATGTGTGAAAAGATGAACCAAGTAGTGATCGACTTATTGAAGACCTTGCCCGTAGAGGAACGGAACCTGTGGCCGACAAAGTTGCCTGACTTGGTGGATATATACAATCACATCCCAGTAAACTCCACCAACTGCACTCCAGCGTACCTGATGCGAGGAAGGTCTAGCCAGTTACCCGTTGATCTGGACATGGGGGTCCTAGTCCCCGAAGATACCTCGCCGGATGCAGATTGGGATACAGAAAGGCGGCGAAGGTACCGCAAAGTACAGGAGTGCATGGAAAGAAGTCTCGCCCAGGCTAGGCAAAAACAAGAAAGGGACTACAACCAGCACGCTCCTGCAATTCCCCTGTCACCTGGTGAGCAAGTACTCAAACGAAAGAGGAGACTACACAAGCTCGATGACCAATGGGAAGTGGAACTGTATACCATCCTGCCATCCGATTTTGACAACACGAAGGTCTGTCTCATCAGCAAGGACGGAGGGGAGACCTCGACAGCGATATCCAGGGACCACCTTAAGGTCTGCCCTGAAAAGTTGAGAGAGAGAGAAGCGGCTCCAGGAGTCTCCCCGCCTGTGGAAAAGGAGAAGATGATCCACACTGTCCTTGGTGACTTTCCCCAGTCCTGGACTCAGATAAATCAGGCCATAGTGGTACCTGTTCTAACGTTCCACCAGCCGAACCCACCAGAAACAATGGTGGTACCAGATCATCCGGCCCCGCAGCCTCAGCAAGCCCTACCTGAAGATGCTGTGCCGACCGTTGAAATGGCAAATCCTCCCTCTGCTATCGGCGAGCCTGCCGTACCCACTGTTGCTGGCAGCAGCCCTGAGAGCTCTAGCCTGCCAGTGCTACCCAGACTCACTAGAAGTGTAGCTAGAAGGCAGTGCACTACACCAGCGGTAGCAAGCATATTGGGCCCTGTTAGGCCAGTAGCAACCCCTGCGCTGCGAAGGTCTACGCGCAGCACTCAGAATCAAACTCCCCTCCGCTACAAAACTTGGAGGTATTAATGAGGGCTGCTGTTTAGTTGAAAATGTGTGTGTGCATATCTTTTGTTACAGGTTTTAAAATGGACAACAGAGTAATGGACAGTGAATTGCTCTAAAAAAAAAAAAAAACTTCTAAAAGGGGACCCCTTTGTTTACCCAGGGTCCCCGCAGTTTCAACCACTGAACTGAGAGTCATAAACTGTGCATGACCTAACTTTCGCAACGTTCAAGAGTCCTCACCTCCCATAGAGGGAAGCACTGTTATGTTTAATTGTTTATAATCTCTCAAAATGTTGTGTGTTTTCTGTTAACATGTATTGTTGTTCTTATTTTCCCAGTCCGGGAGTACTGGATTTAACCGGGGGGGAGTGCAGCGCCCCAGAGTCCTGGTCGTTGCAGTAACGTCGCTCTGCTGCTAAGGGGAGTGATGTTACGTCTGATTGCACTAAAGGAGTTCACCTGACCAGGTAACACTCACACTACACTTCACACTCCGGCCACCAGGGGGAGTGGTTCTATCTAGTAGGCCACTCCTCACACTCTGGTAAAACTGGGGGTTGGACAACAAGACAGGGAGAAGTAACTGGGGAGAGCTAGAGAGAGGACCTGTCAGGGATGGGATCCTGGCAGACTCCTAAGAGACCAACGCAACAAGTGAGCAACGGGAATACAGCAAAGAGGCAATAGGACCAGAAGGAGTTGTGCTGAAAGATCGAGGCAACATCCTTCTGAGGCGCAAACAGTCGGTGGCCGGAACGCCGAGAAAGTAAGAGACTTTAAGCATTACTTCAAACCACGGCAGGACAGCCAATTATAGGTTGGCTGTCTCACTAAAACACCTAAGCAGACAACGGAGGCAGCTGTGGGAGAGGGGCGACTCTAGAGTCCCGGAAGAACTCCAGGCCTACCCCGTCATACGGGTGCGTCCTGCCATATCATCTGGGGGACGGAGAGAGAATGAACATCAGAAGAAGAACATCAGAATTAGTTGTGAGGACTATCCCGGGTGCTCAGCAGGGAAGGACTACAACACATAGGCGCTAGCAGGTAGACGCTGATTCTCACCTGTCAAGGGAACTCCTAATGTGCCTTTGGACCGGCCGGTCTCAGACAGCCCAGTTAACAGTGCTCTGGATTGGCTAACTCGAAGCCTTCAGTAAAGAGGGAAAGAGACTGCAACCTGGTGTTCTCGTTATTTACTGCGACCTGCACCGCACCACCACACTACCACCACTTTCCACACCTATTATTGGGCGCCCCTCAGCAGGGTCACGGACCGGGTCTAGCCACCGTGACAATCCCAGCGCAGAGACTCAGAGGCCCAGTACCGGGTACCCCTCGGCCCTGCGGCAGTGGGGGTGCTACAACCTGGCGTCACGAACAGGATCTACTTTAGCATGAAGAAACAGGTCATGTGTGCCTTGGAACTGTGATTTATTGTGCTTGGACTGTGACTTATTACAAAGACTGTGTATTGCCAATTGCTGCCAGGAGTTCCCGCCACAATTCGCCATTGCCGCGCACGGAGGGAGGAGCCTTAGCTTCGTGTGCGGAACCGGTCAAAAGAAGCACGGAATGAGAAAGCGCAGTAAAGTGTCAACCCCGGAAGAGGAACTCCGACCTCCAGCAGGTTAGTGGGAGGAAGGGACAGCCATGTCTGAGTCAGGGGAAGCGGAGGCGGCGGTCGCAGCCGTGAACGCAGAGGCAGCTCCGGTCCCCTTAGCGGACGTGGCCGCGGCCCTAATACCACCACCGGAGGCCGCGGAGCCCGCTGCCCCCATCAGCCAGTTGGACACTGCCGCTACCACAAAGGCCATAATGCCCTTCTCTATGCCGTACCTGCCCGGAGCGGCCTGGCTCCCGCGATACTCCGGGGAGTCGCACACATTAACTGATTTTAAAGAGGGAATCTGCAGCCTGCTCGAGTTCTATCCCCTGACGGAGCCACAGAAGGTTCATATGATAATCGGCCAACTATTTGGGGCGGCTCTAAGAGAAGTGAAATCCTGGCCCGCCGCGGATAAGGGGACGGCACAGCAGGTTTTTGCAAAGCTTAAAGCCACCTTCGATACCCGTACTGCTACAGAAATTAAATTGACTTTCTATGGATGCAAACAGAGACCGCAGGATAGCTTACGGGACTATGCCCTTAATCTCCAGGAGGCGCTGCGGGCCATTAAGCAGAGTGACCCCGGCAGCATGCAAGATGTGGATAAACTCCTGAAAGAGCGGTTCATTGAGGGGCTCCTGTGCAGTCACCAAAGGGGCCAACTACACTTCCTGGCCATGCAGAATCCAGATTTGACTTTTGCGCAATTCAAGGATAAAGCTATCCAGGCACTGCAGGAGCGACAACCCAGCCGCGCAGTACCACCCAGGCGTCCCGCTCTCACATACCACCAGGAGTTGGCGTCGGATGCCCCAGTCGCCGCCGAGGCCGACGCCCAGAGCCTAGGGGACGACTCCCCTGCAGGACTCCGCCTCCAGATGCAGGAGCTGACCAAGAGCGTTGCTGCCCTGGCTCGGACGGTGCAGTCCCTACAGGAGGCCCCCAAGGAAAAGATCCAGCTGGCCTCCAGACCAGAAGATGTTCCCTGGATGCGACAGAGGAGGACTCCGCTGACCAGAGGCCGGGACAACGATCGCTTCCATCAGGACGGACGACCCATCTGCCGCCGCTGTCACCAGGTGGGCCACCTTGCAAGGTACTGTCCTTTAAACGAGCAACCCCTGGGGCAAAGGGCCAACCCCCAGGAGTAGGACGGTCAGGCCTGCAGCATTGGAGAGCCAAATACATTGGAGGACGACCAGTTCTTCCTGTAGTGGTTGACGGTATCCCCATGAACGCTTTGCTGGACACCGGTTCTCAGGTGACGACTATGCCTTACGTACTTTATAAACGGTATTGGGAGGACACCGATATTACTCGTGGCCCCGATGATGATTTCACCATAATAGCCAGTAATGGTCAGCCATTGCCACAAGTGGGGTATAAAGAGGTCACCATCAAGGTGGGGCGGGTGGAATTGAAAGCCCAAGGAATTGTAATTGTTGATATTGACCGCCGAGAATGTAATCCCATGATGACTATCGGTACTAATGTTATAGAAAATTGTCTTGCAGAAGTTATTGTTTTGTTGCAACAGGTAGCAGAAACCGCTGGCCACAGTGAACAACGCGCCCTGCAAAAAGAAATCAGAGCTCTGATGCAGAGACAGCAGGTAGAGCTGACTGGTGGTGAGATTGGTCGTGTCACTGTGAGGGATTCAAACCCCATCGCAACACCCCCCAGGAGTGAGATGTTAATATGGTGTCGGGCAGCCATAGGCCTCCGGGGTAAGGACTACCAGGCCTTGGTAGAACCTGTATATTCAGACAATAGGCCTACTATCCTGACAGCCCGGGGGGTGGTCGACGTCCGCCAGGGGAGGGTGCCCGTACGTGTCCTCAATTGTGGGGAGGAAGAGGTTCATCTCACCAAGTATGCCACACTTTCCAAACTGTTCGCTGTCAACAATAGTGTGATACAGACACCTGAACCCTTGGTCCCGTCAGACGTGGCGGAGGACAACGGTTCTGCAGGGCACTCGAAAGATTGGTGTCAGGAATTGCATGTGGGCACCGACTCTACCCCATCCCATCAGAAACAAGGGGCCTACAGGGTGGTTCACGAGTACAAGTGGGTATTCAGCAAACACCCCTTAGATTTTGGACAGGTGAAAGGGATCCAACATCACATCCCCACGGGAGACCACCGACCCATAAAAGAGAGATACCGCCCTGTACCCCCAGCTCATTACCAGTGTGCCAAGGACATGTTGTGAGAAATGAAGGAGCCTGGGGTGGTGAGAGATAGTTGTAGCCCCTGGGCAGCTCCATTAGTTCTTGTTAAAAAAAAAGATGGCACAATGAGGATGTGCGTTGATTACAGGCAGTTGAATCGCATTACACAAAAGGATGCATACCCACTGCCCAGGATAGAGGAGTCTCTGGCTGCCTTAAAATCTGCTAACTACTTCTCTACCTTAGATCTCACCAGTGGGTACTGGCAGGTTCCCGTGGCGGAGGCGGACAAAGAGAAGATGTCCTTCACGACACCGATGGGTCTCTGCGAATTCAACTACATGCCCTTCGGATTGTGCAATGCCCTGGGAACGTTCCAGAGGATGATGGAGTGCTGCCTGGGGCACAAGAACTTTGAAACCGTACTACTGTATTTGGATGATGTCATTGTCTTCTCTAAGACCTACGAAGACCATCTGAAACACCTGGCTGAGGTGTTTGAAGCCCTGTCCAACTTTGGCTTAAAGGTGAAACCGTCCAAATGTCATCTGCTGAAACCCAAAGTGCAGTACCTGGGCCATGTGGTGAGCGCCAAAGGAGTGGCCCCAGACCCCGACAAGGTCACGGTGATCCAGGTCTGGCCAAAGCCCAGCAACCTCCACGAAGTCCGGCAGTTCCTCGGGCTGGTCGGCTATTACCGGAGGTTCATTAAGGACTTCACCAAGAAGGCCGCGCCCTTGCAAAACCTGTTGGTGGGCCAATCAAAGAAGACCAAGGGGAGGAACACCCCATTTGATTGGAACGAGGGGCCGGAGGGATCCTTCACTTGCTTAAAGTCGGCACTGACGGGAGAAGAGGTACTGGCCTACCCCGAATACGATCAACCGTTTGTGCTGTACACGGATGCCAGCAATGTAGGATTGGGAGCCGTGCTGTCCCAGTTCCAGAAAGGCAAGGAGAGGGTAATCGCTTACGCCAGCAGGAAACTTCGTCCCACGGAAAGGAACCTTGATAACTACAGTTCCTTTAAGCTGGAATTCCTTGCCATCGTCTGGGCAGTGACAGAAAGGTTCAAACACTACCTGGCCTCAGCGAAATTCACCGTCTTCACGGATAACAACCCGCTAACGCATCTGGATACCGCCAAACTCGGGGCCTTGGAACAGCGGTGGATGGCCCGGCTGTCCAACTACGACTTCACCATCAAGTACTGGGCAGGACGCAAGAATGCAAATACCGATGCCTTGTCTAGAATGCCCAATTTGCCAGAAACGGGGGAAGACCCGGAGGCACTTGAAGAGGTGGAGCTGCCTGCATTCCATCGCCCCAAAGCCACTCAGAACTCCCATCATGTGAAGGACAGGCACAAGAACCAACCGGATGCCATGCTAAATCCCCTGCCCCATCACGGATGGGCGGAAACCCAGGATGGTGACCCCGCGGTCCGTCGGGTGAAAGAGCTCTTGACGCAGGCAGGGTTGCACCCCGGCCCAGATGATCCACAGGAGACCCAACAGCTGTGGAAGGGGAGAAGCAAACTGTTTATCCATGATGGCAAGCTGTGCCGAAGAAGCATCGACCCACATACTCACGAATTAGTATGGCAGATAGTAGTGCCAAGGCGAGATGCGCCCATGGTTCTGGGAGCCTACCACGATGGAGCCGGACACTTCGGATGGAAGAAGCTGGAGAGGCTACTCCGAGGGAGGTTCTATTGGATTGGCATGAAGAGAGCCATTGAGAAGTGGTGTCGAGAGTGCGGTCCATGTAGCCTACGTAGGAGGGACCGTGGCAGCCAACGGGCTCCCCTGCGGCCTATCATCACCAAACGGCCGCTCGAACTGGTCGCGCTGGATCATGTGAAGCTGACACCTAGCCGGTCAGGCTATACCTACGCTCTTACCATCGTAGATCACTACTCCAGATTTTTGGTGGTTGTACCTGTCAAGGATCTAACGGCCAAGACTGCCGCCAAGGCCTTCCAGCAGTACTTTTGTAGGCCCCATGGCTACCCGGAGAAGGTACTGACCGATCAGGGACCAGCATTCGAGGCAGAAGTGTTCCAGGAGTTCTGCCAACTGTACGGGTGTAAGAAGATCAGAACTACACCGTACCATCCTCAAACCAATGGGATGTGTGAAAAGATGAACCAAGTAGTGATCGACTTATTGAAGACCTTGCCCGTAGAGGAACGGAACCTGTGGCCGACAAAGTTGCCTGACTTGGTGGATATATAAAATCACATCCCAGTAAACTCCACCAACTGCACTCCAGCGTACCTGATGCGAGGAAGGTCTAGCCAGTTACCCGTTGATCTGGACATGGCGGTCCTAGTCCCCGAAGATACCTCGCCGGATGCAGATTGGGATACAGAAAGGCGGCGAAGGTACCGCAAAGTACAGGAGTGCGTGGAAAGAAGTCTCGCCCAGGCTAGGCAAAAACAAGAAAGGGACTACAACCAGCACGCTCCTGCAATTCCCCTGTCACCTGGTGAGCAAGTACTCAAACGAAAGAGGAGACTACACAAGCTCGATGACCAATGGGAAGTGGAACTGTATACCATCCTGCCATCCGATTTTGACAACACGAAGGTCTGTCTCATCAGCAAGGACGGAGGGGAGACCTCGACAGCGATATCCAGGGACCACCTTAAGGTCTGCCCTGAAAAGTTGAGAGAGAGAGAAGCGGCTCCAGGAGTCTCCCCGCCTGTGGAAAAGGAGAAGATGATCCACACTGTCTTTGGTGACTTTCCCCAGTCCTGGACTCAGATAAATCAGGCCATAGTGGTACCTGTTCTAACGTTCCACCAGCCGAACCCACCAGAAACAATGGTGGTACCAGATCATCCGGCCCCGCAGCCTCAGCAAGCCCTACCTGAAGATGCTGTGCCGACCGTTGAAATGGCAAATCCTCCCTCTGCTATCGGCGAGCCTGCCGTACCCACTGTTGCTGGCAGCAGCCCTGAGAGCTCTAGCCTGCCAGTGCTACCCAGACTCACTAGAAGTGTAGCTAGAAGGCAGTGCACTACACCAGCGGTAGCAAGCATATTGGGCCCTGTTAGGCCAGTAGCAACCCCTGCGCTGCGAAGGTCTACGCGCAGCACTCAGAATCAAACTCCCCTCCGCTACAAAACTTGGAGGTATTAATGAGGGCTGCTGTTTAGTTGAAAATGTGTGTGTGCATATCTTTTGTTACAGGTTTTAAAATGGACAACAGAGTAATGGACAGTGAATTGCTCTAAAAAAAAAAAAAACTTCTAAAAGGGGACCCCTTTGTTTACCCAGGGTCCCCGCAGTTTCAACCACTGAACTGAGAGTCATAAACTGTGCATGACCTAACTTTCGCAACGTTCAAGAGTCCTCACCTCCCATAGAGGGAAGCACTGTTATGTTTAATTGTTTATAATCTCTCAAAATGTTGTGTGTTTTCTGTTAACATGTATTGTTGTTCTTATTTTCCCAGTCCGGGAGTACTGGATTTAACCGGGGGGGAGTGCAGTGCCCCAGAGTCCTGGTCGTTGCAGTAACGTCGCTCTGCTGCTAAGGGGAGTGATGTTACGTCTGATTGCACTAAAGGAGTTCACCTGACCAGGTAACACTCACACTACACTTCACACTCCGGCCACCAGGGGGAGTGGTTCTATCTAGTAGGCCACTCCTCACACTCTGGTAAAACTGGGGGTTGGACAACAAGACAGGGAGAAGTAACTGGGGAGAGCTAGAGAGAGGACCTGTCAGGGATGGGATCCTGGCAGACTCCTAAGAGATCAACGCAACAAGTGAGCAACGGGAATACAGCAAAGAGGCAATAGGACCAGAAGGAGTTGTGCTGAAAGATCGAGGCAACATCCTTCTGAGGCGCAAACAGTCGGTGGCCGGAACGCCAAGAAAGTAAGAGACTTTAAGCATTACTTCAAACCACGGCAGGACAGCCAATTATAGGTTGGCTGTCTCACTAAAACACCTAAGCAGACAACGGAGGCAGCTGTGGGAGAGGGGCGACTCTAGAGTCCCGAAAGAACTCCAGGCCTACCCCGTCATACTGGTGCGTCCTGCCATATCATCTGGGGGACGGAGAGAGAACGAACATCAGAAGAAGAACATCAGAATTAGTTGTGAGGACTATCCCGGGTGCTCAGCAGGGAAGGACTACAAAACATAGGCGCTAGCAGGTAGATGCTGATTCTCACCTGTCAAGGGAACTCCTAATGTGCCTTTGGACCGGCCGGTCTCAGACAGCCCAGTTAACAGTGCTCTGGATTGGCTAACTTGAAGCCTTCAGTAAAGAGGGAAAGAGACTGCAACCTGGTGTTCTCGTTATTTACTGCGACCTGCACCGCACCACCACACTACCACCACTTTCCACACCTATTATTGGGCGCCCCTCAGCAGGGTCACGGACCGGGTCTAGCCACCGTGACAATCCCAGCACAGAGACTCAGAGGCCCGGTACCGGGTACCCCTCGGCCCTGCGGCAGTGGGGGCGCTACAAAAGCATCTGGCTAAATTTGCTCTTTTACCATGAATCTAAAAGACTGGCCACCCAGTAATCAGCATTATTTCTAATGTTGAAGACAGTACAGCAGGAAGGCGTTCATATGTCAGGCGCTTCTACGAGGTCTACATCAATGGTGTGTTGGTGGCAGGGTAACACTCAAGGTTGCTTCCTCCGTCCCTTCCCGACAACCATGGACAACAGTGAGGGGATCATTATCCTCTTCATCTCCAGTCCTGAGTGTTGCGCGGCCATCACCTCATCCTCCTCTATTTGTTCCTCGGCTCCGTCACCTTCACCAACAGTTTATCTGGTACCATGAGCCCCCCTAGATTGCTTTAGCCACCTCTCCATGGCAACTGCTTGTGCAACGACAGTCTGGAAATTTGAGATATTGTTATCCCTTCCACATCCTCCTCTGCTTCCAACTCCTCTTCTGGGACCACCACCTCCTCACCCAGACTATTCGAAGTGTGCTCCAGCATGTAGATGACTGGAATAGTGATGCTGATGGTGGCATCTTCAGTGCTAGCTATCTTAGTAGCCATTTCAAAACTGTGTGTCACGCCGTTCTGTCTGTATCTGGTTTTCAGCGTGACAATTAGTGTTGAGCATTCCGATACCGCAAGTATCGGGTATCGGCCGATACTTGCGGGTATCGGAATTCCGATACCGAGATCCGATACTTTTGTGGTATCGGGTATCGGTATCGAAACAACATTAATGTAAAAATGTGTAAAAGAGAGAATTAAAATAAAAAATATTGCTATACTCACCTCTCCGACGCAGCCTGGACCTCACCGAGGGAACCGGCAGCGTTGTTTGCTTAAAATTCGCGCGTTTACTTCCTTACGTGAAGTCCCGGCTTGTGATTGGTCGCGTGCCGCCCATGTGGCCGCGACGCGACCAATCACAGCAAGCCATGACGTAATTTCAGGTCCTTCAGGATTTTAAAATTACGTTCTGGCTTGTGATTGGTCGCGTCGCGGTCACATGGGCGACGCGACCAATCACAAGCCGTGACGTCACGGGAGGCTGGACACGCGCGCATTTTAAAATATAAAGTATCTGCCCTCCCCTAGTTCGGGTAGGCCTGGGTCCCCCTCTGCGGTATAAAGGGTCCGTATTGTGTCCCCAGGGGACCCGCACCCCATGCCTTCTGAGGTTGGTCAGCTTGGGGGCGTCTAGGGGCTGGGCCGCATCGGCGGCTGCAGCTGACCGTGACACTGTGCAGAAGGGTGGAGGGGTCCTTCATCTGTGCCCACTTCACAAGCATGATTTGCATCATGTCCGTACTGCATTGGCCTAGGCTTTGCAAAAGGACATACTGCACCAGGATTTGTTGCTACTGCCACAGTCACTGCAACATGTGCAGAGTGGAATTCCAATGCGATAGAACATTGCAAATCAAACAGTTATCCGGTAGGCCAAAAGACCACTGTAGCGATGCAAGTAAATGACCTGCGGGGTGTGATCGTTGGAAGCAAGCACACAGCAACCGTGCTTTCTGCAACAGTGCATCCAGGCCAGAATAATGGTGGAGAAATTGTTGTACCACCAGGTTGAGGACGTGAGCCATGCAATTCACGTGTGTGAGGTTGCCCTGGCAAAGGGCCGCCATCAGGTTTCACTGTTATTGCACAAGGCCTTCCCTGGCTCCAGGTTCACTGGAGACAGCCATTGCTCTAACTCTGTCTGTATAGCTGTCCACAACTCTTGAGCTGTGTGAATGCGCTCTCCACGGCATATGAATTTGAATCCTTCCTGATTGTGGTGAGCCATGACTGTGCAGTACGGAGGTGGGTGGATTCTATCTGCACTGATGGAATGCATGGCTGATTAAGGAAGTGATTGAGAGCACAGGTGGAGGCCCTAGAGGAGGTGGAGGTGTCAGAAAGAGTGGAGGAACAGTTAGATATAGAGGCTTGTCCGGCAAGCTTTGAAGATTCAAAGACTTGTGGAGCAGCCCCTTGACCGCCTTCCCCCAAAGATACCAGGGTAACCCAGTGCCCAGTCAGTGAGATGTAACGCCCCTACCCTTGTTTGTTCATCCAGGTGTCAGTGGTGAAATGCACCCTGGCAGTCATCGTTTTTTACAGGGAACAGTTGATGTTGTCTACGACATAAAAGGTGTAGTGCAGGCACAGACTTCTTAGGGAAGTAATTTCGACTGGGCAACTGATACAGGGGGACTGCGAAGGCCATCAACTTTCTAAAACCGTCTGTATCCACCAGGCGGAAAGGCAGCATTTCCATGGCCAACAGATTGGAGTGGAGTTCAAACTCTGGTGTAGAAGGAAACAGTCTTTTTCATTACCATGACTGTGGAAATGAAGGTTGGCTGCTGTGCTGAGAGAAGGTGAAGTACGAAGAACAGCACAGACTGCTGGACTGTGAGTGAGGTGCAGGCGGAGATGTCATGGTGTATTGAGAAAGATGTGCTGTGCTAGGTGACACCAAAACAGCAGTCATGTTGACTTCCGTAACAGCTGACGGGCACTCACTCACCCTGACTGTAGGAAGTAAACAAGTGGAGTTTCTGCTGCCAGAAACCTGTGTGAGACTTGCCATGGTGCATGCATGAAGTTGTCAAATTATTGCAATTTTTAACGCGGTAACGTGAGTTGTGTCCTCCTTTGCGGTTTCAAAAAAGGCCCAGGCTAGGCAATCCTTGCCGCCCCTGCAAACTGCACACTCGCGATTGGTGCTGGCAACAGCCGGAGTTGGGGCTGAGGATGGAGTGCTTGTCGTGGTTGCATCAATGTAACTTCCTTGTCTCCTTCTCCTCCACGTCCTCTGCTGAACTACTCAGCTGCGTATGCAGCGCCCCAGAGTCCTGGTCGTTGCAGTACTGTGGCTCCGCCGCTAAGGGGGACTATGGTACGTCTGATGGCACTGAAGGAGTTCATCTGACCAGGTATCACATGCACCAATACATTTCACAGTCTGGCCTCCAGGGGGAGCTAAGGGTACTATTCATTAGGCCACTCCTCACAGTCTGGTAAAACTGGGGGTTAGGCAGGAAGTTAGGAAGAAAGCTGACTGGGTTGGAACCAGGCAACACCTTGTGGCAGAGGGTGTTGTAGGGGAAGATTCGGTAGGGTCCCTGTCAGGGGTGGGATCCTGACAGAGGCCTGGCAATCAGAGAGAAAGCTACGGGACCGCGCCTGCACTTCATAGCGGCGGTGCCCTAAGAAAGGACCAGAAGCGAGATTTATTGTGCCGAGTGAGAAACGAGATCAACGCAACAGGGAGAATACCAGTAGGAGTCGTGCTGTTAGACCGAGGCAACATCCTACTGAGGCGTAAATAACCGGTGGCCGGAACGCCGAGGAAGTACAGAGCTCTAAGCATTACTTCAAACCAACGGCAGGGCAGAGAGCTATAGGCTGGCTGCCTCACCTACATCACCTATGCAGACATAGGGGGCAACCTTTGGAGAGGGGCGACTCTAGGGTCCCGGAAGAGCTCCGAGCCTTCCCGTCATACGGGTGCGTCCTACCATAAGATCGGGGGGACGAGAATAAGAAGAACATCAGAATCGAGTTGTTGTGAGGGAACACGAGGAACAGGCACAACAGTTGTGGGGACTATCCCGTAAGCACAGCAGGGGAGGACCACAACACACAAGCGCTAGAAGGAAGGCACAGATTTCCACCTGCAACGGGAACTCTGAAGGTGCCATCGGACCGGCCGGACTTGCGCAGCCCGGTTAACCATATTCCGGACTGAGGACCCAGAAGCCTTCAGTAAAAAGGTAAAGAGACTGCAACCTGGTGTCCTCGTTATTAACTGCGACCGGCACTACACCGCACCACTACCACCATCCACACCTATTATTTTGGGGCGCCCCTCAGCAGGGTCACGGACCGGGCCTAGCCACCATGACAACCCCAGAGCAGAGACTCAGAGGCCCGGTACAGGGTACCCCTCGGCCCTGCGGCAGTGGGGGCGCTGCACGTACCTCTGGGTTCACACCAAGTGGGATCTACAACCTCATAGTCATCATCTCTGTTCTCACACTCCTCCTCCTCTTTCTGCCCTGACACCACAGTACAGTTTGCATGTACGATTTGTATCTGACTCTCATCCTGCTGCCAAAAAAGGAAGTGGAGTAGCCCGTCCAGTAACAGATGTTGTCAGTGGTCTTTAGATAGGACGAGATGGTGTTTGTTCAGTTGAGCTTTCATTAACATTAACACATAACCCACGTACACGTTGAACACCAAACCTGTGTTTCCCCCTTCCACCACAACCTCGCTTTTTCCCCACTCATGTTGTATGTAGCCTTCTGCTCTTGTAACTTGCTGTGTCACAACCTGAGGCCCATATCTGTAAGTCACCTGGCACTAAATAAACAATCACTATTTATTTTTTTAGATCATCTGTCTGAACAACACTGTTATACCTAAAATTTTTAAGTGGAAATCTGGCCTTCTGATTTCTCACTGAAACACAGTTTTATCACAAACTATTTGAATTAGCTAGTTGGGTCTCTTGGCTGCACCCCAATATTATGTCTAACAATTTTCAAGTTCAAATTGACAAAGTTAGAGGTAGGTGGAAGGTCCTTAAAGATGATTTCAAGGAATTAAGCTGCAAGCTTAAAGCAAGGACCTCCAAGGTGGTATTCTCTGAAACTGCCTGTACCACTTGCCACACCAGAGAGGCAAAGGGAGATTAGTGAGATAAATAAGTGGCTCAGGAATTGGTGTAGAAAGCAGGAGTTCGGGTTCCAGGAGAACTGGGCTGATTTCTCAGTTGGCTACAGGTTCTACACTAGGGACAGGCTGCACCTCAATGGGGAGGGTGTGTCATGATCTCCATGGCCAGAGAACTAGCATAAGCCTCAATAGGAACAAGCTCTTGGAAGATGTAACTGTACTGACCATGAACTAAACCTACCGCATCATCTAGAAGTAGCCAGGTAGCATGTCCTACTTTTTATCCCTATATGCCCAGCGCCGGCCGGAGAACTAAATAATGCTAGCAGAGGGAAATATAAGACCTGACTCACCTCTAGAGAAATGCCCGAAGAGGAGACAGAAGCCCCCCACATATATTGGCGGTGATATGAGATGAAACAACAAACGCAGCAGGAAAATAGTTTTAGCAAATTTGAGGTCCGCTTTCTAGATAGCAGAAGACAGAAAGCATACTTTCATGGTCAGTAGAAAACCCTAACAAAACACATCCAGAAATTACTTTAGGACTCTGGCATTAACTCATAATACCAGAGTGGCAATTCCTGATCAACAAGAGCTTTCCAGACACAGTAACGAAACTGCAGCTGTGAACTGGAACCAAAATACAAAAACAAAACATGGACGAATGTCCAACTTATCTAGTAGATGTCTGGGAGCAGGAACAAGCACAGAGAGGCTTCTGATAACATTGTTGACCGGCAAGCATCTAACAGAGAAGCCAGGTTATATAGCGACACCCAGATCTAATCAGAACAGGTGAACAGGGAAGATGATGTCACAAGTTCAATTCCACCAGTAGCCACCGGGGGAGCCCAGAATCCAAATTCACAACAGTACCCCCCCCTCAAGGAGGGGGCACCGAACCCTCACCAGAACCACCAGGGCGATCAGGATGGGCCCTATGAAAGGCACGAACCAGATCAGAGGCATGAACATCAGATGCAGTGACCCAAGAATTATCCTCCTGGCCGTATCCCTTCCACTTGACCAGATACTGGAGTCTCCGTCTGGAAACACGGGAGTCTAGGATTTTTTCCACAACGTACTCCAACTCACCCTCAACCAACACCGGAGCAGGAGGCTCAACGGAAGGCACAACCGGTGCCTCATACCTGCGCAATAACGACCGATGAAAAACGTTATGAATAGAAAAGGATGCAGGGAGGTCCAAACGGAAGGAAACAGGGTTAAGAATCTCCAATATTTTATACGGACCGATGAACCGAGGCTTAAACTTAGGAGATGAGACCCTCATAGGGACAAAACGAGAAGACAACCACACCAAATCTCCAACACAAAGCCGAGGACCAACACGACGGTGACGGTTGGCAAAAAGCTGAGTCTTCTCCTGGGACAACTTTAAATTGTCCATCACCTGCCCCCAGATATGATGCAATCTCTCCACCACCGCATCCACTCCAGGACAATCCGAGGATTCCATCTGACCGGAGGAAAATCGAGGGTGGAACCCCGAATTACAGAAAAACGGGGACACCAAAGTGGCAGAGCTGGCCCGATTATTGAGGGCGAACTCCGCCAATGGCAAAAAAGCAACCCAATCATCCTGGTCAGCAGACACAAAACACCTCAGATATGTCTCCAGGGTCTGATTAGTCCGCTCGGTCTGGCCATTAGTCTGAGGGTGAAAAGCAGACGAAAAAGACAAATCTATGCCCATCCTAGCACAGAATGCCCGCCAAAATCTAGACACAAATTGGGTTCCTCTGTCAGAAACGATATTCTCAGGAATACCATGCAAACGAACAACATTTTGAAAAAACAGGGGCACCAACTCGGAAGAAGAAGGCAATTTGGGCAGGGGAACCAAATGGACCATCTTAGAAAAACGGTCACACACCACCCAGATGACAGACATCTTCTGAGAAACAGGCAGATCTGAAATAAAATCCATCGAGATGTGTGTCCAAGGCCTCTTAGGAATAGGCAAGGGCAACAATAATCCACTAGCCCGAGAACAACAAGGCTTGGCCCGAGCACAAACGTCACAAGACTGCACAAAGCCTCGCACATCTCGTGACAGGGAAGGCCACCAGAAGGATCTTGCCACCAAATCCCTGGTACCAAAAATTCCAGGATGACCTGCCAATGCAGAAGAATGTACCTCAGAGATGACTCTACTGGTCCAATCATCAGGAACAAACAACCTATCAGGCGGACAACGATCCGGTCTATCCGCCTGAAACTCCTGCAAGGCCCGCCGCAGGTCTGGAGAAACGGCTGACAAGATAACTCCCTCCTTAAGAATACCTGTGGGGTCAGAGTTGCCGGGTGAATCAGGCTCAAAACTCCTAGAAAGGGCATCCGCCTTAACATTCTTAGAACCCGGTAGGTACGATACCACAAAATTAAACCGAGAGAAAAATAATGACCAGCGCGCCTGTCTAGGATTCAGGCGCCTGGCGGTCTCAAGATAGATCAAATTTTTGTGGTCAGTCAATACCACCACCTGATGTCTGGCCCCCTCGAGCCAATGGCGCCACTCCTCAAACGCCCACTTCATGGCCAAAAGCTCCCGATTCCCAACATCATAATTCCGCTCAGCGGGCGAAAATTTACGGGAAAAGAAGGCACAAGGCCTCATCACGGCGCAGTCAGAACTTTTCTGCGACAACACTGCCCCAGCCCCGATCTCAGAAGCGTCGACCTCAACCTGAAAAGGAAGAGTCACATCAGGCTGACGCAACACAGGGGCAGAAGAAAAACGGCGCTTAAGCTCCTGAAAGGCCTCCACAGCATCAGGGGACCAATTAGCAACATCAGCACCCTGTCTAGTCAAATCGGTCAATGGCTTAACGACATCCGAAAAACCAGAAATAAATCGACGATAAAAGTTGGCAAAGCCCCAAAATTTCTGAAGACTTTTAAGAGAAGAGGGCTGCGTCCAATCACAAATAGCTTGAACCTTGACAGGATCCATCTCAATGGAAGAGGGAGAAAAAATATATCCCAAAAAGGAAATTCTCTGAACCCCAAAAACACACTTAGAACCCTTGACACACAGAGAATTAGACCGCAAAACCTGAAAAACCCTCTTAACTTGCCGGACATGGGAGTCCCAATCATCCGAAAAAATCAGAATATCATCCAGATACACTATCATAAATTTATCCAAAAAATCGCGGAAAATATCATGCATAAAGGACTGGAAGACTGAAGGGGCATTAGAAAGACCAAAAGGCATCACCAAATACTCAAAGTGGCCCTCGGGCGTATTAAATGCGGTTTTCCACTCATCCCCCTGCCTGATCCGCACCAAATTATACGCCCCACGGAGATCAATCTTAGAGAACCACTTGGCCCCCTTTATGCGAGCAAACAAATCAGTCAGCAACGGCAATGGGTATTGATATTTAACCGTGATTTTATTCAAAAGCCGATAATCAATACATGGTCTCAAAGAGCCGTCTTTTTTTGACACAAAGAAAAAACCGGCTCCTAAGGGAGATGACGATGGACGAATATGTCCCTTTTCCAAGGACTCCTTTATATATTCTCGCATAGCAGTATGTTCAGGCACAGACAGATTAAATAAACGACCCTTTGGGTATTTACTACCCGGAATTAAATCTATAGCACAATCGCACTCACGGTGCGGAGGTAGCGAACCCAGCTTGGGTTCTTCAAAGACGTCACGATAATCAGACAGGAACTCAGGGATTTCAGAGGGAATAGATGATGAAATGGACACCAAAGGTACGTCCCCATGAGTCCCCTTACATCCCCAGCTCAACACAGACATAGCTCTCCAGTCAAGGACTGGGTTGTGAGACTGCAGCCATGGCAATCCTAGCACCAAATCATCATGTAGATTATACAGCACCAGAAAACGAATAGTCTCCTGGTGATCCGGATTAATACACATAGTCACTTGTGTCCAGTATTGTGGTTTATTATTAGCCAATGGGGTGGAGTCAATCCCCTTCAGAGGAATAAGAGTCTCCAAAGGCTCTAAATCATACCCACAACGATTGGCAAAGGACCAATCCATAAGACTCAAAGCGGCGCCAGAGTCGATATAGGCGTCCGTAGTAATAGATGACAAAGAGCAAATCAGGGTCACAGACAAAATAAATTTAGACTGTAAAGTGCCAATGGGAACGGATTTATCAAGCTTTTTAGTACGCTTAGAGCATGCTGATATAACATGAGTAGAATCCCCACAATAGAAACACAACCCATTTTTCCGTCTAAAATTCTGCCGCTCGCTTCTGGACAGAATTCTATCACACTGCATGTTTTCTGGCGTCTTCTCAGTGGACACCGCCAGATGGTGCACTGGTTTGCGCTCCCGCAGACGCCTATCGATCTGAATGGCCATCGTCATGGACTCATTCAGACTTGCAGGCACAGGGAACCCCACCATAACATCCTTAATGGCATCAGAAAGACCCTCTCTGAAAGTAGCCGCCAAGGCACACTCATTCCACTGAGTAAGCACAGACCATTTACGGAATCTTTGGCAGTAAATTTCAGCTTCATCTTGCCCCTGCGATAGGGACATCAAAGTTTTTTCTGCCTGAAGTTCCAAATGAGGTTCCTCATAAAGCAAGCCCAAGGCCAGAAAAAACGCATCCACATTGCGCAACGCAGGATCCCCTGGTGCCAATGCAAAAGCCCAATCTTGAGGGTCGCCGCGGAGCAAGGAAATCACAATCCCAACCTGCTGTGCAGGGTCTCCAGCAGAACGAGATTTCAGGGACAAAAATAACTTACAATTATTTCTAAAATTCTGAAAGCTAGATCTATTCCCTGAGAAGAATTCCGGCAAAGGAATTCTCGGCTCTGATACCGGAGCATGAACAACAAAATCTTGCAAACTTTGTACTTTCGTGGCGAGATTATTCAAACCTGCAGTTACACTCTGTAGATCCATTATAGACAGGTGAACATAGAGCCATTCAAAGATTAGAAGGAGAGAGAAAAAAAAAGAAAGACTGCAGCATAGACAGACTGGCAAGTGATCCAATTAAGAGCACACTAACTACTAGAGAAAAAAAAAATAAAAAATTTTCAGCAGACTTCTTATTTCTCTCCTTTCTCAGCCAAGGATTTTAACCCTTTAGTGGGCCGGTCAAACTGTCATGATCTCCATGGCCAGAGAACTAGCATAAGCCTCAATAGGAACAAGCTCTTGGAAGATGTAACTGTACTGACCATGAACTAAACCTACCGCATCATCTAGAAGTAGCCAGGTAGCATGTCCTACTTTTTATCCCTATATGCCCAGCGCCGGCCGGAGAACTAAATAATGCTAGCAGAGGGAAATATAAGACCTGACTCACCTCTAGAGAAATGCCCGAAGAGGAGACAGAAGCCCCCCACATATATTGGCGGTGATATGAGATGAAACAACAAACGCAGCAGGAAAATAGTTTTAGCAAATTTGAGGTCCGCTTTCTAGATAGCAGAAGACAGAAAGCATACTTTCATGGTCAGTAGAAAACCCTAACAAAACACATCCAGAAATTACTTTAGGACTCTGGCATTAACTCATAATACCAGAGTGGCAATTCCTGATCAACAAGAGCTTTCCAGACACAGTAACGAAACTGCAGCTGTGAACTGGAACCAAAATACAAAAACAAAACATGGACGAATGTCCAACTTATCTAGTAGATGTCTGGGAGCAGGAACAAGCACAGAGAGGCTTCTGATAACATTGTTGACCGGCAAGCATCTAACAGAGAAGCCAGGTTATATAGCGACACCCAGATCTAATCAGAACAGGTGAACAGGGAAGATGATGTCACAAGTTCAATTCCACCAGTAGCCACCGGGGGAGCCCAGAATCCAAATTCACAACAAGGGTGCATCTGTGCTGGGGGAGAAAATGGCTAGAAGGTTCGAGGAGTGTTTAAACTAGGGATTGGGGGAGGGTAGTCATTTTATAAGAGGGGAAGATAGTACAGATACTGATCTGGGCACAAATAAAGAAATTAACGGTGGCATGGGGGTGGGGTTAGAAAAGTTAAGATTTTAGGGAAGAATAGAAGTAAAGAGAGATACATAAAGTGCATGTATACTAATGCCAAAAGCCTCACCAACAAAATGGAGGAATTAGAATTAATTTTCTTGGAACATAATTATGACATGGTGGGGACATCTGAGACATGGCTGGACAAGAGCCATGACTGGGCTGTTAACTTGCAGGGCTATAGTCTGTTCAGAAATTACCATACAGATAAGCAGGGGGTGTCTGTTGATATATGAAATCATCCTTAAAACCCATCCTGCGTGATAGTATATGTGAATCTAATGATAATGTAGAATCTCTGTGGGTGGAGATAAAGGGGAGTGGAAAAAATAATAAATTATTGATAGGGGTTTGTTATAAGTCTCCAAAAATAATGGAAGCAATGGAGAATATCCTAGTAAAGGAAATATATGAAGCAGCGTCTCAAGGAGAAGTCAAGAAGTCAAGGTTAGTGTTGAGCATTCCGATACTGCAAATATCGTGTATCGGCCAATATTCGCGGTATCGGAATTCCGATACTGAGTACCGATACTTTTGCAATATCGAATACCAGAATCGGAAGTTCCCATAGTGCAATGAGCCAGTTTAATTTAATTCAGCCAATGAGGAATCCTAAGAAGTGTGGGCACATCCTGTTATGCATGTTAGGCATGTAACTAATGGCATAGCTGTGATTGGCTGCTGAAATGATGTCATGATGCACTATAAAAGCCGCCGCCGCCATTTTGGGTTCACTCTGCTGTGAATTCAGTTAGGGACAGGACGCTGCTGTTCTGACTGAGGGATAGTTTGAGATAGCGATTTGCTTCACTGTGCTTTACCCAGGCTAATTTAGCAACCGCTGTGGGAGAACCTTGTTTTTGCCTTGCAGCGCTGTTCACAGCTGTCTGCAAAGTCTCTGTGTGAGTGCAGCTCACGCTGTCGCCTGTTCTGCAGCCACAGCTGGTTGTAGTCAGCTCATTTGCGTCACTGCCTCATACTGTTCCATTGTCCTTTTTTCAATTAGTGCTGCCTGCTGCACATTTTTTCTGATTTATCCTATTAGTGGGTTTCCATCCGTATCTTGCTAGATTGTAGAAAAACACTATATAGGAGTACATAAAGGAGTTTTTTTTGGCCTTGCAGCGCTGTTCACGGCTATCTGCAAGGTCTCTGTGTGAGTGCAGCTCACGCTGTCGCCTGTTCTGCAGCCACAGCTGGTTGTAGTCAGCTCAGCGTGCGTCACTGCCTCATACTGTTCCATTGTCCTTTTTTCAATTAGTGCTGCCTGCTGCACATTTTTTCTGATTTATCCTATTAGTGGGTTTCCATTTGTATCCTGCTAGATTGTGGAAAAACACTATATAGGAGTACATAGAGGAGCCTTTCTGCAGTCTTGTGCCCTGCAGCCCCAGCCAGATTAATAGTAGCCTTTTTTTGGAGCCGCATCTATTGCATTGTAGGTTACCTTCCTGCATTGTAATAGCTATAAAAAGTTTGTGATACTATCGGTTTTACATCTTTGGGCACATCCAGTGTGTTTTTGTGAAAAAACAAAACGTTAATAAAGTTCACCAAACACTCCACTTTACAGTTGTGTAGGACACATTAGCTCATATTAAAGTCTAGTCCACACTTTATAAAATTTGTGTTTCTTATACCTGTTAGCAGCTGTTCAGGAATAAGCACACTAAACCCTTAGTACTTTTCTGCCTATCTTTATCAGTCTACCAAGATGAAGAAGGCAGGGAGTAAGGCACGTGGTCGTGGGCGTGGAGTTTTTGCAGGGAGAGGAAGTGGGGATTCTGTGCCTGCTGCGGGCACCAGTGACTCATCATCCCCCAGCTTTAGCAGGGAAGAGTCCTTCATGTGCAGCTTTGTAGGAACTCGCCATACCCCACTGCTGCAGGACGAATAAATTGAAGCCGTTGTCGGATGGATGGCAGCTAACGCATCGACTTCAATTAGTGCCACATTCTCTCAGGCACAGAGCACTGAGGAGAACACATCTGTCTCTTCACCACCTGCCAAATTGCCCAGGTAGTCAGAGAGCCCAGGACAGAAGCCATCTCTACTTCTGTTCTCTGAATCTCTTGGCTTGGAAGAGGGGGCCAGCCAAGCAGCATTCGAGAAACTGAAGAAGAGGCAGGATGCAGTGATGCGCAACTGCTTTGTCTCTCTGAATCCGAAGAGGCGGGTGGGCCAGTGCCTCCAGTCAGCACACCTCAGTACGCATCTGATGATGAGACTCAGGTGCCACTTTCTGGTGCGTACCGTGATGCCGAGACTACCCAGGAGAAGCAGTTGTTGGAAGAGGGTAGTGTAGATGATGAGGTCCTTGACCCATCATGGCATGAGTTACAAAAACACACTGACGACCTAGGCCAACCAACAGCGGCACATACCACCTCTTCAGCTCGTGTTGTAGCCTCTTCCTCCAGCTCACACACAGCTGGTTCTGCTTCCTCACAGGATCGCCATGGAAAAACCTCTGGCACTGTTGGACAGAGACACAGTGTAATTCCACAGACAGCACCATGTTCCCTGTCATCCTCACACTCCTAGGTCAGTCTACAGCCATCGGTAGCACAGGCATGGGAGAAAAGGCAGCCATACTCAGAAAATCATCCCCGAGCATAGGCTCTGAATGCTGGCATTGCAAAACTACTGTCCCTTGAAATGCTATCATTCAGGCTGGTGGAGACTGACACCTTCCGTAACTTCATGGCATTGGCAGTCCCACAATACAACGTGCCCAGCTGCTTTTATTTCAGCAGGCAAGCCGTCCCTGCCCTGCAAAAGCATGTGGAGGGAAACATTAAACATGCGCTACTAAACACCATCAGTAGCAAGGTCCACCTCACCACCGATGCGTGGACCAGTCACCATGGATAGGGACGATACCTTTCTCTCACTACCCATTGGGTAAATGTTGTCAACTCCAAGGATTGCAGGAATCCAGTCTGTACACATTGACTCCTCCTCATACTCCAGTTCCTCTGAATCACCGCTACAGGAGCCGTCACAGTCTACCTCCACATGGACCCATGAATGCTTGCCTTTTACGAATGATATGAGCACAGCCGTGGCCAAACATCAAGAGGCCGTATTGAAATTAATTTCTTTGGGGAATCGAAGCCACACAGCGCAGGAGCTCTGGAATGCCATCAAGCAGGAGAGCGATGTGTGGTTTGTGCCAGCGAATCTCCAGCCAGGCATGGTAGTGTGTGACAATGGTCAAAATCTGGTGGCAGCTCTGGGCCTAGGCAACCTCACTCACATCCCATGTCTGGCACATGTGCTAAACTTGGTCGTGCAGAGTTTTTTGAGGGACTATCCGAATCTGCACTGCTGCACAAGGTCCGCATAGAGTGCGCTCACTTGCGGCGTTCCAGCATGGCAAGATCGCACATTGCAGCTCTGCAGCACCGATTCCGCCTTCCGGAACATCGCATCATATGTGACCTACCAACCAGGTGGATTTCAACATCACATATGTTGGAGCGGTTGTGTGAGCAGCAGGCAGCAGTAATGGAGTACCAGCTGCATCAGGGGCAAACAAGTCGCACTGCGCGCCGTTCACACTTCAACACCACTGAGTGGGCCTCTATGAAGGACATCTGCTACGTTTTGCGTGCCTTCGATGATTCCACGCGGATGGCGAGTGCAGATGATGCACTAGTCAGCATGACTATCCCCCTTATCTGCCTGCTTGAAAAAACACTGCAAGCACTAAGAGATGAGGTTGTGGAAGAGGTGGAGTATGAAGAGTCACAAATGCCATGTGCTTCTGGACAGTCTGCGCAACATGGTTCCTCACAAAGGCCTAGGCAGGGGACACTTTGTGAGGAGGATGAGGAGGAGTCAATGGTGGAGGAAGACATCTGTCCAGAGGAGGGAGTTACACAATGCTCTAGTAGTCAGTATGTAGAGCGAGGGTGGGGTGATGCAGAGCAGGCAGAGATGACGCCTCAAGCAGGGGACAACGTTTCTTGGCCAGTTGGCAGTCTGCAGCACATGGTTGTTTTCATGCTGCAGTGCCTGAGAAAACCGCTGCATCGCCCACATTTTCAACACGGATGATTATTGGGTGTACACCCTCCTAGATCCTCGCTACAGGGACAACTTACAAAGCTTCATAACACCGTTGACCCGGGAGCGTAAAATGCGGGAGTACCAAGACACACTGGTGCATTCCATCAAGTTCTCCATTCAAACCGAGAGCAGTGCTGCTAGTGCTTTATAAAGCAGCTCAGTGCGTCGAGGCAGTGGAGGAAGCTCTGCACAAAGAGGGAGCAGAAGCAGTGCCTTAGCACAAGGCAAGGCCAGTATGGCCCAAATGTGGCAAAATTTTGTGTGCCCGCCACAAATGTCTACACCATCACAGATGGCTCCAGTCAGCAGGAGGCAACGTTTCCGTCAGATGGTGAAAGACTACATGTCTTGCCCTCTCAGTGTACTCCCAGACGGCTCTTCTCCTTCAAGTTTTGGGTCTCTAAGCTGGATACGTGGCCAGAGCTTAGCTAGTATGCATTGGAGGTGCTGGCTTGCCCTGCTGCTAGTGTATTATCGGAACGCGTCTTTAGTGCCGCAGGTGGTGTATGTAACATTTCTCTTACTGAGAGTGTTGGGGGACACTCGCTTAGCCGCGATATTTAAGCACACAGCATGGGTTTTTATATCAAAACAGTCCATACGGTTTATTAAGCCACATAAACCGGGTTTAAACACAGTTCATTACATAGAACACAACAGGCACCAACAGTCTCTTTGGTACCTGACGGGAGCTCCTGCTCCACCTTGCCGACTCTTCAACAGCCTTTGGGTAAGCTGCCTAACGGGGATCACCAACTTGCCTGGTCAATACACAGCAGTCAGTCCAGACCTCACCGAAGGACTCCAGCTTCCCCACACTCTGTTAACCCTCTTCCGGGTAAGCTGCCTAACGGGGATCACCGACTCGCCTGTCCGGCACACAGTAGTCAGTCCAGACCTCACCGAAGGACTCCAGCTTCCCCACACAGTAACAGACACCGGCCCCACAGATCCTGGTGCTCACCTTGTACCCACAGGTCCTGGACCCCGTCCTCCACCTGTTAGCTTAGGTCCTGGACCCCGTCCTCCACCTATCAGCTTAGGCCCTGGACCCCGTCCTCCACCTGTCACAACAGGTCCTGGACCCCGTCCTCCTCCTGTCAGCTTAGGTCCTGGACCCCGTCCTCCACCTATCAGCTTAGGTCCTGGACCCCGTCCTCCACCCGTTACCTTAGGTTACCAGGATCACGCCGGTGGCCTAGTCCATGTTCTCAGGTGCTTGCAGGACCCTGGTCATTCCCAGGCCAATCCAGCACCTTCATCTCGTTCTCTGGTGCTTGCAGGACCCTGGTCATTCCCAGGCCAATCCAGCAGCATTCAGGACCCTAGTCATTCCTAGGACAGTCCTGCATCTTCGGGACCCTAGTCATTCCTAGGACAGTCCCCGGGACCCTAGTCATTCCTAGGACGGTCCCACCGGTCAGCGTTGTTCGATCTCAGGTGCTCTCCGGACCCCAGTCATTCCTGGGCCAATCCAGCACCATTCGGGACCCTAGTCATTCCTAGGACAATCCCCCCGGCCAGGTCCATACACAGGAACCACACAGGTTTCACACAGGACCTGCCGGACACGCCTCTCATGTGACCCACAACCTGGTCACATTATATACCTGAAACCACACCCCTGGATGGGTGTGTGGATGTGTGGCTAGTCTGACCCTCCCGTCTCTCATGACTAGCCTAGTAAGTCACCCAAACTTAATTATACATATTGCAACAAAACTCTTGAGGGACTACAGGTCCCAGCATAACCACAATACATCTGACTTACTACGCAGACTCCTTCCGCGACACACATCGGCCATTCATAACACTGCCGATTACAGGTACACCATGAATATCACCACAACAGATACGCATCCATGCATATCTCACAGAGCGCACAAAGCGCCCCCTAGCTACCACAGGGGTCACTACACCATCACATATATCACATGTACTAACAGACTGTCGCATGCGACTATCCTCCGATAACGTTGACCGGCTTACTTTTCTGAAAATGAACAAGGCCTGGATCTCGCAGGATTTTGCCACTCCTCTTCAAGATTAAATAAATGGTTGGCAACAGTATCCAAGTCTCCTGTGTTCATGTTTCTACCACCTGAACTGTAATCCCTGGGCTCCAACACTGTCAGTTGCTGCTCAGAAGTGCCGTCTACAGTCAACACATCACGCAGTGTTATTGGGTTTCAGTAACGTCAGCTGATCCCCAGCTGTGTATCCGGAAATTTCTCCTGCTCCATCCACACTCACACTACAACAGATATTAAACTTGCTCCAATTAGGCCTCAGCCTACACTCTGCTTCTCCTGGATTCCCTGGGCTCCAACACCACCAGTTGCTGCTCAGAAATGCCATCTGCACAGTCAACAGTTGCTCCTCTGTTATTGGGTTTCAGTAACGCCAGCTGCTCCCCTGCTGTGTGTGCGGCAATTTCTCCACTCTGTTTCTAGCATTGAACCTGGGCTCCAACACAGCCAGTTGCTGCTCGGAAGTGCGGTCTGCACAGTCAACACTTGCTGCCATGTTATTGGGGTTCAGTAATGTCAGCTGATTCCCTGCTGCATATCCGGCAATTTCTCCTGCTCCCTCCACACTCACACTGCTACAGATATTAAAGGGAACCTGTCCCCCCCAGGAGTTTGTAAATAAAAGAGCCACCTTGTGCAGCACTAATGCTGCACTTGGACAAGGTGGTCTTTTTGTTATGCTCCTTGCACACGCTGAACTAAACACTTATAAAATGTGCTCCCTCCTACTGTGAAAGTCCCGGAGGCGGGACTTTCCTTCCTAATCAGACGCGGCACAGCCGTCATTCATACCCCCTTGGCGATGTGCGCCGCCTCCTAAGCGTTGTTTGAATCTGTCCCAGAGCCTGCGCTGTTAGGTCATCCCTTGGCCATGCGCAGTTAGCGCTGCCCATCTTCTGACATCATTTGATGTCAGGCTGACTGCGCCTGTACAGACGCGCTGCCCAAGATCCCGCCCAACAGTGTCTTCTGATTTACTCACACTGTGGGGTGGGATCTCGGGCAGCGTGGCCGCACAGGTGCAGTCAGCCTGAGATCAAATGATGTCAGAAGATGGGCAGCACTAACTGCACATGCCCAAGGGATAATATAACAGCGTAGGCTCCGGGACAGATTCAAACAACGCTGAGGAGGTGTCGCACGGCGCCAAGGGGGTATGAATGATGGCTGTGCTGCGTCTCATTAAGAAGGAAAGTCCCGCCCCCGGGACGGTTTCACGGTATGTGGGGGCACATTTTATAAGTGTTGACTTCAGCGTGTGCAAGGAGCATAGCTAAAAGAGCCACCTTTTCCTTGTGCAGCAATAGTGCTGCACAAGGTAGCTCTTTTAGTTACAAACACCTGGGGGGGTGACAGGTTCCCTTTCAACTTGCTCCAATTAGGCCTCCGCCTACACTCTGTTTCTCCTGTAATCCCTGGGCTCCAACACCGCCAGCTGCTGCTCAGAAGTGTCTTTGGCACGAGTACTCCCTCCTACCCAGCCTGGTTCCAGCACGCCAGCTGTTTCCAGGAAGTGTCACTTTGCCTCCAATACGTTGTTCTGTCAGGTTGCGGTCAGGTTAGCCAACTGTATGGTGCCTGCAGTTTAGGTGCTTCCTATGTGGGCTGCGGGATCTGGCAATCAAGGCTGGTTCCGTAGTGCCAATAGGACAAGCTCCCCCTGTAGGACTGTGGGTTTTTGGTATCTCTGGCCGGCTCGTGGCCTTGCAATTTTTTGTTCATGTGGACCTTCTGCTGACTATCTGAGTTCCAGCACCATTAGCTGGTTCTTTAGAAGTCAATCTCGAATAGGTCCCCCTGGGTTCCAGTACAGTCAGCTGGTTCTAGGTAGAGCCTTTGGCCTAGGTGCCTCCTTTTCGGTATCCGAGTTCCACCAACGTCTGGTGGTCCTTGGTAGTGCTTTCTGGCATGGGTACCTCCTGCTTAGTAACAGGGTTCCAGTACCGTCAGCTGGTCCTTGGTAGTTCCATTGGCACTTGTACCTTCTGCTACCCATCCGGGTTCCAGCACCGCCAGCTGGTTCTCAACAGTGTCTTTGGCACGGGTACTCCATCCTGCCCAGCCTGGTTCCAGCACACCAGCTGTTTCCAGGTAGTGTCAAGGTCACTTTGCCTCCAATACGTTGTCCGGTCGGGTTGCGGTCAGGTTAGCCAACTCTATGGTGCCTGCAGCTTAGGTGCTTCCTATGTGGGCTGCGGGATCTGGCAATCAAGGCTGGTTCCATAGTGCCAATAGGACAAGCTCCCCCTGTAGGACTGCGGGTTTTCAGTAACTCCGGCCGGCTTGCGGCCTTGCAATTTTTTGCTCATGTGGACCTTCTGCTGACTATCTGAGTTCCAGCACCATTAGCTGGTTCTTTAGAAGTCAATCTTGAATAGGTCCCCCTGGGTTCCAGTACTGTCAGCTGGTTCCAGGCAGAGCCTTTGGCTCAGGTGCCTCCTCCTCAGTATCCGAGTTCCACCAACGTCTGGTAGTCCTTGGTAGTGCTTTCTGGCATGGGTACCTCCTGCTTAGTAACCGGGTTCCAGAACCGACAGCTGGTCCTCGGTAGTTCCATTGGCTCTTGTACCTTCTACTACCCATCCTGGTTCCAGTACCGTCAGCTGGTTCTCGCAGTGTCTTTTGCTCTTGTACCTTCTGCTACCCATCCTGGTTCCAGTACTGTCAGCTGGTTCCAGGCAGAGCCTTTGGCTTAGGTGCCTCCTTCTCGGTATCAGAGTTCCACCAACATCTGGTGGTCCTTGGTAGTGCTTTCTGGCATGGGTACCTCCTGCTTAGTAACCGGGTTCCAGTACCGTCAGCTGGTCCTCGGCAGTTCCATTGGCTCTTGTACCTTCTGCTACCCATCCGGGTTCCAGTACCGTCAGCTGGTTCTCGGCAGTGTCTTTGGCTCTTGTACCTTCTGCTACCCATCCTGGTTCCAGTACCGTCAGCTGGTTCCAGGCAGAGCCTTTGGCTTAGGTGCCTCCTTCTCGGTATCCGAGTTCCACCAACATCTGGTGGTCCTTGGTAGTGCTTTCTGGCATGGGTACCTCCTGCTTAGTAACCGGGTTCCAGTACCGTCAGCTGGTCCTCGGTAGTTCCATTGGCTCTTGTACCTTCTGCTACCCATCCGGGTTCCAGTACCGTCAGCTGGTTCTCGGCAGTGTCTTTGGCTCTTGTACCTTCTGCTACCCATCCTGGTTCCAGTACCGTCAGCTGGTTCCAGGCAGAGCCTTTGGCTTAGGTGCCTCCTTCTTGGTATCTGAGTTCCACCAACGTCTGGTGGTCCTTGGTAGTGCTTTCTGGCATGGGTACCTCCTGCTTAGTAACCGGGTTCCAATACCGTCAGCTGGTCCTCGGTAGTTTCATTGGCTCTTGTACCTTCGGCTACCCATCCGGGTTCCAGTACCATCAGCTGGTTCTCGGCAGTTCCTCAGCCTTCTTGTACCTTCTGCTACATTTCCAAGTTCAAGCTTTTTGAAATGGTTTTTGGTAATCACTCTGGATCTCCCTGACGACGACCCTGAAGACCACCCCGAAGAAGACGACGACCCCGGAGACGACGACCCCGAAGACAATGACCCCGGAGACCACCCCGAAGAAGTCGACTACCCCGGAGATGACGACCCTGGAGACGACGACCCTGGAGACGTCGACCCTGGAGAACACCCCGAAGAAGACCAAGAAGCAGAAGAACAAGAAGCTGCAGAACAAAAAGCAGAAGAACATTAAGCATAAGACTAAAAATCAGAGCAAAAGATATTATCTAAATTATACGCAGAAGAAGACTAAGCAGTGTATGAGGGTGAGTCTGTTCCTCCTCGTGGTGCCCCTGGAAAAAACCTGCTGCAGGCCAAACTGAACACGGACAAATCCTGTTGTAAATCTTTTGTGACAGGCCAAACAGAAGGTGTAATCTTCAAACTTTTATAGATAACTACTACAGGAATGCCTGTCACAAATAAGAATATGACGAAGAAGAAGAATATGAAGATGAAGAAGTAGAATATGAAGAAGAATAAGAGTTAAATAAGAAGAATATGAAGAATGTAAAAAAACAGAATAATAGGAAGAAGGTGAAGAAGAAGAAGATGAATACGGTGAATAAAAAGTTTATGAAAAAGATGCTGCTGCTGAGGATGATGAAGAAGAAAGTGTGGGAGAAGTAAAAAAGAAGGTGAAGAGCATGGAAGTAGTGAAACATAAATATCTGACAAAATATAAAAAGGCTTAACATAGTCAACATCTTTGTAACTCCAAACGTCTTAAAAAAAAAATTAATTCCTGCTATTCCATTTGATTGGGCTAAACCTCTATGCCTTTAATGTCTCCTATACCTCCCCCAATACATTCTACATTATTCTTAGTTGTTTTCCTTCATGTAGAATTAACCTACAAGGAAAGAAAGGGTTTATTTTAATTCCGATATTTGTGTCCCATTGACTTGCATTGGTTTCCGGTATCGGTATCGGCGATATCCGATATTTTTTGGATATCGGCCGATCCAATCTGATACCGATATTTTCGGATATCGGAAAGTATCGCTCAACACTAGTCAAGGTACTTAAACTACCCTGAAATACATTGGGGAAAAGAAACCTGCAGTTCCAGCAAAGGTAATAGGTAGTGATGAGCGAGTGTGCTCGTTACTCGAGATTTCCTGTTTGAATACATGTGGGGATTCCCTAACAAACAGGCGGGCTGTTTAGTAGCCGCAAATCATGCAGTGTCAGGACTCTGAACATTTATTACCTTTTGTGCATTACTGCCCTTTTCCAAGATGGCGTCTTTGGTCTCATGTGCACTGTGTCTTCCTGCTATAAAACTCCACCCCAGCCTTCAGTCTGTGCTAGTGTATTCTGCCTTGCATCCAGCTCCTGGCCTCTGGTTACTCCCTGGCTATATACCTGCTCCTGTGAACCTGTGGGGTGATCCTGCTACTCTGCTCTGAGTTCAGAGTAATCCTCCTTCATCTGCTGCTCGTGTTTACTTCCATCTGCATTTGCTGGACATGTAAGCTGTTGCTGCTCTGCAAGAACCTGAGACTATTACCCAGGCCTCCCTGGTTGAGCTAAGATATTATTTGAACTGCCTTATAAGCATATCTATCTGTGTTTTGGACTAAGCAAGGACTTATTCGTGTCAAGTATCCTCAAGAATAATTGTGCTTCATAGACTTTCTGCGTGATTGCATTTTCCTCTGAAGTTTCCTATAGACTGCTAAGCTGCATTTAATATTTACTCCAAGTGTTGTGGACTTGAGTTTCTTTCTGCACCTGTTTGAATCACCGTGATAATATAGACTTTACCACTTATAAAACTGTGTCCTGTAGTTGTCTTGTTCCACGCAAAGAGTCTCCTGAGTTATCCCCTATAATTATTACATGCAGCTTTGGTGACACAAACTAAATTTTCAAGCACACCCAAATACTCAGAGAACACCCGAGCATGCTTGGGAATCTCGAGTAACGAGCACACTCACTCATCACTAGTAACAGGTTTTTAACAACTATGAGAGACAATTACCTTTCACAACTAGTTCAGGACCCAACAAGAAGGGGGGCACTGCTAGACCTAATATTAGCTAACAGGCCAGACTGCATATCAAATATAAGGGTTGGGGGTCACTTGGGTAATAGTGATCACAAAATAATAAGTTTTCGTGTATCCTTTAATAAGATGTGTAGAAGAGGGGTTACAATGACACTAAACTTCAGGAAGGCAAATTTCCAACGGATGAGAGATGATCTTGGTGCAATTAACTGGGACGATATCCTAAGACATAAAAGTGCACAAAAAATAGGAGACTTTTATTAGCATCCTCAATAGGACCTGTGCACAGTATATACCCTAAGGGAATAAACATGCTAGAAATGGGAGGAAACCAATATGGCTAAATAGAGCTGTAAGGGGCGCAATATGTGACAAAAAGAAAGCATTTAGAGAATTAAAGGAAGTAGGTAGTAATGAGGCATTAAATAAATACAGAAAATTAAATAAATTCTGTAAAAAGCAAATCAAGGCAGCAAAGATTGAGACAGAGAGAATCATTGCCAGTGAGAGTAAAAATAATCCCAAAATATTCTTTAACTACATAAATAGTAAGAAACTAAAAAATGATAGTGGATGAGGATGAGGAAACAGCCAATATGCTAAATTATTTTTTTTCAACAGTTATTTACACAAGAAGATCCCATGATCGACAACATGATAACAAAAATTCCCCATTAAATGTCACCTGCTTAACCCAGCAGGAAATATGGCGGCGTCTAAAAATCACAAAAGTTGACAAATCCACAGGCCCAGATGGGATACACCCCCGAGTACTGCAGGAATTAAGTACAGTCATTGATAGACGATTATTTTTAATCTTTAAAGATTTCATAATAACAGGGTCTGTACCACAGGACTGGCGTATAGCAAATGTGGTGCCAATATTCTAAAAGGGGACAAAAACTGAACTTGGAAATTATAGGCCAGTAAACTTAACAGCTACTGTGGGTAAAATCCTGAAGGATATTCTAAGAGATATTTTATTGGAGTATCTGAAGAAGAATAACCTTATGACCCAATATCAACATTGATTTACAAGGGACCATTCCTGTCAGACTAATCTGATCAGCTTCTATGAAGAGGCAAGTTCTGGATTGGACCAAGGAAACGCAGTGGATGTAGTGTAAATGGACTTTTCAAAAGCTTTTGATATGGTGCCACACAAAAGGTTGATACATAAAATGAGAGCAATGGGGATAGGGGAAAATATGTCTAAGTGGGTTAAGAGCTGGCTCAGGGATAGGGAACAAAAGGCGGTTATTAATGGTGGTTTTTAATGGAGCACAATCAGACTGGGTCACGGTTAGCAGTGGGGTACCGCAGGGATCAGTGTTGGGTCCGCTTTTTTCTTTTAACATTTATTAATGATTTTGTAGGGGGCATACAGAGTAGAATTTCAATATTTGCAGATGACACTAAACTCTGCAGGGTAATCAATATCCTTATCCAGGTGGAAATCAAAGCCTTCCTCTAGCGCCATGGTGTTGTAGTCCCTTACTGCCTATGGCTTCACATAAGGTCATCACAGATGTTCTCTCTCTCTCTGTCCCCCATATAAAATAGGACACGACCCATATGACTGGTGACTTGAGGCGGTTTATAGGTACTCTAGCACGCCCCAGCTTCTAAGGGTGTCACCGTGCCTCCTGGGTACTAAGGCGGACAGGTAACACCTGGTGTTCCGGCTACCGGTCTCTGCGCCTCAGAAGGAGGCAGCCTGCTCAGGGCTGGTCTCCTCTCCTGTGCTTTGCTCTCCTGCACGTTCACTGCAATCTATTCGGCTTTCTGAATGTCTCTTTCCAGGAACTGCTGCACTGCAGCTACACATCTCCGTAAACCCTCTTCTGCCTCAGACTGGTCCAGTCTGTTTCCTGGAAAGAACTGACTAACTTTCCCTACAGACTACCAAATATATGAGGAGTCACCTAGTGAATAGGATCAAAAGCTCCCCCTGGTGGCCTGGAGTGTGAATGTGTTGCATGCTTGTGTAGCGTCCCCACTGCCGCAGGGCCGAGGGGTACCCGGTACCGGGCCTCTGAGTCTCTGCTCTGGGGTTGTCACGGTGGCTAGACCCGGTCCGTGACCCTGCTGAGGGGCGTACAGTAATAGATGTGGATGGTATAAGATGATGTTATGGTGCGGTGTAGTGCTGGTCGCAGTTAATAATGAGGACACCAGGTTGCAGTCTCTTTATGTCTTTAATGAAGGCTTCAGGTGCCCAATCCAGGGCACTGTTAACCGGGCTGTCTGAGACCGGCCAGTCCGAAGGCACATCAGGAGTCCCCTTCACAGGTGGGAATCAGCGTCTACCTTCTAGCGCCTGTGTGTTGTAGTCCTTCCCTGCTGAGCACACTGGGATAGTCCTCACAACTGCTTCTGTCTGTCTCTGATGCTCGTTCTCTCCGTCCCCCCAGATGATATGGCTAGGACGCACCCGTATGACGGGGTAGGCCTGGAGTTCTTCCGGGACTCTAGAGTCGCCCCTCTCCCACAGCTGCCTCCGTTGTCTGCTTAGATGTTTTTAGTGAGACAGCCAACCTATAATTGGCTGTCCGGCCGTGGTTTGAAGTAATACTTGTAGTCTCTTACTTGCTCGGCGTTCCGGCCACCGACTGTTGCCCCTCAGAAGGATGTTGCCTCGATCTTACAGCACGACTCCTTCTGGTTCTATCACTTCTTTGCTGTGTCCCCGTTGCTCACTGGTTTGTGCTATTCTTAGGAGTCTGCCAGGATCCCATCCCTGACAGGTCCTCTCACTAGCTCTTCCCAGTTACTTCTCCCTGTCTTCCTGTCCAACCCCCAGTTTTACCAGAGTGTGAGGAGTGGCCTACTAGATAGAACCACTCCCCCTGGTGGCTGGAGTGTGAAGTGTAATGTGAGTGTTACCTGATCAGGTGAACTCCTTTAGTGCAATCAGACACAACATCACTCCCCTTAGCGGCAGAGCGACGTTACTGCAACGACCAGGACTCTGGGGCGCTGCACTTGTGTTACCTGGTTACAGTTATCCCTTCTTGCCTTCAAGTGTAACATCACTCTCCCCGTGAGGAAAGCAATGCTACTGTGACAACCAGGACCCTGGGGCATCACACATGCACTTGGGCAGAAGAAATGAGATGTATAACTATGTGCTTAATTGTTAAACACTGGGCAAAACTATCACTGAAAAAGACCTGGGTGTATGGGTGGATGACAAACTCACATTTAGTGGCCAGTGTCAGGCAGCTGCTGCAAAGGCAAATAAAATGATGGGATGCATTAAAAGAGGCATAGATGCTCATGAGGCATGAGGAGAATATAATTTTACCTCTATACAAGTCACTAGTGCGACCACAGGGTGTAGAGAAGAGCGACCAAGGTTATTAGAGCACTGGGGGGGGGGGGTCTGCAATACCAAGACAGGTTTTTACACTTGGGGTTATTTAGTTTGGAAAAATGAAGGCTTAGGGGTGATCTTATTACAATTAGTGATGAGCAAGTGTACCCGTTGCTTGGGTTTTCCCAAGCACGCTCGGGTGGTCTCCGAGTATTTGTGACTGCTCGGTGATTTAGTTTTCATCGCCGCAGCTGAATGATTTACAGCTACTAGTGAGCTCGATTACATGTGGGGATTTCCTAGCAACCAGGCAACCCTGTTGTGAATTCGCTTTTTGCTCCCTCTAGTGGTTACTAGTTTTTTGACTCTGGTTTTTCTGTCATTCCTTTTATCCGCACCTGGGTCGTTAGTTAGGGGTGTTGCTATATAAGCTCCCTGGACCTTCAGTTCAATGCCTGGCAACGTAGTTATCAGAGCTAGTCTGCTGTGCTCTTGTCTACTTATCCTGGTTCCAGTTATATCAGCTAAGTCTGCCTTTTGCTCTTTGCTATTTGTTTTGGTTTTGTATTTTTGTCCAGCTTGTTCCAAATCTATATCCTGACCTTTGCTGGAAGCTCTAGGGGGCTGGTGTTCTCCCCCCGGACCGTTAGACGGTTCGGGGGTTCTTGAATTTCCAGTGTGGATTTTGATAGGGTTTTTGTTGACCATATAAGTTACCTTTCTTATTTCTGCTATCAGTAAGCGGGCCTCTCTGTGCTAAACCTGGTTCATTTCTGTGTTTGTCATTTCCTCTTACCTCACCGTTATTATTTGTGGGGGGCTTCTATCCAGCTTTGGGGTCCCCTTCTCTGGAGGCAAGAAAGGTCTTTTGTTTTCCTCTACTAGGGGTAGCTAGATTCTCCGGCTGGCGCGTGTCATCTAGAATCAACGTAGGAATGATCCCCGGCTACTTCTAGTGTTGGCGTTAGGAGTAGATATATGGTCAACCCAGTTACCACTGCCCTATGAGCTGGA
This sequence comes from Ranitomeya variabilis, assembly GCF_051348905.1. NCBI lineage: Eukaryota > Metazoa > Chordata > Amphibia > Anura > Dendrobatidae > Ranitomeya > Ranitomeya variabilis. The sequence goes on along the minus strand of NC_135235.1, from coordinate 376,639,770 downwards.
TTTTTGTATTCTGCAGACTTCCACGTTCCTCTGAGACCCTCGCCATTGGGGTCATAACAGTTTGCCAGGCCAGTATTAAGTGTTTAATGCATTGCAGAAGAGGGATTATAAGAAAGAAGATTCTGAGTTTTTTTTTTTTTTCTTCTTCCCCTTTACCTCAGAGTGGCTATGCTTGCTGCAGACATGAATGTCCAGACCTTGATTACAAGTGTGGACCAGCTGGCTACTCGTGTGCAGGGCATACAAGACTATGTTATCAGAAATCCTAGGTCAGAACCTAAAATACCGATTCCTGAACTGTTTTCCGGAGACAGGTTTAAGTTTAGGAATTTCGTGAATAATTGTAAATTGTTTTTGTCCCTGAGACCCTGTTCATCTGGAGACTCTGCTCAGCAAGTAAAAATTATTATTTCGTTCTTACGGGGCGACCCTCAGGATTGGGCTTTTTCGCTGGCGCCAGGAGATCCGGCATTGGCTGATATTGATGCGTTTTTTCTGGCGCTCGGTTTGCTTTATGAGGAACCCAATCTTGAGATTCAGGCAGAAAAGGCCTTGCTGGCTATGTCTCAGGGGCAGGACGAGGCTGAAGTGTATTGCCAAAAATTTCGGAAATGGTCCGTGCTGACACATTGGAACGAGTGTGCACTGGCCGCTAATTTTAGAAATGGCCTTTCTGAAGCCATTAAGAATGTTATGGTGGGTTTTCCCATTCCCACAGGTCTGAATGATACTATGGCACTGGCTATTCAAATTGACCGGCGGTTGCGGGAGCGCAAAACCGCAAATTCCCTCATGGTGTTGTCTGAACAGACACCTAATTCGGTGCAATGTGATAGAAAAACCGCAAATTCCCTCATGGTGTTGTCTGAACAGACACCTGATTTAATGCAATGTGATAGAATCCTGACTAGAAATGAGCGGAAAATTCATAGACGCCGGAATGGCTTGTGCTACTACTGTGGTGATTCTACACATGTTATCTCAGCATGCTCTAAACGTATAGCTAAGGTTGTTAGTCCTGTCACCGTTGGTAATTTGCAACCGAAATTTATTCTGTCTGTAACTTTGATTTGCTCACTGTCGTCTTATCCTGTCATGGCGTTTGTAGATTCAGGTGCTGCCCTGAGTCTTATGGATCTGTCATTTGCTAAGCGCTGTGGTTTTACTCTTGAACCATTAGAAAATCCTATTCCTCTTAGGGGTATTGATGCTACGCCATTGGCAGCAAATAAACCGCAGTATTGGACACAAGTTACCATGTGCATGACTCCTGAACACCGCGAGGTGATACGTTTCCTGGTTTTACATAAAATGCATGATTTGGTTGTTTTAGGGCTGCCATGGTTACAGACCCATAATCCAGTCCTGGACTGGAAGGCTATGTCAGTCTCAAGTTGGGGCTGTCGTGGTATTCATGGGGATTCCCTGCCTGTGTCTATTGCTTCTTCTACGCCTTCGGAAGTTCCTGAGTATTTGTCTGATTATCAAGATGTCTTCAGTGAGTCTGAGTCCAGTGCACTGCCTCCTCATAGGGACTGTGACTGTGCTATAGATTTGATCCCTGGCAGTAAATTTCCTAAGGGAAGACTGTTTAATCTGTCGGTACCTGAACATACCGCTATGCGTTCATATATCAAGGAGTCTCTGGAGAAAGGACATATTCGTCCGTCTTCTTCCCCTCTTGGTGCGGGATTCTTTTTTGTGGCAAAAAAGGACGGATCTTTGAGGCCTTGTATTGATTATCGGCTTTTAAATAAGATCACTGTCAAATTTCAGTATCCTTTACCGCTGTTGTCTGACTTGTTTGCCTGGATTAAGGGTGCCAAGTGGTTCACCAAGATAGACCTTCGTGGTGCGTACAACCTTGTGCGCATTAAGCAAGGTGATGAATGGAAAACCGCATTCAATACGCCCGAAGGTCATTTTGAGTACTTGGTGATGCCTTTTGGGCTCTCCAATGCGCCTTCAGTTTTTCAGTCCTTTATGCATGACATCTTCCGGAAGTATCTGGATAAATTTTTGATTGTTTATCTGGATGATATTTTGGTTTTTTCTGATAATTGGGATTCACATGTGGAGCAGGTCAGGTTGGTCTTTAAAATTTTGCGTGAAAATTCTTTGTTTGTCAAGGGCTCAAAGTGTCTCTTTGGTGTACAGAAGGTTCCCTTTTTGGGGTTCATTTTTTCCCCTTCTGCTGTGGAGATGGACCCAGTCAAGGTCCGAGCTATTCTTGATTGGACTCAGCCCTCGTCAATTAAGAGTCTTCAGAAATTCTTGGGTTTCGCTAACTTCTACCGTCGTTTTATCGCTAATTTTTCTAGCATTGTGAAACCTTTGACGGATATGACCAAGAAGGGCTCCGATGTAGCCAACTGGGCTCCTGCTGCCGTGGAGGCTTTCCAGGAGTTGAAACGCCGGTTTACTTCGGCGCCTGTTTTGTGCCAGCCCGATGTCTCACTTCCCTTTCAGGTTGAGGTGGATGCTTCAGAGATTGGAGCGGGGGCCGTTTTGTCGCAGAGAGGCCCTGGTTGCTCTGTTATGAAACCTTCTGCCTTTTTCTCTAGGAAGTTTTCGCCTGCCGAGCGAAATTATGATGTGGGCAATCGGGAGTTGTTGGCCATGAAATGGGCATTTGAGGAGTGGCGTCATTGGCTCGAGGGTGCTAAGCATCGTGTGGTGGTCTTGACTGATCACAAAAATCTGATGTATCTCGAGTCTGCTAAACGCCTTAATCTGAGACAGGGCCGCTGGTCATTGTTTTTCTCCCGCTTTGATTTTGTTGTCTCGTATTTACCAGGTTCAAAGAATGTGAAGGCCGATGCTCTTTCTAGGAGCTTTGTGCCTGATGCTCCTGAAGTCGCTGATCCTGTTGGTATTCTTAAAGATGGAGTTATCTTGTCAGCTATTTCTCCGGATCTGCGACGTGTGTTGCAGAGATTTCAGGCGGATAGGCCTGAGTCTTGTCCACCTGACAGACTGTTTGTCCCGGATAAGTGGACCAGCAGAGTCATTTCCGAGGTTCATTCCTCGGTGTTGGCAGGTCACCCGGGAATTTTTGGCACCAGAGATCTGGTGGCCAGGTCCTTTTGGTGGCCTTCTTTGTCAAGGGATGTGCGGTCATTTGTGCAGTCCTGTGGGACTTGTGCTCGAGCTAAGCCTTGCTGTTCTCGTGCCAGCGGTTTGCTCTTGCCCTTGCCTGTCCCGAAGAGACCTTGGACACATATCTCCATGGATTTCATTTCTGATCTTCCGCTATCTCAGGGCATGTCCGTTATCTGGGTGATATGTGATCGCTTCTCCAAGATGGTCCATTTGGTTCCTTTGCCTAAGCTGCCTTCCTCTTCCGATCTGGTTCCTGTGTTTTTCCAGAACGTGGTTCGTTTGCACGGCATCCCTGAGAATATTGTGTCAGACAGAGGATCCCAGTTCGTTTCCAGGTTCTGGCGATCCTTTTGTAGTAGGATGGGCATTGATTTGTCGTTTTCGTCTGCTTTCCACCCTCAGACTAATGGACAGACGGAGCGAACCAATCAGACTTTGGAGGCTTATTTGAGGTGTTTTGTCTCTGCTGATCAGGACGATTGGGTGACATTCTTGCCGTTGGCTGAGTTTGCCCTTAATAATCGGGCTAGTTCCGCCACCTTGGTTTCGCCTTTTTTCTGCAACTCTGGTTTCCATCCTCGCTTTTCTTCGGGTCATGTGGAGCCTTCTGACTGTCCTGGGGTGGATTCTGTGGTGGATAGGTTGCAGCGGATCTGGAATCATGTGGTGGACAACTTGAAGTTGTCACAGGAGAGGGCTCAGCGCTTTGCCAACCGCGGCCGCGGTGTGGGTCCCCGACTACGCGTTGGGGATTTGGTATGGCTTTCTTCCCGCTTTGTTCCTATGAAGGTCTCCTCTCCCAAATTTAAACCTCGTTTTATTGGGCCTTACAAGATATTGGAAATCCTTAATCCTGTATCTTTTCGTCTGGATCTTCCTGTGTCGTTTGCTATTCACAATGTATTTCATAGGTCCTTGTTGCGGCGGTACATTGTGCCTGTAGTTCCTTCTGCTGAGCCTCCTGCTCCGGTGTTGGTTGAGGGCGAGTTGGAGTACGTGGTGGAGAAGATCTTGGATTCTCGCCTCTCCAGGCGGAGGCTTCAGTACCTGGTCAAGTGGAAGGGCTATGGTCAGGAGGATAATTCCTGGGTGGTCGCCTCTGATGTTCATGCGGCCGATTTAGTTCGTGCCTTTCATGCCGCTCATCCTGATCGCCCTGGTGGTCGTGGTGAGGGTTCGGTGACCCCTCACTAAGGGGGGGGTACTGTTGTGAATTCGCTTTTTGCTCCCTCTAGTGGTTACTAGTTTTTTGACTCTGGTTTTTCTGTCATTCCTTTTATCCGCACCTGGGTCGTTAGTTAGGGGTGTTGCTATATAAGCTCCCTGGACCTTCAGTTCAATGCCTGGCAACGTAGTTATCAGAGCTAGTCTGCTGTGCTCTTGTCTACTTATCCTGGTTCCAGTTATATCAGCTAAGTCTGCCTTTTGCTCTTTGCTATTTGTTTTGGTTTTGTATTTTTGTCCAGCTTGTTCCAAATCTATATCCTGACCTTTGCTGGAAGCTCTAGGGGGCTGGTGTTCTCCCCCCGGACCGTTAGACGGTTCGGGGGTTCTTGAATTTCCAGTGTGGATTTTGATAGGGTTTTTGTTGACCATATAAGTTACCTTTCTTATTTCTGCTATCAGTAAGCGGGCCTCTCTGTGCTAAACCTGGTTCATTTCTGTGTTTGTCATTTCCTCTTACCTCACCGTTATTATTTGTGGGGGGCTTCTATCCAGCTTTGGGGTCCCCTTCTCTGGAGGCAAGAAAGGTCTTTTGTTTTCCTCTACTAGGGGTAGCTAGATTCTCCGGCTGGCGCGTGTCATCTAGAATCAACGTAGGAATGATCCCCGGCTACTTCTAGTGTTGGCGTTAGGAGTAGATATATGGTCAACCCAGTTACCACTGCCCTATGAGCTGGATTTTTGTATTCTGCAGACTTCCACGTTCCTCTGAGACCCTCGCCATTGGGGTCATAACACAACCCCCACATGTACTCAGGCTGGCTAGTAGCTGTAAATCATTCAGCTGCATTCATGAAAACTAAATCACCGAGCAGTCACAAATACTTGGATACCACCCAAGCGTGCTCGGGAAAACCTGAGCAACCTTTAATCTGGGGTGATAGAGGGGAGGGGCTAAGTCACTTAGGGATCAATGAGGGCCCCATTACCTCATCTCTGCTTTCACTCCTGACTGACTGCACCCCTCCCTCTATATGACCCCTGACTGAGCCACCTCCCTCTATATCACCACTGACTGCACCCTCTCTCCCCTGAATCACCCTAACTGCACCTCCTCCCCCGTATCACCCCTGACTGAGCCCTCTCCCACTATATGACTCCTGACTGCATCCCCTCCCCTGTATCACCTCTGCTGAATCCACTCTCCCAAGAATCACCCTGACTGAGCCCCTTTATTACCCCTGACTGTGCCACCTCCCTCTATATGACCATTGACTGCACCCCCTCCCCTGTACCACCCCTGCTAAATCACCTTGACTGAGTCCCTCTACCCCTGTATTACCCCTGACTGCACGCCCCTCCTCCAATATCATTCTGATTGAGCCTCTTTCCCCCTGTATAACCTCCGACTGCACCACCTCCCACGGTATCATCCCTGACTGACTATGTCCCTTCCTCCTGTATCACACCTGACTGCACCACCTCCCTCTGTATCATCCTGATTGAGCCTCTTTCCCCCTGTATTACCTTCGACTGCACCACCTCCCCATGTATCAACCCTGACTGACCATGTTTCCTCCCCTTTATCACCCTGACTGACTGTGTGCCCTCTTCCTGTATCACCCCTGACTGTGTCTCCTCCCCCTATATCACCCTGACTGCGCCACCCACCTCTGTGTTATCCCTGACTGACTGAGCCCCCTTCCCCTGTATCACCCCTGACTGCGCCACCTCCCCCTGTATCACCCTGATTGAGCCCCACTCCCCCTTTATCACCCCTGACTAAAACTTTTCTTCCCATGCTACTAACAAAATGAGGCCCTTCATAAAACATTATGGCCTTATAGGTGGTAAAGAGAATTCTGTGAAAAGTGTATAGAGGGATGTGAGGGAAAGCTCTTTTGATATCCAACGTCATACATAAGTGATTTAGGACCCCACCACTATACGAGGGGACATTCACATAATGAATTTGCTGCACAAATCAAACAGCAAATTTACAGTGGAAATATCCACACAGATATTGTGCAGATATTGCTGCATTTACTAATATGTAATGTCACACCTTTACCACTGACCTGATCCTTTGCATTGCAATGAATGAAATCGGTGGTGATTATCTTAAATCTGCATCGGTCAATTCCCGCTGTGGATTTTCTCACGAGTATAGATGAGATGTCAAAATCCCCTCCACTACACTGGTGCTATAACACATTGGCCTAGTGGTATTTAACACCAGGGGACATTTATCATTGAGTTTGAACCAAAATATGGGCACCAACCCCTGCTATATCATTAAGACGTGCTAAACCAAAAACTACCAAAAAAATAGGTGCAAATACGTCCGAATTAAATAACAATCTTTATTGAATGAATAAATGTTACAACAAGGCAAAAAGAAACAGTGGGTTAGAAACCAGATAACATGTACAGTACGCATGTAGACAGACCACAACACCACACACTGGCAGACAGGCAAGACACAGTAAAGGATGTTCATAGCTCACTGACAGCTCCATCATAGAAATCACTACCCATGTTACATATATACTTCAGGAGCACCCATCAGTGAATGCCCAAAAAGGCAACAATCTAAGATACATAGTGAAGGATCTTACCAACTGCCAGTGCGGGGAGAGCGTCCGCTACAGACCCACCCCGACACGTGTTTCGGCGGTATCCTTCCTCAGGGGGCGTCACGTGTCGGGGTGGGTCTGTAGCGGACGCTCTCCCCGCACTGGCAGTTGGTAAGATCCTTCACTATGTATCTTAGATTGTTGCCTTTTTGGGCATTCACTGATGGGTGCTCCTGAAGTATATATGTAACATGGGTAGTGATTTCTATGATGGAGCTGTCAGTGAGCTATGAACATCCTTTACTGTGTCTTGCCTGTCTGCCAGTGTGTGGTGTTGTGGTCTGTCTACATGCGTACTGTACATGTTATCTGGTTTCTAACCCACTGTTTCTTTTTGCCTTGTTGTAACATTTATTCATTCAATAAAGATTGTTATTTAATTCGGACGTATTTGCACCTATTTTTTTGGTAGTTTTTGGTTTAGCAATTTTTTGGTGTGTCCTTTGACATCCTATAAGTGCTAGTTGCCTCTCATATATATATACATTACAATAAGTCATCATGAGGAGAGGTTCTACTGGACTTTGCTTGTTTTGTATTCCTTGTCTTTATCATTAAGACGTGTACTACCTTATGTTATGCCCTGATATTAGCGTGTTATATCACACAATTGTTGGTCTTGTATTTATTTCTGTGTAGCTACATAGTGGGCCCCAAGAATGATTTTCTCTGGTGGGCCCAAGGTGTTCCAGTCTGACGCTGACTGTGGCACTGAGAAAATGGGGCCAGCAAAACAAGATTTCTGCTTTCCATATGGCCAAGAACATGTGACTTCAGCAGCCAATCACAGAAGACCTCGTATCATGACATTGTGGATGGTTTCTGTGCCCCAATTGGCTGCCAGAATCAACACACAAAGTTAAGGGGAAAAAATAAAAGAGCGCACCGCTCCTCTAACCTCTCCACACCCCCTCCCCTCATGAAACATGTTCCCCCATACACCCGGTCAACATACAGCACCACTATCCTAGTCAAATTAATAACAAATGAATTAGTGAAAATGCGATGATATACTTAACAGTGACCGAATTTTGCCGACTTTGAGGAAGAATGCTCGTGAAACCGAACACGAATCTGAATGTGCTACGTTCGTGATGAATTTAAGATTGGCGAACATTTTCCGAACAAGTTTGCTCATCTCTAGTAAAGACACAGAGTGAGGTGTGGTGGTGCCTTTAACGTATCATGTTTCTAGTCACTAGACGATGAGAAGGACTACCTCCTGGTGTGCTGTCATGATGGACTCATGAAAATACAATTACCAGTAGGAACTAATTCCTACAATTTGTATACCATATATACTTGTGTATAAGCTGAGTTTTTCAGCACTTTTTTGTGCTGTAGACACCCCCTTGGCTTATACATGAGTCATTGTCCAGAAAGCCGGAGAGGGAAGGGGAGCGGCGGTGTAGCGGCAGGAGCCAGTGGCTGTGGCTACAACTGTGCAGCTGCTAAAGAGAAATAAATATTAATTTATCTTATAGCGCACAGTGACAGCTGCAGCCGCCAGCTTCCGGATCACATCATACTCCTCCTCCTCCGCGCCGTCGCAGCATCTCGTTGGTCCCAGCACCTGCAGCTCTTCCTCTGCTGAGCGATCGCGTGGCACCGCTCATTAAAGGTAATGAATATGCATGCGTCTCCTCTCCCATAGGCGTGGAGCGCACATTCATTACCATAATGAGCAGTGTCACGTGATTGCTCAGCACAGGAAGAACTGCTGAAAGCCGTAACGAGATGCTGTGATGGGGTGCGGATGATGGTGAGTATTAGGGTTTTTTGTAATAAGAGCTATGCATACTACAGGATTGGTGGAGCCATGCATACAACGACGGGACCGGGGGAACCATGCCTACAATGACAGGATGGGGGAGCCAAGCATACCAGGAGAGGACAAGGGGTGAGCCATGCATACCAAGACAGGGTGAGGGGTGAACCATAAATACCAGGACAGGATTGGGGTGAACCATGCATACCAGGACAGAACAGAGGTGACCCATGCATGCCAAGACAGGACTGGGGTGAGCCATGTATACCAGGACAGCGACTGGGGAAGCCACGCATACCAGGACAGGGATGAGGGGACAATGCATACCCAGCTTATACTCGAGCCAATAAGCTTACCGAGTTTTCCATGGCAAAATTAGGTGCCTCGGCTTATACTCAGGTCGGCTTATACTCGAGTATATATGGTATGTTTTTTATGTTTGACTACTGGGTTTGTAATGGTGGTGTCTGACAGACACCTCTCCTTTACTACTCCTAGGGCTTGATATCAACTGTCATTTTTGTCAAATCACAGCTGACATCAACCCCAACTACCATTACTCCAATTGCCACTGCAGTTTAACAATCAGAAAAAAACGGGCAAAGCACTAGAACTGGCACATCTAATGTGATGCATCACTTCTGGGGTGGCTGTGGACAGGTATTTTTAGGCTGGAAAGGGAATAACCATTGACCTGCCATATCAAGGGTCTTCCCAGAGTGATAATATCAGCTCAAAGGCTATGTCATTTTATTAAATTATTTATTTGATTAAGTCCGGAGTAATATATGCCGTACGTTCGCAGGTAATTTTTTGACAGCCGGCCTAGTTGTGTGAACAGGCTGCGGCCTTCTCTGTTGATCGGCGGCCAATCGTTTAATTGTCCAGACGAAAGGAGGCAGCAGAGAGCTGTTCGCTCCAAAGATCACAGCAGGTGGTACTCGTGACCTTCCCGGCCTGTGAAATCAGGGATTTGTGGGATTAGAAAAGTCCTGACAAATATCCGGGATCCCTGACATATTTATCTATCTATTTTGAGGGTTCTAGATATGAATCTACTGTACTTGACTGATGAAACGTCCTGTTTCCTTTGATACGTGTGCAATAAAAAAAAGACAGATATGCATTGGCGAGTCTCATGTGATATACACGGCCATGCACAGCATTCTGCAAATTGTTGCTTAGCCGATTACAGCTGAGCAAAACCTTACAGATGAGCACTGACTTATTAAATAACATTGGTCAGAGTGCAATGCAATTTTGTTTTTCCTCACATTGCACTGGTTCGATTTATAAGTTAATGTGAGAGAGCCATATTGTCCAGGGTAGTGCATTGCCTCATTGAATAACATTAGTGCAACTGCATTGCAATTTTTTCTTGCATTGTACTCAGCGTATTAATACGCAAGTAGAAGTGAATCGCATGCTCTACAAATCTGGCCTTTATGGAAAAGTGGCAAGAAGAAAGCTATTTTTGAAAACAAGCCAAAACAAGTCCATTTTGCAGTTTGCAAAAAGCCATTTGGGGACACAACTAGTATGTAAAAGAACGTGCTCTGGTCAGTAGGTGCTCAGACCAAAGTATAACTTTTTGGGTTGAATGCAAAACACTATGTGTGGTGGAAAAACACCAACCCCGCCATCAAACATGGTGGTGGCAGCATCATGCTGTGGGAATGTTTTAATGCAGCAGGGAAAAGGAAGCTGGTCACAGTTGATAGTAAGATGGATCAAGCTAAACACAGGGCAATCCTGAAAGAAAACGTATTAAGGACTCCAAAAGACTTTAGACTGAAAGGTTCACCTTATAGCAGGACAATGACCCTAAACATTCGGCCAGAGCTACAATGGAATGGCTTAAATCAAATCACATTCATGTGTGTGAACGGCCCAATCACAGTCCAGACATAAATTCTATTGAGAATCTGTGGAAAGACTTGAATATTGCTGTTCACAGACTCTTTCATCCAGTCTCAATCGGCTAGAGAAATTGTGCAAAGAAGAATGTGCAAACATTTTAGCATCTTGATTTGCAAAGCTGATAGAGACATACCTCAAAAGAGCTGCAGCAGTAATTGTAGATAAAGGTGGTCTTACAAAGTACTGACTCAGAGGGGGCTGAAAACAAATGCAAGTCACAAATTTTAGATTTATATTTTTAAATTATTTAGAAAGCCATATATCATTTCCTTTATACTTCATGAATGCTTCCTGCTTTGTTTTGGTATACCACATAAAATGCCCATAAATTCTTTTAAATTTGTGGGTGTAACTAGAATAAAATGAAAACTGTTGAAGGAAAGAGTGCAAATAGTGTCTTATCTGAGAAGGTTAAAAGGTTAATCCATAAGATTGCACTCACCAGATGTAGCTGAGTTGAAGCATTGAAAGGATTCGCTGCAGCAGATATACGAGTCCAGGAAGGACCAGCCGTTAGATACAGATTGGGAAAATTGTGGTAAATTTCTGCGCTGCCGAATCACTAGAATTCCAACAACGATGTTCCTGTGGTGTTTCCTAATAAAGGAGACTTGAACTCTGAAACGCGTAGAATAATAAAGCCACATGTACTAATAATTCTGGAATTCTAGTGATTCAGCAGCGCAGAAATTTACCACAATTTTCCCAATCTGTATCTAGAATAAAATGAGGAAACGTTCACAGGCTATGAATACTTTTTCAACACACTGTACATGCTGCTGCAAATTCACTTGAAAGTTATAGTTTCCTGTACATCTTTATGAGCACCAGCTGTCATCTCCTATCATATTAATGGGAAAATCTGTGATAACTGAACACAGGTTTCACTCAAGAATTGAGAAATGTGAGAGTAATCAGTGCAGGAGGAGAAAGAAGCAGATTTCTCTGATAAGATATATTATAAAGTTTCCCATTTCCAAGTGTAATTTTGACTTCTGAAAAAAAAAAATATCCAGATGACTGTTACTCTTTAAATAAATGTTTGCTCAGAGAGATAAATGACCTCAGGCATAAAAGCTGACTGTCATATTACTCCACTTTCATCCTTTATGCAGAATAGGCTTACTGTTGACTTATCAGCCATTAGAATGTTTTTTTTTTAATACACTGACAGTGTTCACCATTCCCAACTATAGGTACTGAATATCAGCTGCTAGACTAGTTAAAATTTAGGAAAGAAAATTGGATCAGCAAACTGAATTTCAATAAAAAAAAAACTTCTTTATTTGATTCTTTACAAAAAAATTAGTCCAGACAGATAATAAAATCATGTAGCATTCTTACACATTTCTTAGTAGTAGCCCTTAGTAGTAGAATATAGCAGTGTTACAACAACATAAATTATACATAGAGAGAGAGGCACAGCCTTCCTCATTATGCCTTTAACAGCACAAACACGTCTGTGTTCAGATTCAGCCACAAATCTCTTAACAGTACGATGATCAAGCTTTAGTTTTCAGGAAATATCTAATGTTTTCATTCCTTGACCAAGGCATTGCATGCTTTTCGGCAGCAGAGAGATCCTTTTTCTTTCCCATGCTACTTGAAAACTGTGGCCTGCTTAATAATGTGGAACATCATTATTAAGTAGTTTTCCTTTAATTAGAATCACCTGGAAAACTAATTATCACGTGTTTAAGATTGATTTCAGTGATCCATTGAGCCCTGGGACACAATACCATCCATGAGTTTGTTTGAAAAACAAAATCATTATATCTTTATGACACTTAAATCCAATTTACATAATAATTTGGAACACTGTGTAGTAATATTTTAGAGCAAGAGGGACAAATAGCCAAATGTGAATAAATACATACCCAGATATCAACTAAATCTGTGTCTGTGTTCTCATTAAATAAAGATTCAAGAGACAATAAAGCATGTTGTTCTTCAAATGAGGTACTATCACAAAAAAGAAAATCTTCTATTGGATCACCCCCTTGTGGTATAGGAGCAACATCTTCAATGTTTTCAATTTTTGTTTTTAAAAAAAGTCTTTTTACTATGAGTGCTCTTGCAAATCGATTGACATCCAGCAACGTTTGAAAAAGATTATGCCACACCCCAGGTAACCGGATGTTGCAGTGATGCTGCCTTCTTTTCGGTGAAAGTGATGTCACGCCTGGAGGCAAGGGAGATTCTGTCTATAAGGTAAGGCACTTGCATTCAACACATCTGAGTCTAGGCCAGGAGGTGGAGCTCAAGACCCGGACTCAGGGGAGCTCCCTTACACTTTAAGTATCCTGGTCTGGAGGAGGAGTTAGTTAGTCTGAGGGAGACAGTGGAGGGAGACAGTTGGTCTCCAGGAGCAGAAGGACATGAGGGCCGAGCCGCCATGAGGGAGATGCTACCCCTGGAAAGAGTGAGAAGCAGAAGGAGAGTTAGTTGAATAGTGGAGGAGCTTAGAGGGAAGAAGCACAGAGGAGGAAGAGGCTCAGCAGGGGAACAGCGGAAGGACACCCTGTGAGCCAGAGCGCAGAACCAGGTACCGGGAGCCTGAGGTTGTTCTCCAGGATGCATGACAGAACCGGAGGACATAGTACTATATGTCAATAGCCTGTAATAAGTCTGAGGTGAAGCAGTAACCTTAAGAGCCAGGTCATCTAAGAGATCCTATAAACAGGCTCAAACTGCCTATCGTACAGATATCATACAGGAGAGAGGGGACTTGCACTGAGCTTCAAGCAGCAGGGACCTAACCAACTAAAGGGCGCTAGCAGGAAATGCTTACGGACCTCACCTGGAAAAGGGATCTCTTACTGACTCCAAGCCGGCCGGACCACAGCTACCCGGCACTTGGTACCCTGGGCTGAGGACTACTACTGCTACCATCAGTAAACCAGGTAAAAGACTGCAAACTGTGTCCTCCACTTATTCATCGGCATACACCATCTTGCCATACACCTGGGAAGCCCCGGGGACCCCGATTCACCAGTGGGAAGCGTTACCATCTAGCTACCCTACCATCACACCAGAGGACCCCTTTAAGTGGCATCGGTCCCAACTGACCAAACATCACAGGTGGCGTCACGAACATAGACATTACAAATCCCCTTAAAGACCTTTCCCTTTAATTCTTTAATTGGGCACCCAGGGCCACGGACCGGGTTGCAGCCACCGTGGCATCTCCTTTATGAACCGGACCCGGTACCGAGTACCCTGCTGGTAGGGCGCGCCAATTACAATTTTGATTAGGTACAAAAAATTGAGTCCTTTGGAGAGTAAACGGTTTTCATCTGTTGTGAGAATTAGCAGGCTTAGGACTACCACACTGTACATGCATGTAACTACATCCGGAAACGATTTCTCCATTTTCATGTGAAGAAATTCTCAGGTGTTGGATTTACTTTGGTGGCTTTTTTCCTGCTCCTCCTGCAGCGTTTTTAGAAACTGAGCTGTGGCTGGAATGATCAGTTGCATTGTCATGGTCGGAATTGTCAGGTGTATCTATATCTGAGGAGGAAAAACTCACATTCTTGAATGATGAAAAATCTCTCCCATGTCTATCATATTTGAGAATAGATCTTGGGGTATAATTAGTAGATACATTTTTCCAAGTATAAACCTGGTCATGTTTAAAATCCATGCTATCTCTTGCAAATTTCACTTTTTTATTGCCATGATATTATCTTCCATTTTGGCAATATTGTTTTTTAAGGCGTTATTTAATGTGTCAAAATTGTGAGCAGTAGACAATTCAGAAATTGAAATGTTGAGATCATCCATTTCTTTTTTAGATTCTGCAATCTAATTTATTCCTCTTTGATAAATAGTCTCATAATATCTGAGGAACATTTAGATAAATTATTGTTCCATTCAGTAAGAAATTGTTGAGAGAAATCACTAGGAGATCATTTATCACCCAGTTTGTTTCAGACTAATTCAACTATTTGTGGTACCACATGGTTATCTTCAAAAGGATTTTTCAAATGTGCAGGAAGCAAGTGCAACATGTGCAAATATGCAATGAAAACACACCTAATAGATAAAAAATTCCCTATTCAAACTTTCATTAACTGCAATTCACAACAGGTTGTTTATTGCATTCATTGTGACATTTGCAATCTTAATTATGTGGGTTGCACTAGCCGTAAATTAAAGAGGAGAATTTCAGAGCACATTCAAAATATCAACAATAAAAATTCATCTTATTCAGGAGCTACTAAACACTTTGTAGAAATGCATGGTGGCAATTTAGACAGTTTTCGTTTTTTTGGAATGGAGAAAGTTTTTTCTCCTATTAGAGGAGGTAATCTCCAAAAAAAATGTATTCCTTCGAGAAGACTTCTGGATCATACAATTAGACACCAAACAACCCAAAGGTCTTAATTTTCATAAGGACACCAGGTTCATTTACTAAAACATGAAAAAGAGGGGGGGAAAAAACTTGCTATATACAGTGCCTTGCGAAAGTATTCGGCCCCCTGGAACTTTTCAACCTTTTCCCACATATCATGCTTCAAACAAAGATACCAAATGTAAATTTTTGGTGAAGAATCAACACCAAGTGGAACACAATTGTGAAGTTGAACGAAATTTATTGGTTATTTTAAATTTTTGTGGAAATTCAAAAGCTAAAAAGTGGGAAGTGCAATATTATTCGGCCCCTTTACTTTCAGTGCAGCAAACTCACTCCAGAAGTTCATTGTGAATCTCAGAATGATCCAATGTTGCCCTAAATGCCTAATGACGATAAATATAATCCACCTGTGTGTAATCAAGTCTCCGAACAAATGCACCTGCTCTGTGATAGTCTCAGGGTTCTGTTTGAAGCACAGAGAGCATCATGAAGACCAAAGAACACAACAGGCAGGTCCGTGATATTGTTGTGGAGAAGTTTAAAGCCAGACTTGGATACAAAATTATTTCCAAAACTTTAAACATCCCAAGGAGCACTGTGCAAGCAATCATATTGAAATGGAAAGAGTATCAAACCACTGCAAATCTACCAAGACCTGGCCATCCCTCTAAACTTTCATCTCAAGCAAAGAGAAGACTGATTAGAGATGTAGCCAAGAGGCCCATGATCACTCTGGATAAACTGCAGAGATCTACAGCTGAGGTGGGACAGTCTGTCCATAGGACAACAATCAGTCGTACACTGCACAAATCTGGCCTTTATGGAAGAGTGGCAAGAAGAAAGCCATTTCTCAAAGATATCCATAAAAAGTGTTGTTTAAAGTTTGCAAGAAGACACCTGGGAGATACACCAAACATGTGGAAGAAAGTGCTCTAGTCAGATAAGACCAAAATCAAATTTTTGGCAACAATGCCAAACGATATGTTTGGCGTAAAGGCAACCCAGCTCATCACCCTGAACACACCATCCCCACTGTCAAACATGGTGGTGGCAGCATCATGGTTTGGGCCTGCTTTTCTTCAGCAGGGACAGGGAAGATGGTTAAAATTGAGGGGAAGATGGATGGAGCCAAATACAGGACCATTCTTGAAGAAAACCTTTTGGAGTCTGCAAAAGACCCGAGACTGGGACGGAGATTTGTCTTTCAACAAGACAATGATCCCAAACATAAAGCAAAATCTACAATGGAATGGTTCACAAATCAACGTATCCAGGTTTTAGAATGGCCAAGTCAAAGTCCAGACCTCAAGCCAATCGAGAATCTGTGGAAAGAGCTGAAAACTGCTGTTCACAAATTATCTCCATCACTGAGCTCGAGCTGTTTGCCAAGGAAAAATGGGCAAGAATTTCAGTCTCTTGATGTACAAAACTGATAGAGCGTACACACAACCAACGTATAGATAACCAGAGAAACCATGAAACAGAAAGTAGATATAAAAAATGCCTTTATTATATATAATTGGCTATATAATTACAACAATTGTGCGCACAACAGGATTAAAAATACATAGATGTAAAATATAATTAATGGTAATGGCTGACCCAGTTCATATATATATATATGTATAGGAGTAGTGCTTCCCTATTTCTATATGTGCATATATATTACCGCACCACGTCCACATACGTGGCAGTGTAAAGTGCAAGAGTGCAATGTGTAAACTGCAATTATGTGCAAAACGGCAAAAGAAATTCCTTTTATAATAGTGTTATCAAAATACACAATATATATATTGCCACAGCTCGTACACATAGATGGCAATATGGTGTGCAATAGTGTAGTGTGCAAAAATGCAAATAATGTGCAAAGAAAAAAAGAGCACAGAAGGGAATAATAAACCATGCGGTGTAAAAGTGCAAGAAAAAAGGGAGGTACACAATCACTACCTTATTATCTGGGTCTGCCACGTCCCGTGATAGCGCACCCCTGGGTTGTGATTTCTAATATATTTCCTATTATTGTGGATTATATCTTGTATTTATTGGTGAAGTGTTTGGTCCATCTGTGTCATCTCTAAAACTGATAGAGACATACTCCAATGTCATGGTTCCCAATGGCAAGGGAACGTAAGAAACATATAAATAACGAACGAGCTCTCGGGTGATGGAAACTCGAGTTGACCGTGAGCTAAATCTACCACACAACTAATAGTAGCCAGGGAGCATACCTACGGCTTCCTATATGCCACGCGCCAGCCGGAGGACTAACTACGCCTGGTAGAGGAAGAAACAGACCTGGCTTACCTCTAGGGAAATACCCCAAAAGATGATAGCAGCCCCCCACATGTAATAACGGTGAATTAAGAGGAAAAGACATACACAGTATGAAAGTAGATTTAGCAAAGAGAGGTCCACTTACTAGATAGCAGAAGGATACAAAAGAGGACTTCACGGTCAACTGAAAACCCTTTCAAAAACCATCCTGAAATTACTTTAAGACTCCTGTGTCAACTCATGACACAGGAGTGGCAATTTCAGCCCGCAAGAGCTTCCAGCTACAGAGAATTACAAAAACTGCAAACTGGACAAAAGGTACAAAAACAAAAGGACAAAGTCCACTTAGCTGATCAGCAGACTAGTAGCAGGAACATGCAACCGAAGGCTCTGGTTACAATGATGACCGGCAAGGAAATGACTGGAGAGCAAGGCAGGCTAAATAGGAAACTCCCAAACGCTGATGGAAGCAGGTGAACAGAAGCAGCAAAGTGCAAACAAGTCACCAGTACCACCAGCAACCACCAGGGGAGCCCAAAAAGCGGATACACAACAGTACCCTCCCCTTAAGGAGGGGGCACCGAACCCTCACAAGAACCGCCAGGGCGATCTGGATGACCCCTATGAAAGGCACGAACCAAATCCGAGGCATGAACATCAGAGGCAGTTACCCAAGAATTATCTTCCTGACCATAGCCCTTCCATTTAACCAGATATTAAAGTCTCCGTCTGGAAATACGGGAGTCCAAGATCTTTTCTACCACATACTCCAATTCACCCTCCACCAGCACAGGAGCAGGAGGTTCAGTCGAAGGAACCACCGGTACCTCATATCTCCGCAACAACGACCGATGGAACACATTATGGATAGCGAAAGATGCCGGGAGGTCCAAACGAAAGGAAACAGGGTTAAGAATCTCCAAAATCCTATAAGGACCGATGAACCGAGGCTTAAATTTAGGAGAAGAAACCCTCATAGGGACAAAACGGGAAGACAACCACACCAAGTCCCCAACACGAAGGTGGGGGCCAACACGACGACGGCGGTTAGCAAACTGCTGAGTCCTCTCCTGGGACAATTCCAAATTATCCACCACTTGTCCCCAAATCTGATGCAACCGATCCACTACTGCATCAACTCCAGGACAATCCGAAGATTCAACCTGACCAGATGAAAAACGCGGATGAAACCCTGAATTGCAAAAGAAAGGAGAAACCAAAGTGGCAGAACTAGCCCGATTATTAAGAGCAAACTCCGCCAACGGCAGAAAGGCAACCCAATCATCCTGATCCACAGACACAAAACACCTCAAATAAGTCTCCAAAGTTTGATTAGTTCGTTCCGTCTGGCCATTGGTCTGAGGATGGAATGCAGACGAAAAAGACAAATCAATGCCCAACCTGGCACAGACTGCCCGCCAAAATCTAGACACGAACTGGGTACCCCTGTCAGAAACGATGTTTTCCGGAATACCATGCAAGCGAACCACATTTTGAAAAAACAGAGGGACCAACTCAGATGAGGAAGGCAACCTAGGCAATGGCACCAAATGAACCATTTTAGAAAAACGGTCACACACCACCCAGATGACAGACATCTTCTGAGAAACAGGGAGGTCCGAGATAAAGTCCATAGAGATGTGCGTCCAAGGCCTCTTCGGAATAGGCAAGGGCAACAACAACCCACTAGCCCTAGAACAACAAGGCTTGGCCCGAGCACACACATCGCAAGACTGCACAAAAACACGCACATCTCGAGACAAGGAAGGCCACCAGAAGGATCTAGCCACCAAATCTCTGGTGCCAAAAATTCCCGGATGACCTGCCAGAGTAGAAGAATGAACTTCCGAGATGACTCTAGTGGTCCACTCGTCAGGAACAAACAGTCTACCAGACGGACAACGATCAGGTCTATCTGCCTGAAATTCTTGCAAAGCACGTCGCAAATCTGGAGAGACAGCAGACAAAACCACTCCATCCTTAAGGACACCAGCAGGTTCAGAATTCCCAGGAGAGTCAGGCTCAAAACTCCTAGAAAGAGCATCTGCCTTCACATTCCTAGAACCCGGTAAGTACCAGACCACAAAATTAAACCGGGAAAAGAACAACGACCAACGTGCCTGTCTAGGATTCAGGCGCCTGGCAGACTCCAAATAAATTAAATTCTTGTGATCAGTCAAA
This sequence comes from Ranitomeya variabilis, assembly GCF_051348905.1. NCBI lineage: Eukaryota > Metazoa > Chordata > Amphibia > Anura > Dendrobatidae > Ranitomeya > Ranitomeya variabilis. The sequence continues at coordinate 376,620,365 of NC_135235.1, read as the reverse complement.
ACTACCACCTGATGTCTGGCACCCTCAAGCCAATGACGCCACTCCACAAATGCCCACTTCATGGCCAAAAGCTCCCGATTACCAACATCATAGTTTCGCTCGGCGGCCGAAAATTTTCGCGAAAAGAACGCACAAGGTCTCATCACCGAGCAGTCGGAACTTTTCTGCGACAAAACCGCCCCCGCTCCGATCTCGGAAGCATCGACCTCAACCTGAAAGGGAAGAGAAACATCAGGCTGGCGCAACACAGGGGCAGACAAAAAGCGGCGCTTAAGCTCCCGAAAGGCCTCCACGGCAGCAGGGGACCAATTGGCAACATCAGCACCCTTTTTAGTCAAATCCGTCAGAGGTTTAGCAACGCCAGAAAAACCAGCTATAAATCGACGATAAAAATTAGCAAAGCCCAAGAATTTCTGGAGACTCTTCAGAGAAGTAGGCTGCGTCCAGTCGTAAATAGCCCGAACCTTGACAGGGTCAATCTCAATAGAAGAAGGGGAAAAAATGTACCCCAAAAAGGAAATTTTTTGAACCCCAAAAACACACTTTGAACCCTTTACACACAAAGAATTCTCCCGCAAAACCTGAAAAACCCTCCTGACCTGCTGAACATGAGACTCCCAGTCATCAGAAAAAAATCAAAATATCATCCAAGTAAACAATCAAAAATGTATCCAAATATTCACGGAAAATATCATGCATTAAGGACTGAAAGACCGAAGGAGCATTAGAAAGGCCGAAAGGCATTACCAAATACTCAAAATGGCCCTCAGGCGTATTAAATGCGGTTTTCCACTCATCCCCCTGCTTAATTCGCACCAAATTATACGCCCCACGAAGATCAATCTTAGAGAACCACTTAGCCCCCCTTATGCGAGCAAACAAATCAATCAGCAAAGGCAATGGATACTGATATTTGACTGTAATTTTATTCAGGAGTCGATAATCAATACAAGGCCTCAGAGAGCCATCCTTTTTAGAGACAAAGAAAAAACCGGCTCCTAAAGGTGATGGAGAAGGACGAATATGTCCCTTTTCCAGGGGCTCCTTAATATACTCGCGCATAGCAGCATGTTCAGGTACAGATAGGTTAAACAAACGACCCTTTGGAAATTTACTGCCAGGAATCAGATCTATGGCGCAATCACAATCCCTGTGAGGAGGGAGTGAACCAATCTTAGGCTCTTCAAAAATATCACGATAATCAGACAAAAATGCCGGAATCTCAGATGGAATAGATGACGAAATGGACACCATAGGAGTGTCCCCATGAGCCCCCCGACATCCCCAGCTTAACACAGACATAGCTTTCCAGTCAAGGACTGGGTTATGAGACTGTAACCATGGTAATCCAAGCACCAAAACATCATGTAAATTGTACAACACAAGGAAGCGAATCACCTCCTGATGGTCTGGAGTCATACGCATAGTCACTTGCGTCCAGAACTGTGTTTTATTACAAGCCAAAGGTGTAGAATCAATACCCTTCAGAGGTATAGGGACTTCCAGAGGCTCTAAATCAAACCCACAGCACCTGGCAAAGGACCAGTCCATAAGACTCAGAGCGGCGCCAGAGTCCACATAGGCATCCACGGTAATAACTGATAATGAACAAATCAAGGTTACAGACAAAATAAATTTGGACTGTAAAGTGCCAATTGAAATAGACTTGTCAACCTTCCTAGTACGTTTAGAGCATGCCGATATAACATGAGCAGAATCACCACAATAGAAGCATAACCCATTTTTACGCCTATAATTCTGCCGCTCGCTTCTGGACATAACTCTGTCACATTGCATTTTCTCTGGCGTCTCTTCAGAAGATACCGCCAAATGGTGCACGGGTTTGCGCTCCCGCAAACGCCGATCAATCTGAATTGCCATTGTCATGGACTCATTCAGACCTGTAGGCGCAGGGAACCCGACCATAACATCTTTAACGGCATCAGAAAGACCCTCTCTGAAATTTGCCGCTAAGGCGCACTCATTCCACTGAGTAAGCACAGACCATTTACGAAATTTTTGGCAGTATATCTCCGCTTCATCTTGCCCTTGAGATAGGGCTATCAAAGCTTTTTCAGCTTGAATCTCCAAATTAGGTTCCTCATAAAGCAACCCTAAAGCCAGGAAAAACACATCCACATTGAGCAACGCAGGATCCCCTGGTGCCAATGAAAATGCCCAATTTTGAGGGTCACCTCGCAGCAAAGAGATTACAATCTTAACCTGCTGGACAGGATCTCCTGAGGAGTGAGGTCTGAGAGAAAGGAATAATTTACAATTATATTTGAAATTCAAAAACCGAGATCTATCTCCGGAAAACACCTCTGGTGTAGGGATTTTAGGTTCAGAAATAGGAGCATGTATAACAAAATCTTGTAAATTTTGAACCTTCGTAGCAAGATTATTTAAACCTGCAGCCAAACTCTGAGGATCCATCATTAAATAGGTGAGCTCAGAGCCATTCAAGGATTATAAGGAGAGAAAGGCAAAGGCTGTAATTAGAGCTGAAATACAACTGATCCAACTATGGAGCAAGCATAGGGGAAAAAGAGAAAAAAAAAAAAAATTTACAGACTTCTTTTTTCTCTCCTTTCTTCTGCCAATAAGTTTAACACTGGCCGGTCATACTGTCATGGTTCCCAATGGCAAGGGAACGTAAGAAACGTATAAATAACGAACAAGCTCTCGGGTGATGGAAACTCGAGTTGACCGTGAGCTAAATCTACCACACAACTAATAGTAGCCAGGGAGCATACCTACGGCTTCCTATATGCCACGCGCCAGCCGGAGGACTAACTACGCCTGGTAGAGGAAGAAACAGACCTGGCTTACCTCTAGGGAAATACCCCAAAAGATGATAGCAGCCCCCCACATGTAATAACGGTGAATTAAGAGGAAAAGACATACACAGTATGAAAGTAGATTTAGCAAAGAGAGGTCCACTTACTAGATAGCAGAAGGATACAAAAGAGGACTTCACGGTCAACTGAAAACCCTTTCAAAAACCATCCTGAAATTACTTTAAGACTCCTGTGTCAACTCATGACACAGGAGTGGCAATTTCAGCCCGCAAGAGCTTCCAGCTACAGAGAATTACAAAAACTGCAAACTGGACAAAAGGTACAAAAACAAAAGGACAAAGTCCACTTAGCTGATCAGCAGACTAGTAGCAGGAACATGCAACCGAAGGCTCTGGTTACAATGATGACCGGCAAGGAAATGACTGGAGAGCAAGGCTAAATAGGAAACTCCCAAACGCTGATGGAAGCAGGTGAACAGAAGCAGCAAAGTGCAAACAAGTCACCAGTACCACCAGCAACCACCAGGGGAGCCCAAAAAGCGGATACACAACACTCCAAGCGACTTGCAGCTGTAATCGCAGCAAAAGGTGGCGCAACAAAGTATTAAGTTAAAGGGGCCGAATAAAATGGCACGCCCCACTTTTCAGTTTTTGAATTTCCACAAAAATTTAAAATAACCAATACATTTCATTCAACTTCACAATTGTGTTCCACTTGTTGTTGATTCTTCACCAAAAAATTTACACTTGGTATCTTTATGTTTGAGGGCTGTCCCACACGTCCAGATAATTCCGGTACCGGAAACAATCGGTACCGGAATTATCCATGTCCGTGTGCCCCTACGTTTCTGGTGTACATCAGTGTGGCACACTTGCGGCACACGTGTGCCGCCCGTGTGCCCACTGGGTACCACACGCACCGTGCTGGGTACCACACGTACAAGCATCTGGTGCAGAATCCGCGATTCATATCTTCCCTGCAGCAGCATTTGCTGCATAGAAGGTATGAATAATAGTGTTTAAAAGAAAGATCTATCTGTCCGCCGCCCTCCCACCCCCTGTGCGCCCCCCCGCTGTTCAGAAAATACTCACCCGCTTCCCTCGTTGGCTGTCGCCGCTTCCTGTCCTGGCCGCTCCTTTTACTGTATGCGGTCACTTGGGGCCGCTCATTTACAGTCATGAATAGGCGGCTCCACCCCTATGGGAGGTGGAGCCACATATTCATGACTGTAATCAGCGGCCCCACGTGACCGCATACAGTAAAAGGAGTGGCCAGGACAGGAAGCGGCGACAGCCAACGAGGGAAGCGAGTGAGTATTTTCTGAACAGCGGGGGGGCGCACAGGGGGTGGGAGGGCGGCGGGCAGATAGATCTTTCTTTTAAACACTATTATTGATATCTTCTATGCAGCAAACGCTGCTGCAGAGAAGATATGAATCGCGGCTTCAGCACCATGTGGGGGGGACAGCGCTTACTGTAGCGCTGTCTCCTGCACGCCACAGGGACTGCACACGGAGAACGTCCGTGTGTGGTCCGTGTTTTACACGGACCCATTGACTTTAATGAGTCCGTGTAATACGTGCGCTCCCACGAACACTGACATGTCTCCGTGTTTGGCACACAGAGACACGGTCCGCAAAAAATCAATGACATCTGCACAGATGCATTGATTTTAATGGGTCTACGTGTGTCAGTGGCTCCGGTACGTGAGGAAACTGTCACCTCACGTACCGGAGCCACTGACGTGTGAAACCGGCCTGAAGCATGATATGTGGGAAAAGGTTGAAAACTTCCAGGGGGCCGAATACTTTCGCAAGGGAATGCATTTAGTACTAAAATTATTTCTCTGCTGTTGATAGCTTTCTAAACTTTGTAGTGAGACCATGCTCCACTTATCATGCATCCAGGGTTAATTATTCAGTGTGAACATGCTCTATTTTGTATGTACCTAATCATATTATGGACAATTTATCTCATTCTTAATTTGTAAAACAAAAAAAAATTATGCCTAAAAAAATTGTTCCTTATTTCTGTAGGTATCCAATCATATCTCAAGCAATTTGTCCATCTTGCACTTTCTAGTGTGAACATGCTCCATTTCATATATATATTCATTTGGATTATAGGTTATGTGCTCTCTTCTAATTTTGCATTGCGAATGTGCTTTATTCCATAGGTATCTATTCACACCTGAGACAATTTGTCCACTTCGCATTCTGCAGTTTGAAAATGCTTCATTTTGCATGTATTTATTCACATTTGGCTATTTGTCACTCTTGCTCTAAAATATTACTATGTGATATACGTTATTAATGTGAAATATTTTTGTGAACCTATAACAAAGTATTTATTTTTGGTTTTCAGTACTTTATTTATAGAAATAATATTTCAGTATCTCTACACAGATGGTTTGGAGTCATTATGAACAATTCATCGAACTGCCGTTTATCAACAATACAATGTTTTGCATTTTTTTCTAAAAAAATGTTTTATATATATTTATGAAGCTGCACTTTGGAGCTTTGCTAGATTCAAATATTACATTTTGAGCTTTTGTATAGCTGCAAGGTTATTCTGATAGATGAAAACAGGTGTATGGGGTTTATGTTAATTCTATTATGATGTCATAGGAGGCTGTGCCTCTCTCTGTATATATAACTAGCTGTTTCAAGCCAGCTAACGCTCATTGCTATCTAATTAACGCTGCTGGTGATTAACGTAAAGTAAATAACAACAACATTCAATAGCGCTTACGCAGGTGGTAAAGTAACTTAAAATGAAGTTAATAATGTTAATAACAATAATAATCATAAAAAATCTGAATAATACTAATAATACATTTTATTCACAGTGTAAAATCAAAAACAAACTGGATTCAGTAAGATGTGCGTTTTTTATTCATTCCAGCATCTAAACAAATTTTATAATGAAAAAAAAATTGGTGGGGGGCGGGATTATGTGTGGTGATGTGTTGGGGGGCGGGATTATGTGTGGTGATGTGGTGGGGGAGCGGGATTATGTGTGGTAATGTGGTGGGGGTGGGATTATGTGTGGTAATGTGGTGGGGGCGGGATTATGTGTGGTGATGTGGTGGGGGGCGGGATTATGTGTGGTGATGTGGTGGGGGTGGGATTATGTGTGGTAATGTGGTGGGGGGGCGGGATTGTGTGTGGTGATGTGGTGGGGCGGGATTATGTGTGGTGATGTGGTGGGGGGCAGGATTATGTGTGGTGGGTGGGCAGGATTATGTGTGGTGATGTGGTGGGGGCGGGATTGTGTGTGGTAATGGGGTGGGGGGCGGGATTATGTGTGGTAATGTGGGGGGACGGGATTGTGTGTGGTAATGTGGTGGGGTGGGATTGTGTGTGGTAATGGGGTGGGGGCGGGATTATGTGTGGTGATGCGGGGGGCGGAGCTTCTGTGCAGGGGGTGGGATTAGCGAGTAATCACGATGCCTCATATATATAGATTTCTGTTGTTGTAACACTGCTATATTGTACGACTAAGGGCTATGGCCAGAAATGCATAAGAATGCTACATGATTTCATCATCTGTCTGGACTAATTTTTTTTTTTTTTTAAATGAAAAGAAGATTTTTTTAATTGAAATTCAGTTTGCTGATCCAATTTTCTTTCCTAACTTATCCAATTGTCAAACGGAATCTGGATCCTGACTGCAGTATCTGAGGCTATCTACTATATAATATACTGTGAGGCACCATTCCCCTTTTGTTTGCTTTTTTCTTTTGATAGTTAAAATTTAGTTAAAGCGCAACTTCAAAGTTTTTTTTTAATTATATTACCATTTGGAGTGGTGTCACTCACTAATGCATGTTCCCTGCCCCTAGTAATATGCGTGGTAAAACGCAGTAATTTGGTCTATGAATTTGAATGAAAAAGAGGGTCCTAGGGGGAAAGCTTCTCCTTGTGGAGAGTGACATACCAGCTCTGGCTTTGTAGGGGGGTGGTGCTGTTATGGACAGTAAGGAACACGCTGCCACATTAAGAGACAGCACCCCCTTGTCTAGTGTGATGGAATGTTCTGCTTCCCCCCACAATAGACTGTGTAAATGAACTGCCCTCTGCTAGGGGGAGGAGTTGAGCCTTGGGGGGGTGTGAGCAGAAGCTGCAGAGAACGTCTGTGCTAAGCTTGTACCTGTAAAAGAGGTCCCACAGCCTGGGACAGAGTGGACTCTTGAAATTGGATGAACTCTTCGGGTGCAGCAAGGGTGGCTGTCCTGTGCCAGTTTGAGAAGCCATGAAGATACCGAGAAAGGGATTTACAGTTTCCAGGAGCACCTCCCGGACCCAGAAGCAAGGAGAAGACCACGTTTCACAGAGCTGGCAGAGAGCCGTGCGCACCACTGTACTAGACTGTTGGGGGCCCCCGAGACTGGATCTGAGTCCCCAACATCACCGTGAGTTTGTTCCTGTTTTGTGCACGTCAGGGCCTAGTGTAGACTTCAATAGACAGAACACGGCAGCCGTGTGGCCTGCTCAGTAGAGGCCAGGGAGGCTATACGTAGGGTAGCATCATTCTTTGTTTATTGTTTGCATTTGCTTGTGTGATATATATTGAGTCAGTAATAGTTGGAGCCACGTGCTATTTGTCGGCCCAGCTAAAGAATACAACTCTTGTAAATTATCTTTTGCCATTGCATACTCCTGCTTGCACCTTCCTCATCCACTTCATTCCTTGCCTTCCAATAAATTTACCCTTTGTTTGCACCTCATCTTGTGTACGGTAGTCTCCCTGCAATGTGGTGGTCCCCCGGCCATCACTTCAGCTTGTCGAGGTAAGTAGGCTTATTCGCTGTGCAATGCTCCTCTAGGAAATTTTATATGCAAAAATGGCCTCTTCAGAGAGAAAGAGGACTTGAACTCTATATAGCGCCAGCTCAGAGATAGCCGAGTGCTGCTACTGGCAGCACCATTTGGAGGATAAACTTTTTTCTTCTTTCCAGTAAGATGGCGTAGCCAGCTTATGCGCAGTAGCAGCTATTGGATCACAGCAGCAGACAGAGATAGCAGCTACTGCGCAGGCGCCATTTTCAAATTGATTTTTTTTCCTCTAGTTCAATAACCTAAAAAAAATGTATTTTTGGTTGTTTTTTTTAAGTATATACAGATATTCATTATGCAAACTAGAGGGCAGGTCACTGAGGGATCAGTGACCTGTCCGCAGCCTGCATTATGAATATCTAATCAGAGCACCCCAACCCCGCTTTAGGGAACGAGAATCTCATTAACACAAAACTGAAAATCAAGATTAAACAACCATAAGACGGATTTCAACAACCAAGGTATAATTTTAATCAGTAAAATGGCGCCGACCTGACACTGTGTGTAGGTTACTGTGCACAATCCTTTTTAAATGTTCCCTTTAAAGCCACTTGTGGAAACTCTCCCTTCGTACTTGTGAGATATGGGAGATGTCCTCTCCAAAATAATTATTATCTGTCTGGAACCTGATATGTGGCTGGTTACACTCGATGTAGATTAAACATCCAGATGGATTGGAGGCAGCCAGCTTTTTTCTGAGGATGATGGGGATGGATGACAGGGTCGTCCGATTCCTACTATCCCTACTGGAATTCGCTCTCTCACATAATTTTTTCATCTTTAAAGAGGTACTCTACCTTCAGCTCCAAGGAACAGCTATGGGGGTGGCCTTTGCACCGTCCCACGCTTGTCTGTTCCTGGGGCTGTGGGAGAGAAGGATTTTCCTTACAAAAATCGACGCCTCTTGCCTCAAAGGCTTTATTGTGGACTTGCTACATTGATGACTTCTTTGCAATATGGCAGGGTACGGAGAGTGATCTTTTAAAATTTGTGGAACAACTAAACAATAATGAGAACAATATCAAACTTACCTGTCATTACAGCCATACAAGCATTGACTTCTTAAACATACAGATTCACAAGGGAGAAGATGGTTTCTTGCAGAGTGACCTATACAGAAAAGAGACATCAGTCAACAGTTTACTTCATGCCTCCTCCACCCACCCAAGACACCTCAAGGATAACATAACATATGGTCAGTTTCTCAGAGCAAAGTTTATCTGTTCAGAAAAATGTTCATATCAGAAGCAAGCTGACGAACTCCAGTTTGAAGAATGCGGATATTCCGGAAAACAGTAAATAACTGGTGGAGAAGAGCGTCACACTTCAGAAGAGATGATCTCCTCAAGGCCAAGAAGAAATCACCCCCAAACAATCAGAGGAGAATTATTTCCACTTTTTCTACCAATTCCTCTGGTGTTAGAGAAGCATTGGGAAAGTCCTGGCCCCTCATAAAACAAGAATTAACCTTGGCCAAATGTACCTCCGTGACACCTTTTAACTCACAGTTGCTATAAACGCCCTGAATGTGAATATACATTCGGATCCAAGGGACGGAGGTGCGGCTTCTTCCCATGAACAAGTTGTGCCGACTGTGCCAACCTGGAACGATGTTTTACCTTCTAATCTAGTGATGCCTCTAAAGAATTTTGAATTACTCAATGCATTTCCTACAGCATGGGGGGTGTAATATACTATGCCACCTGTCCATGGGGCTTGATCTATGTTGGTTTAAATTTACGACAACTCCATGTAAGAGTAAGTGAACATGTTCGCGACATCAAGGGTGCACATGATTCATTAGCTGATGAACAACTAAAACTGATTACAAGTTACTTTAAGGTGGCACACGGCTGTAATAGCAGTCAGCTCCGGATACGCTGAATTGACCATATCCTGGTGGACAAGCGTGGAGGAGACTTCAAGAAAAAACTTGCTCAACTTGAGGCTCAATGGATTATTAAAATCAATTGCATTGTTCCTAGAGGCCTCAACGAGGTCCTAAATTTTGTCCCATTTTTGTAAGTTTGTGTTATGTCTTTGATTTTATCTGTTTATGTTTTCTGTTTTTTAACTCTCACTATTTTGTGATTTGTGCAGGTTGACCTTTAACACCTTTTTTTCCTATCATCACCTGGAGCCCTTTGGCACCTTACTTTCCTTACACCGTTTGGAGCCCTATGGACGAAGTTGAAGCATGGTTCTCCATCTCCTTCTCTTCTTCCCTCCCCTCCCCTTTTCCTCTATCCCTCATCCCCCTCATTGATTTATCTATTTATAATTTATTTATAATTTTTATCTTTATGTTATTGCAGCGCCCCAGAGTCCTGGTCATTGCAGTAATGTCGCTCTTCCACCAGGGGGAGTGATATTGCGTCTGATGGTACTAAAGGAGTTCACCTGACCAGGTATCACAGTCACACACTACACTTCACACTCCAGTCCACCGGGGGAGCAAAGGTGCTATCTACTAGGCCACTCCTCACACACGGGTAAAACTGGTGGGTTGGATAGGAAGTCAGTCAGAAGCTACCTGGGTTTGACCCAGAGAGGACCTGTCAGGCAGACAGGGGGAAAAGGAGGAACATCTGAGCTGCAGACAGAGGGTCCCTGTCAGGGGTGGGATCCTGACAGAGACCAAGCACGAGATAGAACGTTACGGAGCTGGGCCTGCACTCCATTGCAGCACCATCCTAAGAAAGGACACGAAGCGAAGTATATTGTGGAGAGTGAGAAACGAAGTCACAGCACAAGGAGATAATACCGGGAGGAGTTCTGCCCCAAGATCGGCAGCCTCCTTCTGAGGCGCATAGCCGGTGGCCGGAACACCAAGGGAGTAATAGGCTCTACGCATTACTTCAGAGACCGGCAGGACAGTTGATTCCAAGTTGGCTGCCCGACCTTAATACCTATGAAGACACGGAGGCAAATTGTGGGAGAGGGGCGTCTCTAGGGTCCCTATAAAATAGCTCCAGGCCTACCCCGTCATACGGGTTGTCCTATCCATATCATCTGGGGGACAGAGAGAGAGAGAGAACATCAGAAACATCCACAAAAGTTGTGAGGACTATCCCGTGGTGCTCAGCAGGGAGGTACTACAACACACAGGCGCTAGTAGGAAAGCTACTGATTTCCACCTGGATAAGGGAACTCTGGATGTGCTTTCGGACCGGCCGGACTCTGCTTGCCCTGTGAACGGTGCTCTGGACTGTGGACTCTGAAGTCTTCAGTAAAAGGTAAAGAGACTGCAACCTTTGTGTCCTTGTTATTCATTGCGCCTTACGACGTCCACCATCAACACCTATACCACTGGGAAGCCCTGGGGACATACTTTACCTGTGGGAAGGTACACCATCTAGCTGCCATTCCATCACCCCAGCGGACCCCTAAGCAGCGTCGGTCACCCTGACCGAACACCACAGGTGGCATCACGAACACCGTACAAACTACTTCACTTTTAATTGGACGCCCCTCAGAAGGGCCACGGACCAGGTCGGGAGAGAGATAGACCCGGTACCGAGTACCCCATTGCCCTTAACGTGGGGGCGATCCATTATAAGTGACTAATTACATCTTTATGTATTGATTTGTAAGATATCATACCATATCCATCTTGATAACCCTTATCCATCACTTCACTTGTCCTTAACCATTTAGCCCTTATTATTGTACCTTTTAACACTTAATATTTGATTAACCTCTCTCTTTTACCCTTTATCGTGGTTACCATTATTTTCCTTATGATTTTTCCATGTATGGATGCGTGTATAGGGGTTCTAATCAACAAATTTGTGCATGCACTTATTGACTATCTCTTATACACTATTGGAGTGTGTCGGTTCACATGCTATACACATTTTCATACACGCGTCCGGGGGCGCCTAGCAAGGAGGGGGTACCCTATTCTGATGACCGCAATGGGTAAGCTTGATCTGTTATTTGATGCACTAAATGCATAGTATTACCGCTACTTTTGTTAAAGGGATACATGTTGGACCTTGTATACAGAGATCATTGCTTTACGACTATTGCTATAAAAAAGAAGGGATATATACTTTTTTCTTTTCCCCTGTTTTTGCTGGGCTATCGTCATGTCTCCTTCCTATTGTCCTCTTTTAAGTGCATAGTGCACACAGCACGTACTTGCAATTTTTGACATTGTGTTATAGTGTTGGAAGTTATAAATAAATAAAGACGTTACATTTTATAACTATGTGGTTATGGACGTTTTTGCTCCGTTTTTTCATATTGAATCTCTTTTGGAGTTGTCCTGATGTTCTGACGCCCCCTGGGCGTTTTGGGAGAGCTAATCTGGTTTGCTCTCTTATATCATCTACTCTGGTGCTTCATGATTCAGTTATTAAACATTTTCATACCTGTCATTTTTTCCCTTTATTCCACTATTGGCTAGCACTTCCTTATTACCCTGTAGGTACTTTTATGCTTGATCACTTTTCTCATTTAGGGCAATTTTTGAACTCTCAATCTCTATGTTTGACAACCTAAATAAGGAGATACTCACCTTTTGTCACCCTTTTTCCTCAGTCACCCACTTGTTCCCACCACTGGTTCTTCACTGCATGCCTGTCTACTAAGGTAGGTGCACCTACACTCACTTATATCCATTTTTACCTTTACCTCTACTCCATACTGCCTTTATCACCTTTCCCTGTGCCTCAGCTCTCCCTGGGCTCTTGTTATCGGCCTTGGGGTGTGCGCTTGGTCCAGCCGTTGCGGCTCTGCTGCCGTGGATACACATCCCTCTGACATTGCGCACCTTGCCCACCATACTAACGCATCAGTGGTGGGTGTGGATTTGTGATGTTGGATGCTGACTCCCCGGCTTCTGGTCCCCGCCATGCACCAGAAGCGCAGCTTCAGCCATGCATCCCGGCAGCATATTCCTTGGCATATATAAACCTACCGGTCAACCCCTGACACCACACTCCCCGAAGAAGCACATTGCGAAACCCACATTGGAGTCTGCCTCTCCCACTTTCTTGGCATGTTGGTCCTACTTGTCTAACTATGCTTTAGCACTATGAGTCTTCTGGTATACCTAGGTTAGTGTGTGATATATACACATATATACATACATATATATAGCCTGAGTTCATATGGATTATTTCCTGTATGTATATTACTACCTCATATTATTGGATGCTATCCCTTATTAATGTGTTAAAGGATTGTCTATTTTTATCTTTTGTAGGTCTGGTTGGACCACTGTATTATTTCCTCACTATGAACTTTATGCAACACTATTTATAACTATTTCCCTTCCGGACAATTCATTGTTTAATTACAAGAATGTATACATATAGAGCCACTACCAGTTTATATTCTCTGACTCGCATTAGGCATTTATATAGACCCCTATATATCACCAACTTGCTCTGATGTGGCACCTAGGTGTCACTACCCTTTGTATTTTATAACTGTTTTCATTTAAATTGTTTTCATCTGTATTATATTAATTATTATGATTACCATTTGTAATAAAGTTAGACATATATTTTAGTGCCGCTCTGGTGTACATTCCTTTTTTGGTTATCCCTAGTAATATGACCAGTTACTTCCTTCATCTGGTATCGGCGCTGCTCAGGTCAGTCTCCATCAGGTTGTGACCTGCAGAATCGCTCCAGTGTTTGTTGGGCGAGCTGCAAGTCACTTTTCAATGTAAGTCTATGAGAAACAGAATGAAGTACTCATATACTAACACTGAGAGGTTGTGACTTACCTCTAACTTCCAGTTAGCCACAAGTTGCAAACACAAGATGGTGGCATGGAACCAAAGCAGCGTTGAGAAGATCTGAAGACAACAGGTGGAAAGTATAACTCTAGGGGCTGGGAACTTATATTAGTAACGCCCGTGCAGGTAGGCAGTCACATGACTGTATGCAATTGCATACTTGAGGTCAAGTGCCTTCTAGCAGACTTCTCATAATAGAAGAGAATTGAGAAAAGTGCAGGACTCTCCTAGTAACGTGCCCGCCAGGATGAAAATCGCGTACATGGAGTCACGTGACCGCCCTCCTACGTGGAGAGTACGCACGAATTGTGACAAGGTGCAGCACACACTTTGACAATGACTGCAGACTTTTCTTCTTATTAGACTGGAAAGCCTCTTTAATATAACTAAATAGGAGATGAAGTGATACGCAACAAATACTGGAGCATTTAAGGTTGCAAAGTCGTGCTTGTATCTAGATGTGAAATTACACATCCTCTGGCTGACGTCCTTTGACACGCTGGCCCTGTAAGTTTGGAACACCTAGGTGTTATAAAGATATTTGCAGTTTCTCAGCCAGTAATACAGAAATCAAAACTTTCTAGTGACGCTCCAGTTATCAACCAAAATGACACAGAGACATATTAGAATTATGTGTGTAATTTCTAGTGCTGTGGCATGCCTTTATATCCTTGTATGTCCCTGAACCAAAGATTAACATAGAGCCCCTGTCTGAACTGACTAAGGCCATATTTCCATGTCACAGCATTTTATTCCACTTCACTTTTTTCATGTAGAAAATGTCCTGGGTTTTACAGTTGAAGCAAACTAGATGTGATTTCATTAAAAAACTCATGGCCGCCAGGAAAATAATTACAAAAATACACAATTGTGACTTAAGTACAAAATCTCAACGTCCTGCACTGATTAAAAAAAAAACAAAAGAAAACAACATTAAAAAGCTGGTAAACAACGGCAGAAAAACAAAGTACCTTAATCAACACATTATATGTACAAATATTCACTGCTTAATTATATAAATCCTGCTAAAAAAATTGAATAGATACTGGAATGTTCAAGAAAATTTTTTTTAATTAATACACAAACGATAAAAGCATATTTAGCAAAAACTATAAAAAGACATAGGAGGGCAAAAGTCCTACATAGGAGTATCGCAGGGAAACATAGGAAGTGGGTATAATAAATGAACGGTATTTACCCTCAATAAGACTCAATACAGACTGCAGTAGCTTTATTACACATTTCAAGGTTTCTTAAAATATGAAGCAGCTATAAAAAAAAAGGGACCGGTCCATTACATGGGCTTGCAGCTGCTTACTAATTACTAAACGAACGTATTAGCAAGGTAGAACAGTAGTTAAATAAAAAATAACTTTTAATTCAATCCATTAAAAGAGCCCTCAGGCTCAAAAAACAAAAAATAAACACCAAAAAAAAGCATAACCCACAATGTGCAAATACTGCAAAAACGCTCCAAAGCGCTACAAAACTCTAAAATGGTGAACAACCATATACCTTTTCTCATGGGAGCTCAAACCATGCAAAATAATACCTTTAGATATTTTTTTCTACTTTCAATAGCCTGCATTCACCATGAGCTTTACAGGCAGGCCAGAAAACAAACCAATAGCAATTACTGCTTATAAAAAGGAACGATCTCACCCGAGATGTGCGTTCTTTACTTCACAGCCTGTAGTGGAATGCCGATGACCGTGTATATGAGGAGGCCCTCTGCGTGCCCATTCATAGCCTCATTCCTCCGGGTTTCATTCAGACAGTCATCATATCCTCCCTTATTATGAATTTCTCCCGACGCGTTTCTTGTGGCCCGGTCATCAGGGGAGAGGCCACTTCATAAAATAAGGTGTGTGCCGTCCATCCAGCGACACTCAGGAGGGAATATTAGCCCGCGCCCAAACCCATACCTTTTAAATAGGGCGCCACATGCACAAGATCACCCACATGACTCACCCGTAGTGGAGCTCGATATCCGGTCTCCTACTAATTTATTAAAATAAATAAATAAAATTAATAAAAACTGGTGGCTAAAAGATGTTGGAAAACAGGACCAGAAAGAAGCAAAAAAAAAAATCGCTTCAGGACGAAATGACAACTGTGTGTCCTGAAGCATGTTCCATATGAAAAACATAAGGTATTCGCAGACCTCAAAAAGAATGTGTGCTCATACCTTTCAGATAGTAGTTAAGACCCTCATACACATTAGACTTAATTTAGCCAAACCCGTCAATATCGTCAGATTACTCTGACAGTCAAAAGTGTACAGGGTCGGGGCTCTGACTAATAATTAGGGGGAGATAAGGATCTAGTATGTCTGATTTTGCACAGAAGATGCTTTTGTCCTCTAAGTAATAATCTGCTGCCAGAGATTTCTAGAAGTGTCTCTCATAGAGAACACAGACGCTCAGTAGAATAAGCACTCCTGTATATGGGAGAGCTGGGCGAGATAGCTGACAGACAAACGTTCGACTGCTGTCTATAGTTTGAAGGTTTTAGTTAATTACTTGTTCAACTGACATATGTTCAAACAGCTGTAATTTTTAGTCAATCACACTAACTCCATAATGCTTAACTCCTTAATCCCATCAAGGTGACCTGGGACTTAATTCCCAGGGACGGGATAGTACGTCATAGCGATTGGCCGCGCTCACGGGGGGAGCGCGGCCGATCGTAGCCGGGTGTCAGCTGACTATCGCAGCTGACATCCGGCACTATGTGCCAGGAGCGGTCACAGACCGCCCCGGCACATTAACCCCCAGCACACTGCTATATAGGGAAGCATCGCGCAGGGAGGGGGCTCCCTGCCTGCTTCTCCGAGACCCTGAGGTAAGCACATTACCTTGTACCGAGCGTCTCCTCCCTGCAAGCCCCGGATCCAAAATGGCCACGGGGCTATATCCGGGTCCTGCAGGGAGGTGGCTTATCAGCACCTGCTCAGTGCAAGCACTGGTAAGCCTGCAGCCCTGCATATCAGATCGCTGATTTGACACAGTGCTCTGCAAAGTGTCAGATCAGCGATCTGACCCTATAACATGATGCCCCTCCCTGGGACAATGTTATAAAGTAAAAAAAAAATATTCACGTGTAAAAAAAAATATTGTTCCAATAAATAGATTTCTTTATCTAAATAATAAAAAAAACAATAAAAGTACACATATTTAGTATAGCCGCGTCCGTAACGACCCCACCTATAAAACTTTCCTGCTAGTTAACCCCTTCAGTGAACGCGGTAAAAAAAGAAAAAAACAAAAGGCAAAAAACGCTTTACTATCATGCCGCCGAACAAAAAGTGGAATAACACGCGATCAAAATGATGGATATAAATAACCATGGTACCGCTGAAAACATCATCTTGTCCCACAAAAAACGAGCCACCATACAGCGTAATCAACGAAAAAATAAAAAGTTATAGTCCTCAGAATAAAGCGATACAAAAATAATTATTTTTTCAATAAAATAGTTTTTATCGTATAAAAGCGCCAAAACATAAAAAAATAATATAAATGAGGTATCCCTACAATCGTACTGACCAGAAGAATAAAACTGCTTTATCAATTTTACCAAACGTAGAACGGTATAACCCCCCCCCCCCCCTACCCCCACCCCACAAAGAAATTCATGAATAGCTGGTTTTTGGTCATTCTGCCTCACAAAAATCAGAATAAAAAGCGATCAAAAAAGTCACATGCCAAAAAATGGTACCAATAAAAACGTCAACTCGTCCCGCAAAAAACAAGACCTCACATAACTCTGTGGACCAAAATATGGAAAAATTATACCTCTCAAAATGTGGAGATGCAAAAACTATTTTTTGCAATAAAAAGCGTCTTTTAGTGTGTGACGGCTGCCAATCATAAAAATCTGCTAAAAAGTGCTATAAATAATAAATCAAACCCCTTCATCACTCCCTTAGTTAGGGAAAAATAATAAAAATAAAAAAAATGTATTTATTTACATTTTCCCATTAGGGTTAGGGCTAGGGTTAGGGCTAGGGCTAGGGTTAGGGCTAGGGTTAGCAGTAGGGGTAGAGTTAAGGGTAGGGTTAGGGCTAGGGTTAGGGCTATGGTTAGGGTTAGGGTTAGGGCTATGGTTGGGGTTAGGGTTAGGGTTTCAGTTAGAATTGGTGTTTCCACTATTTAGGCACATCAGGGGCTCCCCAAACAAGACATGGCATCCAATCTCAATTCCAGCCAATACTGCGTTGAAAAAGTAAAACAGTGCTCCCTCCCTTCCGAGCTCTCCTGTGCATCCAAACAGGGGTTTACCCAAACATATGGGGTATCAGCGTACTCAGGACAAATTGTACAACGACTTTTGGGGTCCAATTTCTCTTGTTACCCTTGGGAAAATAAAAATTTGGGGGGCTAAAAAAACCATTTTTGTGGGAAAAAATGATTTTTTATTTTCACGTCTCTGCTTTATAAACCGTAGTGAAACACTTGGGGGTTCAAAGTTCTCACAACACATCTAGATAAGTTCCTTGGGGGGTCTAGTTTCCAATATGGGGTCACTTGTAGGGGGTTTCTATTGTTTAGGTACATTAGGGGCTCTGCAAACGCAATGTGACGCCTGCAGACCATTCCATCTAAGTCTGCATTCCAAATGGCGCTCCTTCCCTTCCGAGCTCTGCCATGCGCCCAAACGATGGTTCACCCCCACATATGGGGTATCAGCGTACTCAGGACAAATTGGACAACAACTTTTGGGGTCCAATTTCTCCTGTTACCCTTGGGAAAATACATAACTGGGGGGCTAAAAAATAATTTTTGTGGGAACATTTTTTTTTTATTTTCACGGCTCTGCATTATAAACTTTAGTGAAACACTTGGGGGTTCAAAGGTCTCACAACACATCTAGATATGTTCCTTAGGGGGTCTACTTTCCAAAATTGTGTCACTTTTGGGGGGTTTCAATGTTTAGGCACATCGGTGGCTCTCCAAACGCAACATGGCATCCCATCTCAATTCCAGTCAATTTTGCATTGAAAAGTCAAACGGTGCTCCTTCCCTTCCGAGCTCTTCCATGCGCCGAAACAGTGGTTTACCCCCCACATATGGGGTATCAGCGTACTCAGGACAAATTTCTCAACAACTTTTAGGGTCCAATTTCTTCTCTTACCCTTGGGAAAATAAAAAATTGGGGGCGAAAAGTTCATTTTTGTGAAAAAATATGATTTTTTATTTTTACGGCTCTGCATTATAATTTTTGTGGGAACATTTTTTTTTTATTTTCACGGCTCTGCATTATAAACTTTAGTGAAACACTTGGGGGTTCAAAGGTCTCACAACACATCTAGATATGTTCCTTAGGGGGTCTACTTTCCAAAATTGTGTCGCTTTTGGGGGGTTTCAATGTTTAGGCACATCGGTGGCTCTCCAAACGCAACATGGCATCCCATCTCAATTCCAGTCAATTTTGCATTGAAAAGTCAAACGGCGCTCCTTCCCTTCCGAGCTCTTCCATGCGCTGAAACAGTGGTTTACCCCCCACATATGGGGTATCAGCGTACTCAGGACAAATTGCTCAACAACTTTTAGGGTCCAATTTCTTCTCTTACCCTTGGGGAAATAAAAAATTGGGGGCGAAAAGTTCATTTTTGTGAAAAAATATGATTTTTTATTTTTACGGCTCTGCATTATAAACTTCTGTGAAGCACTTGGTGGGTCAAAGGTCTCACCACACATCTAGATAAGTTCCTTAGGGGGTCTACTTTCCAAAATGGTGTCACTTGTGGGGGGGTTTCAATGTTTAGGCACATCAGTGGCTCTCCAAACGCAACATGGCAACCCATCTCAATTCCAGTCAATTTTGCATTGAAAAGTCAAATAGCTCTCCTTCCCTTCCGAGCTCTGCCATGCGCCCAAACAATGGTTTACCCCCACATATGGGGTATCGGAGTACTCAGGATAAATTGTACAACAACTTTTGGGGTCCATTTTCTCCTGTTACCCTTGGTAAAATAAAACAAATTGGAGCTGAAATAAATTTTGTGTGAAAAAAAGTTAAATGTTCATTTTTATTTAGATACAGGAAAGAAATATATCTTGGTACCGTGTTAGCCAGTAGATAGAAAAATATTTAGAATTGAGAGTCCTCAGTGGTTGATACCTTTTAATGGCTAACTGAAAGGATGGTAACAAATTGCAAGCTTTCGAGACTACATACGTCTCTTCATCAGGCAAAGACAAAAACAAATTCTGAAGAATCACATATGTTGTGCATAAATATGTGATTCTTCAGAATTTGTTTTAGTCTTTGCCTGATGAAGAGACGTATGTAGTCTCGAAAGCTTGCAATTTGTTACCATCCTTTCAGTTAGCCATTAAAAGGTATCAACCACTGAGGACTCTCAACTCTAAACATTTTTATTTAAACATTCCAAAAATTCCTGTGAAACACCTGAAGGGTTAATAAACTTCTTGAATGTGGTTTTGAGCACCTTGAGGGGTGCAGTTTTTAGAATGGTGTCACACTTGGTTCTTTTCTATCATATAGACCCCTCAAAATGACTTCAAATGAGATGTGGTCCCTAAAAAAAATGGTGTTGTAAAAATGAGAAATTGCTGGTCCACTTTTAACCCTTATAACTCCCTAACAAAAAAAATGTTGGTTCCAAAATTGTGCTGATGTAAAGTAGACATGTGGGAAATGTTACTCACTAAGTATTTTGTGTGACATGTCTCTGTGATTTAAGGGCATAAAAATTCAAATTTGAAAAAATTGCTACATTTTCAAAATTTTTCGCCAAATTTCAATTTTTTTCACAAATAAACGCAAGTCTTTTTGAAGAAATTTTACCACTATCATAAAGTACAATATGTCATTAGAAAATAGTGTCGGAATCATTAGGATCCGTTGAAGCATTCCAGAGTTATAACCTCATAAATGGACAGTGGTTAGAATTGTAAAAATTGGCCCGGTCATTAACGTGCAAACCACCCTTGGGGCTTAAGGGGTTAACATCAAGTCTGATAGATTAAAGATTACAGCACCTATACAACTGCATCACCAGAACCACAGATAGTACAGGAATGCATTACCAGAAAAACCGTTTGTACAATTGTACATCGCCAAAACCTGCATCAGTACAATAATGTCACCAGAAGCACCGTCAGTACAATAATACATCTCTAGATCCATCAGTACAGTAATACATAGGCAGAACCACCTTCAGTGCATGAATACATTGATTAGCTTAGTACAGCAATCAATTATTACAAGGAGATTGAAGGCACGTGGATATAAAAGTAATAATATCATTAACGCTTTAAAAAGTTAAGAAACTCAATCAATCCGACATTTGAAATATAAAAAAAAGGAAAAAACTAATAACAAAACAGCAAATAACTTAGTGACTTTCAGTACACCATATAGTCTCGAGTTTAATCAAATTGAATCCGTTATACAAAATATCTAGCTATTTTACAGGAAGTTTTAAAAAAAGCCCTGATTGGGGATATAGGATTGTGGCTAAACAAGTTTTTCACTAGCAAAGAAAAAAGTGTGTCTAAACACATACATAATATCATAAACTGGCAATAGTCAGTATTGAATCAATATTCAGGGGCATCCAAGAACTTCTTAGAGAAACATAATAAAAGTATCAGTAGTTTGGTATGTTATGGGTTGGAAAAGGTTATTTGCCAAGAAAAGGGTGGTGATTGACACAAAAAAATTATTCATGTGAGAAATGTATTGCATTCTGCTGCTGCACACTAAACAACCTAATGGATTAAATAATAGAAACGGCACTATGTCCATACATTGAAGTTAATAGCAACATGTTTGTAGTAATACTTAGTGAAACAGGTGGTTATGTGGTTGTTCACATGTGATTGGTTCTTACTGATTTTAACCCCTTAACAAATGCTGATACGCATTAAACCAGCGGCTGTTAAAGGGGGCATCATTCCCATCGCCATTTTAAAATGACGATCGGGAACAAAATTATAGCCCCCCCAGAGTCGGAAAATCTCTGAGGTCTCCGCTTTAGGCCAGTCTCACACGTCCAGATAATTCCGGTACCGGAAAAATCAGTACTGGAGTTATCCGTGTCCGTGTGCTCAAGTGGCACATCAGTGTGGCACACGTGCGGCAGCCGTGTGCCGCCCGTGTACCGACTGGGTACCACACGGACCGTGCAGGAGACAGCGCTAGAGATAAGCACTGTCCCCTGCATCTGGTGCTGAAGCCGGAATTCATTCCTTCTTCCCAGCAGCGTTCGCTGGAGAGAAGGAATGAAAAATCATTGTTTTTTATTTTTTTGTGTTTAAAATAAAGATCCTGGTCACCTCCCCCCTCCCACCTCCTGTGCGCCCGACCGCTGGAAATAAAATATTCACCCGGCTCCATCGATGCTTCCTCTCAGCGTCGCAGCTCTTCCTGTATGAGCGGTCACGTGGTGCCGCTCATTACAGTGATGAATATGCAGCACCACGTGACCGCTCATACAGGAAGAGCTGCGACGCTAAGAGGAAGCATCGAGGGAGCCGGGTGAGTATTTTATTTCCAGCAGGCGGGCGCACAGGGGTTGGGAGGGGGGTGGTGACAAGGATCTTTATTTTAAACACAAAAAAAAAAACAATGATTTTTCATTCCTTCTCTACAGTGAACGCTGCTGGAGAGAAGGGATGAATGGCGGCTTCAGCACCACAAGCTGGGGGGACAGCGCTTACTGTAGCGCTGTCTCCTGCACGGCACACGGACTGCACACGGACAGCATCCGTGTGCGGTACGTGTTTTACACGGACCCATTGACTTTAATGGGTCCGTGTGATCCGTGCGCTCCCACGAACACTGACATGTCTCCGTGTTTTTCAAACGGACACACGGTCCGTGAAAACACGCTGACATGTGCAGAGACACATTGATTTTAATGTGTTTACGTGTGTCAGTGTCTCCGTTACGTGAGAAAACTGACACCACATGTACCGGAGCCACTGACGTGTGAAACCGGCCTTATTCAGTTGCTGCTAAAATCATTTCTCTGTACCCACCCACCCCAACCCTCCACCATCCCCCAACTCCTCTTGCTCCATCCCCTGGCCCTACTCCTTCTCTTCCTGAAAAAAAAGGTGGCCAGCAGCAAGGACTTTTCCTATTGGTTCCTTTTTATCACTGTGAATTAGTATGTCACCCTCTGTGTTATCCACTTATTCAGCTTATTATTTTTTTAATTTTATAATTTTTATTTATTTCATTCTTTGCCACTAAGGTTAGGGTTGGGCTTAGGATTAGGGTTGGGCATAGGGATATGTTTGGGCTAAGGGTTTTCAAAGGTTAAAAAAATTATGACTCTATGAAGACTAGTGTTGAACGCAAGTGCTCACTACTCGAGTTTGTATTGGAGTGCTCGGGTATGCACCAAGTATTGCGGGGGCTCAACTGACATGCTCCAGTCTCCATCCCTGCATGTTTTGCATATTTTAGACAGCCAAAAAACATGCAGGGATTGCCTGTCATACACGATAATCCACAATTTTTTTGTTGGGTGTCTTAACAGCCGTGAAACATGCGGGGCAGGGTCACAAGCATACCACTTGAGCAACCGCGATACTAGGTACATACCTGACAAGCTGGGTGAGGAAAGAGTAAGTGCACACAACAGGGAGAGGAAGGGGGAGCCTAAGCACTAGGGAAGTGTAGACCCCTAGGCAGATCTAAAATCACCCTGCCTTGCCTAAACATCCCTATATAGATTCTGCACCTATCGCCAAGCTGAAACCTAATCCCTGCCTGACCTTAGCGATAGTCCCTTGCTAGGGAGAGGATGGAGTGAGTTCCATCAGTCTCCAAAACTACTAAAGACAGAGTGGGTTGACAAACGAGGTGAACACTTTGCCTGAGAAGACCACCGAGATGTTGCACCTCTATGAAGAGGTAAGTTCCGGACTGGACCAAGGGAGCCCAGTGGATGTAGTGTATATGGACTTTTCAAAAGCTTTTGATACGGTGCCACACAAAAGGTTGATACATAAAATGAGAATAATGGGGATAGGGGAAAATATGTGCAAGTGGGTTGAGAGCTGGCTCAGGAAACAAAGGGTGGTTATTAATGGAGCACACTCGGACTGGGTCGCGGTTAGCAGTGGGGTACCACAGGGGTCAGTATTGGGCCCTCTTCTTTTTAACATATTTATTAATGACCTTGTAGGGGGCATTCAGAGTAGAATTTCAATATTTGCAGATGACACTAAACTCTGCAGGGTAATCAAGACAGAGGAGGACAATTTTGTATTACAGGATGATTTATGTAAACTAGAAGCTTGGGCTGATAAATGGCAAATGAGCTTTAATGGGGATAAATGTAAGGTCATGCACTTGGGTAGAAGTAATAAGATGTATAACTATGTGCTTAATTCTAAAACTCTGGGTAAAACTGTCAATGAAAAGGACCTGGGTGTATGGGTGGATGACAAACTCATATTCAGTGGCCAGTGTCAGGCAGCTGCTACAAAGGCAAATAAAATAATGGGATGTATTAAAAGAGGCATAGATGCTCATGAGGAGAACATAATTTTACCTCTATACAAGTCACTAGTTTGACCACACTTAGAATACTGTGCACAGTTCTGGTCTCCAGTGTATAAGAAAGACATAGCTGAACTAGAGCGGGTGCAGAGAAGAGCGACCAAGGTTATTAGAGGACTGGGAGGTCTGCAATACCAAGATAGGTTATTACACTTGGGGCTATTTAGTTTGGAAAAACGAAGGCTAAGGTGTGATCTTATGTTAATGTATAAATATATGAAGGGACAGTACAAAGACCTTTCTGATGATCTTTTTAATCATAGACCGGTGACAGGGACAAGGGGCATCCTCTACGTCTGGAGGAAAAAAGGTTTAAGCATAATAACAGACGCGGGTTCTTTACTGTAAGAGCAGTGAGACTATGGAACTCTCGGCCGTATGATGTTGTAATGAGTGATTCATTACTTAAATTTAAGAGGGGACTGGATGCCTTTCTGGAAAAGTATAATGTTACAGGGTATATACACTAGATTCCTTGATAGGGCATTGATCCAGGGAACTAGTCTGATTGCCGTATGTGGGGTCGGGAAGGAATTTTTTTCCCCATGGTGGAGCTTACTCTTACCACATGGGGTTTTTTTGCCTTCCCCTGGATCAACATGTTAGGGCATGTTAGGTTAGGCTATGGGTTGAACTAGATGGACTTAAAGTCTTCCTTCAACCTTAATAACTATGATACTATGATACTATGAAGTAAAGAGACAAGTAAGAGCTAAAACCAGCAACATGCTGCAGACACGGAATGAATATAAACCTTTAGCAAAGGTGTCTAATTAGAAGCAGAAGGTGGAGGTTACCATTGGGTCCTAAAGGGAGAGAGATATTGCTCCACAACAGAGATACAAAAATCAAGACTATGCTTGAGCTAATAGCAAAAAG
Source organism: Ranitomeya variabilis (assembly GCF_051348905.1). Lineage (NCBI taxonomy): Eukaryota > Metazoa > Chordata > Amphibia > Anura > Dendrobatidae > Ranitomeya > Ranitomeya variabilis. Next base: position 376,595,545 of record NC_135235.1, on the reverse strand, counting down.
CTTCTACAACCAGATCCAGGATGAGTGTCAGTCACCCCTGACACACCCGTGACAGTACCCCCTTTTCTATGAGTGGCCTCTGGACACTCAGGACCCAGTTTCTCAGGATGAGAGTCATAGAATGAATTAACCAGTCTAGGGACAGTCACCTTTGATGCTGAAACCCATATCATCTATTCTGGACCATAATCCCTCTAGTGCACAGAGTACTGCAAGGAATGATGCTGAATACGAGAATCAACAATCCTCAAAATTTGGAACTCCAAATTGCCATCAACAATGATTGGGGAAGCCGGGATGAGAGAGGACTCAAGGGATTCAACATACTTCTTGAGCAGAGACCTGTGGAACTCATTGTGGATTTTAAGAGCCTGAGGTACCGTAACTTAAGACGAATACCGACGGTTATTTTATAGGGGGCCAATAAAGTCCCAGTTTCCAGTAAGGGATCCTCAACTTGATATTCCTGGTAGACAACCACACAAAGTCATTCACACTTAGGTCCGAACCTGGCAAATGTTTTCTGTCAGCCATATGTTTGTGCCTGTCTCCCATGAACTTCAAATTACTCTGAACCCCGAGCCACACTGAAGAGAGTGACAAAGCAAAATGCTTCTCCTCGGGAACTCCCGAAGCCCCTTCCCCCTAAAACTACCAAGCTGTGGATGGAACCCATATGCACCAAAGAATGATGACCTGCCGATAGATTCCTGGCAATGATTATTAATAGCAAACTCTGCCAATAAATAGTAGGATGCCCAATACTCCTGGTTTTTGGAGACAAAACACCTGAGATAAGTCTCCAAATTCTGATTAGTGCATTCGGTCTGTCCATTTGACTGAGGATGGAAAGCAGAGGAAAAGGACAGCTGCAACCCCAGTCGAGTATAGAACGCCTTCCAGAACTTAGAAACAACTTGGGTACCCGATCTGACACCATATTGGAGGGAACCCCATGAAGCTTCAAAATCTCTAACAAAAATCTGAGCAAGAGCCCTGGCATTTGGAAGTGCCGGTAAAGCAATGAAATGCATCATTTTACTGAACCTATCCGCAACCACTAGAACCACTGTCTTGCCTGACGATACCAGTAGGTCAGTAATAGTGTTGAGCAATACCTTCCGATATCGGAAAGTATCGGTATCGGATTTGATCGGCCGATACCGGCAAAATATCGGATCTCGCCGATACCCGATACCAATGCAAGTCAATGGGACGAAAATATCGGAATTAAAATAAACCCTTTCTTTCCTTGTAGGTTCATTCTACATGAAGGAAAACAACTAAGAATAATGTAGGATGTATTGGGGGAGGTGGCGGAGACACTAAAGGCATAGAGGTTTAGCCCAATCAAATAGAATAGCAGGAATTTTTTTTTTTTTTTAAGATGTTCGGAGTTACAAAGATATTGACTATGTTAAGAATTTTTTTTATTTTGTCAGATATTGATGTTTCACAACTTCCACGCCCTTCACCTTTTTTTTTACTTCTCCCACACTTTCTTCTTCATCATCATCAGCATCTTTGACATCAACTTCTTCTTCACCTTATTCATCTTCTTCTTCATCTTCTACCTATTATTTTTTTTTGTTACATTCTTCATATTCTTTTTATTCAACTATTACACAGGTCAACAAAAAAAGAAAGAAGCTTCAAATTTGGTGTTCCAATGGTGTGGAGAGAGCCAAAAAATCATCATGATGACTGTTATTTCTGTGCAATGCAAGTGCAAGGATTCAATAAGCATAAGAAACGAAAATGGGAGTAACATGGAATCTGCAAGAAGGCCTGTCCCTCATTGTGAAGATGTGCCTGTACCTGTGTTTACCATAAATAACAGTCATCATGATGATTTTTTGGCTCTCTCCACACCATTGGAACACCAAATTTGAAGCTTTTTCTTTGTCCTTTGCTCCATTTTCGTAATAATTCGATACATGCTTTGCACACTATGTGTGGTGCCCAAAACTTGTCTTGGTCCCCAAGCATAACCCCAAAATAGGCAAAATACACTTTTTTTACGAAGTCTGTTATGTTTCTTCTATGTTTTGGCAGTGTGTATTCACCACAAATGTAACAGAATGAGTCTGGATCGTTAAGACAACTTCTTCTTGATGAGTTCATGCTTTTCCCTGGAAAACAGACAACAACATAAAGTTAGTGCAAAAATCAAGCTATGAACAAACTTTTAAAACACTAATTAACACAAAACTATATTGAGAACTGCTCAGTTCAAGTACTAATCCAAAGAAATTAATGAGATGATGCGTCGCATTTACCAACAAGTGCTATAAATAAGATACCAAAAATCTCAAAAACTTGAGCCAATCTGGCAAAACTGATGACATATTCAGAATCAGCACCCCAAAAATACCCTAAATTCGATGAAATATCTTTGGCACCAAAAATGCTGTTGACCAGTGTTATTCTTCTTCATATTCTACTTCTTCATCATATTCTTATTTGTGACAGGCATTCCTGTAGTTGTTATCTATAAAAGTTTGAAGATTACACCTTCCGTTCTGCCTGTCACAAAAGAGTTACATTTGTCCGCGTTCAGTTTGGCCTGCAGCATCAGGCTTTATCCAGGGGCACCATGAGGAGGAACGGACTCACCCCCATACACTGCTTAGTCTTCTTCTGCTTATAATTTAGATAATATCTTTTGCTCTGATATTTAGTGTTATGCTTAATGTTCTTCTGCTCTTTGTTCTGCAGCCTCTTGTTCTTCTGCTTCTCGGTCTTCCATGTCGTCGTCTCCAGGGTCGTCGTCTCCGGGGTCATCGTCATCTCAGTGGTTGTCGTCTCTGGTGTCGTCGTCATCTTAGGGGTGGTCTTCCGGGTCGTTGTCTTTAGGGTCTTGAACTTGGAAATGTAGCAGAAGGTACAAGAAGGCTGAGAAAATGCTGAGAACCAGCTGATGGAACTGGAACTCGGATGGCTACCCGAAGGTCCAAGAGCCAATGGAACTACCGAGGACCAGAAGACGTTACTGGAACCCGGTAACTAAGCAGGAGGTACCCGTGCCAGAAAGCACTACCAAGGACCACCTGACGTTGGTGGAACTTGGATACCCAGAAGGAGGCACCTAAGCCAAAGGCTCTGCCCAGAACCAGCTGACGGTACTGGAACCAGGATGGGGAGCAGAAGGTACAAGAGCAAAAGACACTGCCGAGAACCAGCTGACGGTACTGGAACCCGGATGGGTAGCCGAAGGTCCAAGAGCCATTGGAACTACCGAGGACCAGCTGACGTTACTGGAACCCGGTTACTAAGCAGGAGGTACCCGTGCCTGAAAGCACTACCAAGGACCACCAGAAGTTGGTGGAACTCGGATACCCAGAAGGAGGCACCTTAGCCAAAGGCTCTACCCGGAACCAGCTGACGGTACTGTAACCGGGATGGGGACCTATTCAAGATTGTCTTCCTAGAGCCCCAACTAGCAGTGTTGGAGAAAAGAGTCAGCAGGGGGAGCAGAGTGTAGGCCGAAGCCTGCACTGGAGGCATTTGGAGGTCTGTTGTGTCTGCGTGGCGTTTGCAGGACACGATGCCGGCTACACAGCAGGGGAACAGCAGGCGTTGCTGAACCCCACTGACACATTGGCGGGTGTTTTGCTCTGTGCAGCCAGCCCTTCCGGGCACCAACTGGCGGTGTTAGAGCCCAGGGTCAGCAGGAGGAGCAGAGGGAGCAGAGTGTAGGCCGAAGCCTGCACTGGCGGCAGCTTTGTGTCTGCATGGCGTTTGCAGGACACGATGCCAGCTACACAGCAGGGGAACAGCTGGCGTTGCTGAACCCCACTGACACATTGGCGGGTGTTTTCCTCTGTGCAGCCAGCCCTTCCGGGCACCAACTGGCGGTGTTAGAGAGCAGGTTCTGCAGGAGGAGCAGAGTGTAGGCCGAAGCCTAATTGAACCAATTTTAAAGGTAGCCTTTAACCCCCCCTCAGGTGTTACAAACTAGAAAGAGCCACCTTGTGCAGCAGTAATGCTGCACAAGTCAAAGGTTGCTCTTTTAATTTTGCTCCTTGCACACGCTGAATGAAACACGTATAACATTTAGCCCCTTATACAGTCAAACTGTCTTGGAGGCGGGAGTTTCCTTCTTAATGAGACGCAGCACAGCTGGCAAAAATACCACCTTGGTGCTGGGCGCGGCCTCCTGAGTGACGCTTTTTGCTGTACATGAGTCTGCGCTGTTGTGTTATCCCTTGGCCATGCGCTGTTAGCGCTGCCCGTCTTCTGACATCATTCGATGTTGGCCGGTGCGGTTCGCGATGCCCATGAATCCCAGCCCCGCAGTGTCTTTTCATTTATTCACACTGCGGGCCTGGGATTCATGGCCTTGCACAGTACATATGTTCGCCTCTCACTCGGGTCCTTACACCTGCTTCAGACTGTGCGGCATCAGCTGATCCCTTATCGCATGCCACGGCCATGAAGCCGCACAGTCTGAAGAAGGCAGAAGGAGATGAGTGACAGGCGAAGATATGCACTGCTCATGCCCATCAATCACACCCTCGCAGTCTAAATAAATAAGACACCGAGGGGCATTGTGTCGGGCAGGGCGGCTGCAGAGGCGCAGCCAGCCAAACAATGATGTCAGAAGACGGGCAGTGCTACCAAGGGGGTTGCTGCATGTCATTACAAAGGAAAGTCACACCTGAGGGACTTTTTAATGGTCTCAGGGGACACATTTTATACGTGTTGAGTTCGACGTGTGCAAGGAGAATAACTTAATGAGCCACCTTGTACAAATGCAGCATTACTGCTGTACAAGGTGGCTGTAATACATACAAACGCCTGGGGGGTGGGCAGGTTCCCTTCAATTTCAGTTCTTGTGTCTGCGTGGCGTTTGCAGGACACAATGCCGGCTACACAGCAGGGGAACAGCTGGCGTTGCTGAACCCCACTGACACATTGGCGGGTGTTTTTCTCTGTGCAGCTAGCACTTCCGCACACCAACTGGTGGTGTTAGAGCCCAGGGTCAGCAGGAGGAGCAGAGGGAGCAGAGTGTAGGCCGAAGCCTGCACTGACGGCAGTTTTAGGTCAGTTGTGTCTGCGTGGCATTTGCAGGACACGTTGCCGGCTACACAGCAGGGGAACAGCTGGCGTTGCTGAACCCCACTGACACATTGGCGGGGGTTTTGCTCTGTGCAGCTAGCACTTCCGCACACCAACTGGCGGTGTTAGAGCCCAGGGTCAGCAGGAGGAGCAGAGGGAGCATAGTGTAGGCCAAAGCCTGCACTGGCGGCAGTTTTAGGTCAGTTGTGTCTGCGTGGCGTTTGCAGGACAAGTTGTCGGCTACACAGCAGGGGAACAGCTGGCGTTGCTGAACCCCACTGACACATTGGCGGGTGTTTTGCTCTGTGCAGCTATCACTTCTGGGCACCAACTGGCGGTGTTAGATCCCAGGGTCAGCAGGAGGAGCAGAGGGAGCAGAGTGTAGGCCAAAGCCTGCACTGGAGCAAGTTGAAAGGGAACCTTTAACCCCCCCCCAGGCGGTTGTTGCTGAAAGAGCCATCTTGTACAGCACTAAGGATGCAAAAGGAAAAGGTGGCTCTTTTAATTTTGCTCCTTGCAAACGCTGAACTAGACACTTATGAAATGTGTCCCCTCACACCGTAAAACTGTCCCGGAGGTGGGACTTTCCTTCGTAATGTGACGCAGCACAGCCGTCATTCCTACCCCCTTGGTGCCATGTGCCGCCTCCTCATCGTTGTTTGATTCTGTCCCGGAGCCTGCGCTGTTATGTTATCCCTTGGCCATGCACACTTAGCGCTGCCCGTCTTCTGACATCATTCGGGGTCAGGCTGGCTGCGCCTCTGCGTCCGCGCTGGCCGAGATCCTGCCTCGCTGTGTCATCTAATGTAATCCCACTGCGGGCCTGGGATCCATGGGCATGCGCAGTGCATATCCTCGCCTCTCACTCCCCTCCCTCCGGCTTCTTCAGACTGTGCGGCGTCACGGCCCTGGCATGCTATTAGGGATCAGCTGACGGCGCACAGTCTGAAGGCAGAGGGAGATGAGTGAGAGGCGGAGGTGAAGATATGCACTGCGCATGCCCATGGATCCCAGGCCCGCAGTGTGATTGAATCAGAAGACACTGTGAGGCGGGATCTCGGGCAGCGCAGCCGCACAGGCGCAGCCAGCCTGACACCGAATGATGTCAGAAGACGGGCAGCGCTAAGTGTGCATGGCCAAGGGATAACATAACAGCGCAGGCTCCGGGACAGAATCAAACAACGCTGAGGAGGCGGCGCACGGCGCCAAGGGGGGAGGAATGATGGCTGTGCTGTGTCACATTACAAAGGAAAGTCCCACCTCCAGGACGGTTTAACGGTGTGAGGAGACACATTTCATAAGTGTTAGGTTCAGCGTGTGCAAGGAGCACAACGAAAATAGGCACCTTTTCCTTGTGCAGCATTACTGCTGCACAAGTTGGCTCTTTCAGTAACAAACGCCTGGGGGGGCAGGTTCCCTTAAATTTTAGTTGTGTCAGCGTGGCGGTCGCATGACACGTTGCCGGATACACAGCAGGGGAGCAGCTGACGTTACTAACCCCACTAACACATTGGCGAGGTGTTTGGCTCTGTGCAAACAGCACTTCCTGGCAGCAACCAGCAGTGTTGGAGCCCAGGGACAGCAGGAGGAGCAGAGTGTAGGCCGAAGCCTGCACTGGAGGCATGTAAATGTCTGTTAGTGTGCCAGGGTGGCGGTCGCATGACACGTTGCCGGATACACAGCAGGGGAGCAGCTGACGTTACTGAACCCCAATAACACGGCAGCAAGTGTTAACTGTGCAGGCAGCACTTCCAGGCATCAACTGGCGGTGTGGGAGCCCAGGGACAGCAGGAGGAGCAGATTGGAGGTATTGCCGCACACACAGCTGGGGAACAGCTGACGTTACTGAACCCCAATAACAGAGGAGCGACTGTTGACTGTGCGGACAGCACTTCCAGGCACCAACTGGCGGTGTTGGAGCCCAGGGACAGCAGGAGGAGCAGATTGGAGGTATTGCCGCACACACAGCTGGGGAATAGCTGACGTTACTGAACCCCAATAACAGAGGAGCGACTGTTGACTGTGCGGACAGCACTTCCAGGCACCAACTAGCGGTGTTGGAGCCCAGGTACATCAGGAGGAGCAGATTGGAGGTATTGCCGCACACACAGCTGGGGAATAGCTGACGTTACTGAACCCCAATAACAGAGGAGCGACTGTTGACTGTGCGGACAGCACTTCCAGGCACCAACTGGCGGTGTTGGAGCCCAGGGACAGCAGGAGGAGCAGAGGAACACAGTGTAGGCCGAAGCCTGATTGGAGCAAGTCGAAAGGGAACCTTTAACCCCCCCCCCCCCCAAGGCGTTTGTAGCTGAAAAATCCATCTTGTGCAGCACTAAGGATGCAAAAGGAAAAGGTGGCTCTTTTAATTATGCTCCTTGCAAACACAGAACTAAACACTTATAAAATGCGTCCCCTGATACCGTGAGACCGTCCCGGAGGTGGGACTTTCCTTCGTAATGGGACGCAGCACAGCCGTCATTCCTACCCCCTTGGTGCTGTGCGCCGCTTCCTCAGCGTTGTTTGATTCTGTCCCGGAGCCTGCGCTGTTATGTTATCCCTTGGCCAGGCGCACTTAGCGCTGCCCATCTTCTGACATCATTCGGTGTCAGGCTGGCTGCGCCTGTGCGGCCGCGCTGGCCGAGATCCCGCCTCGCAGTGTCATCTAATGTAATCCCACTGCGGGCCTGGGATCCATGGGCATGCGCAGTGCATATACTCGCCTCTCACTCCCCTCCCTCCGGCTTCTTCAGACTGTGCGGCATCACGGCCCTGGCATGCTATTAGGGATCAGCTGCCGGCACAAAGTCTGAAGAAGGCGGAGGGAGATGAGTGAGAGGCTGAGGTGAAGATACGCACTGCGCATGCCCATGGATCCCAGGCCCGCAGTGTGATTAAATCAGAAGACACTGCGAGGCAGGATCTCGGCCAGTGCGGCCGCACAGGCGCAGTCAGCCTGACACCAAATGATGTCAGAAGACGGGCAGCGCTAAGTGTGCCTGGCCAAGGGATAACATAACAGCGCAGGCTCTGGGACAGAATCAAACAACGCTGAGGAGGCGGCGCACGGCACCAAGGGGGTAGGAATGACGGCTGTGCTGCGTCACATTATGAAGGAAAGTCCCACCTCCGCGACGGTTTTACGGTATCAGTGGACACATTTTATAAGTGTTAAGTTCTGCGTGTGCAAGGAGCTAAACTAAAAGAGCTGCCTTTTCCTTGTGCAGCATTACTGCTGCACAAGGTGGCTCTTTCAGTAACAAACGCCTGGGGGGGGGGACAGGTTCCCTTCAATTTCAGTTGTTTTGTCAGCGTGGCGGTCGCAAGACACATTGCCGGCTACACAGCTGGGGATAAGCTGACGTTACTGAAACCCAATAACACTGGGTCGTATGTTTTGACTGTGCAGTCGGCACTTCTGAGCCTCAACTGGCGGTGTTGGAGCCCAGGAATTACAGTTCAGGTGGTAGAAAGATGAACACAACAGGAGACCTGGATACTGTAGACAGTCACCCAATTATTTAATCGGGAAGAGGAGTGGCAAATTCCCGCGAGATCCAGGCATGGTTCATTGTCAGAAAAGTAAGCCAGTCAACGTTATCGGAGGATAGTCACATGCGACGGTCTGTTAGTACACCACCTGCAGCACTAAAGACGAGTTCTGATAATACACTAGCCGCAGGGCAAGCCAGCACCTCCAATGCATACTGGCTTAGCTCTGGCCATGTATCCAGCTTAGAGACCCAAAACTTGAAAGGGGAAGAGCCGTCTGGGAGTACAGTAAGAGGGCAAGACATGTAGTCTGTCACCATCTGACGGAACCGTTGCCTCCTGCTGACTGGAGCCGCCTGTGATGGTGTAGACATTTGTGGCGGGCACACAAAACTGTGCCACAGTTGGGCCATACTGGTCTTGCCTTGGGCAGAGGCACTGCTTCTGCTCCCTCTTTGTGCAGAGCCTCCTCCACTGCCTGGATGCACTGTGCTGCTTTGTAAAGCACTAGCAGCACTTCTCTCAGTTGGACTGGAGAAGATGATGGAATTCACCAGTGTGTCTTGGTACTCCCGCATTTTACGCTCCCGGTTCAACGGTGTGATGAGGCTTTGGACGTTGTCCCGGTATCGAGGATCAAGGCGGGTGTACACCCAATAATCAGCCATGTTGAGAATGTGGGCGATGCTGCGGTCATTTCTCAGGCACTGCAACATGTAATCAACCATGTGCTGCAGACTGCCAACTGCCCAAGAAACGCTGTCCCCTGCTTGAGGCGTGATCTCTGCCCGCTCTTCATCACCCCACCCTCGCTGTACACACTGACTACTGGACAATTGTGTAACTCCCTCCTCTGGACGGATGTCTTCCTCCTCCATTGACTCCTCCTCATCCTCCTCACAAAGTGTCCCCTGCCTATGCGTTTGTGAGGAACCACGTGGCGCTGACTGTCCAGAAGCTGATGGAAATAGTGAATCCTCATTCTCCACCTCTTCCACAACATCATCCCTTATCACTTGCAGTGTTTGTTGAAGCAGGCAGATAAGGGGGACAGTCATGCTGACTAGTGCATCATCTGCACTCGCCATCCGCGTGGAATAATCGAAGGGACGCAAAACCTGGCAGACGTCCTTCATAGTGGCCCACTCTGTGGTTGTGAAGTCTGAACGGCGCGGAGTGCGAATTCTTTGCGCCTGATGCAGCTGGTACTCCATTACTGCTTGCTGCTGCTCACACAACCGCTCCAGCATATGTAAGGTGGAATTCCACCTGGTAGGTAGGTCACATATGATGCGATGTTCCGGAAGGTGGAATCGGCGCTGCAGAGCTGCAATGCCGCAAGTGAGCACACTCTAGGCGGACCTTGTGCAGCAGTGCATCAAGATCCGGATAGTCCCTCAAAAAACTCTGCACGACCAAGTTGAGCACATGTGCCAGACATGGGATGTGAGTGAGGTTGCCAAGGCCCAGAGCTGCCACCAGATTTCGGCCATTGTCACACACTACCATGCCTGTCTGGAGATTCGCTGGCACAAACCACACATCGCTCTCCTGCTTGATGGCATTCCAGAGCTCCTGCGCTGTGTGGCTTCGATTCCCCAAAGAAATTAATTTCAAGACGGCCTGTTGACGTTTGGCCACGGCTGTGCTCATGTCAGTCATAACAGATAAACGTTCACGGGTCCATGTGGAGGTGGACTGTGACAGCTCCTGCAGCGATGATTCTGAGGACCTTGTGTATGAGGAGGAGTCAATGCGTACAGACTGGATTCCTGCAATCCTTGGAGTGGGCAGGACACGTCCTGCGCCACTCGCACAATCTGTACCCGGCTCAACAACATTAACCCAATGGGCAGTGAGGGAAAGGTATCGCCCCTGTCCATGGTGACTGGTCCACGCATCGGTGGTGAGGTGGACCTTGCTACTGACGGCATTCAGTAGCGCGTGTTTTATGTGTCCCTCCACATGCTTGTGCAGGGCAGGGATGGCTTGCCTGCTGAAATAAAAGCGGCTGGGCACATTGTACTGTGGGACTGCCAATGCCATCAAGTCATGGAAGCTGTCAGTCTCCACCAGCCTGAATGACAGCATTTCCAGTGACAGAAATTTGGCAATGCCTGCATTCAGAGCCTGTGCTCGTGGGTGGTTTGCCAAGAATGGCCGCCTTTTCTTCCATGCCTGTACTACCAATGGCTGTAGACTGGGCTGGAAGTGTGAGGATGACTGGGAACGTGGTGCTGTGGGTGGAATTACAGTGGGTCTCTGGACAACAGTGCCAGAGGTTCTTCCATGGCAATCCTGGGAGGGAGCCGAACCAGCTGTGTGTGAGCTGGAGGAAGAGGCAACACGAGCTGAAGAGGTGGTAGCTACCGCTGTTGGTTGGCCTAGGTCTTCAGTGTGTTTTTGTAACTCCACCGCTAGCCTGGTCCGCACATGTTTCCACATATTTGAGGTATTGAGGTTGCCGTTCGGGGAATCTCTTCCTCAGAGCTGCTCCCACAACCTTCCTCATCATCATCTACACTACCCTCTGCCACCAACTGCTCCTCCTGGGTAGTCTCGGCAGCACAGCACGCACCAGAAAGTGGCACCTGAGTGTCATCATCAGATGCGTACTGTGGTGTGGTGACTGGAGGCACTGGCCCACCCGCCTCTTCAGAGTCAAAGAGACAAAGCTGTTGCGCATCACTGCACACTGCCTCTTCTTCCATTTCTCCAATGCTGCTTGGCTGGCCCCCTGTTTCCAAGCCAAGAGATTCAGAGAACAGAAGTAGAGACGGCTCCTGTCCTGGGCTCTCTGACTGCCTGGGCAATTTGGCAGGTGGTGAACAGACAGATGGGTGCTCTCCAGTGCTCTGTGCCTGAGAGGATGTGGCACTAATTGAAGTCGATGCGTTAGCTGCCATCCATCTGACAACGGCTTCAATTTGGTCTTCACGCAGCAGCGGTGTACGGCGCTCTCCGACAAAGCTGCGCATGAAGGACTGTTCCCTGCTGAAACTGGGTGATGATGAGTCACTGGTGCCCACAGCAGGCACAGAATCCCCACGTCCTCTCCCTGCTCCGCGCCTACGCCCACGTGCCTTACTCCCTGCCTTACTCCCTGCCTTCTTCATCTTGGTTGACTGATAAAGATAAGCAGAAAAGTACTAAGGGCTTAGTGTGCTTATTCCTGAACAGCTCCTAACAGTTATAAGAAACACTAATTTTCTAAAGTGTGGACTAGACTTTAATATGAGCTAATGTGGCCTACACAACTGTAAAGTGGTGTGTTTGGTGAACTTTATAATTTATTTATTTTTTGGGGGGCAGAAATGACTACAGGGCAAGCTGCACTCACACGGAGACCGTGGACCGTGCAGACAGCCGTAAACGGCGCTGCAAGGCCCAAAAAACCTCCTCTAGGTTATCATATGTAGTGTTTTTCCACAATTTAGCTGGATACAGGTGGAAAGCCACTAATAGGAATTATTTGAAAAAATGTGCAGCAGCCTGCACTATTTGAAAAAAAGGACAATGTATTTTACGGTATGAGGCAGTGACGCACCCTGAGCTGGATACAACCGGCTGTGGCTGCACACAGACTACAGGGCGAGCTGCACTCACACGGAGACCATGCAGACAGCCGTAAACGGCGCTGCAAGGCCCAAAAAACCTCCTCTACGTTATCCTATGTAGTGTTTTTCCACAATTTAGCTGGATACGGGTGGAAAGCCACTAATAGGAATTGTTTGAAAAAAATGTGCAGCAGCCTGCACTATTTGCAAAAAAGGACAATGTAGTTTACGATATGAGGCAGTGACGCATCCTGAGCTGGATACAACCGGCTGTGGCTGCACACAGACTACAGGGCGAGCTGCACTCACACGGAGACCATGCAGACAGCCGTAAACGGCGCTGCAAGGCCCAAAAAACCTCCTCTACGTTATCCCATGTAGTGTTTTTCCACAATTTAGCTGGATACGGGTGGAAAGACACTAATAGGAATTATTTGAAAAAATGTGCAGCAGCCTGCACTATTTGCAAAAAAGGACAATGTATTTTACGGTATGAGGCAGTGACGCACCCTGAGCTGGATACAACCGGCTGTGCCTGCACACAGACTACAGGGCGAGCTGCACTCACACGGAGACCGTGCAGACAGCCGTAAACGGCGCTGCAAGGCCCAAAAAATCTCCTCTATGTTATCCTATGTAGTGTTTTTCCACAATTTGCTGGATACGGGTGGAAAGACACTAATAGGAATTGTTTGAAAAAATGTGCAGCAGCCTGCACTATTTGCAAAAAAGGACAATGGATAGAACAGTATGAGTCAGTGAACCACCCTGAGCTGAATACAACCGGCTATGGCTGCACACAGACTACAGAGTGGGCTGCACTCACACACACACACACAGAGACCTTGCAGATCACTGTGAAAACAGCGCTGCAAGGCAAAAGCAAGGTGAACACACAGCGGTTGCTAAATTAGCCTGGGAAAAGCACAATGAAGCAAATTGCTATCTCAACTGGCCCTCAGTCAGAACACAGCGTCCTATGCCTAACTGAATTCACAGCAGAGTGAGCCAGAAAGGGCGGCAGCGTTTTTTATAGTGCATCATGACATCATTTCAGCAGCCAATCACAGCCTTGCCAGTAGTTACATGCCCACCATGCTGAACAGGATGTGCCCACACTTGTAATCATTCCTCATTGGCTGAATTCGTGCAGTTTGAATTCTGGGAACTTCCGATTCCGGTATCCGATATGCGGTAAAAATCGGAACTCGGTATCGGAATTCCGATACCGCAAGTATCGGCCGATACCCGATACTTGCAGTATCGGAATGCTCAACACTAGTCAGTAATAAAATCCATGGACAAGTTTGTCCATGATCTGCTAGGAATGGGTAGTGGAAGAAGAGGACCAAATGGACGGGTATGCAATACTTTAGAATGCGTGCAAACACTGCAACACAGCTGTTCAAACACATCCCTATGCAACCCTGGCCACCAAAAATGATGAGAAAGGAGGTCCACGGTTGCCTTACCATCTGGATGACCAGCAAGTAAAAAGTTATGATGTTCCCTAATTACTTTTGTGGTGCAAATCAGAAGGTACAAATAACCTCCCCGAAGGGCAGGAAGCAGGAGCGTCCCCCTGAGCCTCCAACAACTCACCCTCCAGGTCAGGGTATAAAGCTGAGGTGACTAACCCCTTCTGCAAAATTGGGGCAGGGTCTTCATGGTCACCACCACCAGGGAAGCTCCAGGATAAAGAATCTGCCTTGGTGTTTTTAACTCCCTGATGGAAAGTGACCACAAAATTCAATGTAGTAAAGAACAGGGACCACCTATCTTTTCTAGGGTTGAGACGCTTAGCCGATTGAATATATGATAGGTTCTTGTGGTCCATAATTTTGAATAAACGTTCAGTAAAAATGAGTAAAACCCAGAAAATGCTGTAATGCCTTCAGGTTCTCAGGACGGTCCCAATAGAGTACAGCCCGAACTTTTTCCGGACTCATTCGAAAACCTGAAGATGACAATAGGTTACCCAAAAACTGCACCTCGTGGATGGCGAAAACACACTTCTCTACTATGGAATAAAGCTTGTTATTAGAGTTGAGCAATACCTTCCGATATCCAGAAGTATCGGTATCGGATTGGATCGGCAGATATCCAAAAAATATCGGATATTGCCGATACCGATACCCATGCAAGTCAATGGGACACAAATATCGGAATGTAAATAAGCCCTTTCTGTGCTTCTACATCCTGTTCCGGAGGGGGGAAGAGTGTGGGCGGTGCGTGAGCGGTGCGTGGGCGGACACTCTGCGTGTCTGTGTGTGTGGATGGGGATCTGTACGGGAGTCTCAGGGGTCTGTGCGTGACTGCCGGGGCTCTGTGCGGGGCTCTGAGCGGCGTGCTGGGGCTCTGTGCGGCGTTTCGTGGCTCTGTTCGGCATGCCGGGGCTCTGTGCGGTGCTCTGTGCGGCGTGCCGGGGCTCTGTGCGGCGTGCTGGGGCTCTGTGCGTGTGTGCAGGCATCGTCCGATGGGACTTGTAGTCCCATCGGACGATGCCTGCAACAGGGACAGTGATTTACACATTAGCCAATGATGGGACAGTAGTAGTCCCATCATCCGGCTAATGTGCTGAATGTAAAAAAACACAAAAGAAAATAGACTTGTATTAGCGATGAATCACAACGGATGGCCACACGTCGCGTCCATCATGCAACTGATACGTCGTGTTTTGGCAGACCGTCGGCATGAAACTTTTTTGTCCATCGCGTACGCCATTTTCTACTGCGTATGCGTGGCCAAAACTCCGCCCCCTCCTCCCCGGACTTCAGAATGGGCAGCGGATGCATTGAAAAACTGCATCCGCTGCCCACGTCGTGCACAAATTTCGCAACGTGCGTCGGTACGTCAGCCCGACGCATAGCGACGGACCCGTACCGACGCAAGTGTGAAAGATTCCTTAATGAGCGTTGAATTAAAAAAAAAATGGAAAAAAACGGTGAGGGCTCCCGCGCAATTTTTTGGGCCAGAGGGGGAAAGCCGACGGCCGGGGGCCAATATTTGTAGCCTGCTATGAATATCAGCCCGCAGCTGTCTGCGTAACCTTTACTGGCTATTAAAATAGGGAGACCCCCCAAAAAAATGACGTGGGGTCCCCCTATATTTTATAGCCAGAAAGGATACGCAGACAGCTGCGGGCTGATATTCATAGCCTAGAGAGGGGCCATGGGTATGGCCCCCCCCCCCCCCGGCTACAAATACCAGTCCGCAGCCGCCCCAGAAATGGCGCATCTGTAAGATGCGCCAATTCCGGCACTTAACCCCTCTCTTCCCACTCCCATGTAGCGGTGGGATATGGGGTAATAAGGGGTTAATGTCACCTTGCTATTGTAAGGTGACATTAAGCCGGGTTAATAACGGAGAGGCGTCAATAAGACGCATATCCATTATTAATCCAATAGTAACAAAGGGTTAATAAAACACACACACATTAGAAAAAAGTATTTTAATATTCTCCATTTAACCATACTTACCATACTTCAGCGCCTGCAAAAAACGTAAAATAATAAACCGTATACTACCTGTCCGCCGTAGATCAATTAATAACGAGTGTCCCATGACGATCTCCCATATAGAACAGTGACATCAGGTGATGTCACTGCTCTATAGGATCCTCAGTCACACACTGACAGAAGACAATGGCTCCTGCAGTGCATCACTGAGAGGTTACTATGGTTCAGAGTCTCACTTTATGGGAAATTTCTCACACAGCAATGCCATAAGTGAGACTAGGGACTATTTGTTTTACAGCGGCGGAGGAATACAGTGCAGAAGGATACCTTCCTCCCGTCATTGTATTCCTGGAGCCCCTAGAGAGCGGTCGCATCAGCTGATGCTGCCATGGGAGATCGTCGTGGGACACTCGTGGATTTCTGCGGACAGGGAGTATATTGGTTGTTTGTTATTTTGATCTTTTTTACAGATGACACTGGCTTCGGGGAACAAAGTGACAAGTAATGGTGAGTATGAAATCTATGTTTAATGTACTGTATGTCTGTATGTATGTATTGTATGTAATGTATTAATGTATTGTATGTAGTACGTATGTAGTACGTATGTAGTACATATGTAATATGTATTTATGTAGTATGTATGTATGTAGTATGTATGTAATATGTATGTATGTATGTAGTATGTATGTAGTACGTATGTAATATGTATGCATATATGTAGTATGTATGTAGTATGTATGTAGTATGTATGTATGTATGTATATAGTATGTATGTAGTATGTATGTATATAGCATGTAGTATGTATGTAGTATGCATGTATGTATATAGTATGTTGTATGTATGTAGTGTGTATGTAGTATGTATGTAGTTTGTATGTATGTATGTATATAGTATGTAGTATGTATGTAGTATGTATGTATGTAGTATGTATGTTGTATGTATGTAGTATTTTTTTTACATTCAACACATTAGCCGGATGATGGGACTACTACTGTCCCATCTTTGGCTAATTTATCAATCACTGTCACTGTTGCAAGCATCGTCTGATGGGACTTGTAGGTATGTAGTATGTATGCATGTAGTATGTATATAGTATGTATGTATGTATGTATATAGTATGTAGTATGTATGTAGTATGTATGTACGTATGTAGTATGTATGTATATAGTATGTAGTATGTATGTAGTATGTATGTATGTAGTATGTATGTAGTATGTATGTTGTATGTATGTAGTATTTTTTTTTTGTACATTCAACACATTAGCCGGATGATGGGACTACTACTGTCCCATCATTGGCTAATGTGTCAATCACTGTCACTGTTGCAGGCATCGTCTGATGGGACTTGTAGTCCCATCGGACGATGCCTGCACACATGCACAGACCCCTGCCAGCCCACACAGAGCCCCGGCACGCCGCACAGAGCCCCGACACGCCGCACAGAGCCCCGGCATGCCACACAGAGCCCCGACACGCCGCACAGAGCCCCGACACGTCGCACAGAGCCTCGGCACGCCGCACAGATCCCCGGCACGCCACACAGAGCCCCAGCACAGAGCTCCGGCACACCGCACAGAGCCCCAGCACGCCGCACAGAGCCCTGACACGCCGCACAGAGCCCTGGCACACCGCACAGAGCTCCGGCACGCCACACAGAGCCCCGGCAGGCACACACAGACCCCGCCCGCACACACACACGAAGTCTCCGCACACGCAACACCCACACTCCATTATAGTGCATGGTTGCACTATGGGAGCTTCCGATTCCGGTATCCGATATTGCAAAAATATCGGAACTCAGTATCGGAATTCCGATACAGCGAATATCGGCCAATACCCGATATTTGCAGTATCGGAATGCTCTACTCTACTTGTTATCTCTTAATATCTGAAGCACCAGTCTCACATGCCTTTGATGTGTCTCCAAATCAGGTGTATAAACCAAAATATCATCCAGATAGACCACCATAAACCTGCCCACCAAATGAGGTAAAATATCATTAATTAAATGCTGGAACACCGCTGGTGCATTGGTCAGACTGAAAGCCATGACCAGACTCTCGAAATGTTCCTAAGAGGTATTGAATGCCCTTTTCCATTTATCCCCTTCCCTGATTCTAACCAGGTTATAGGCTGCCCTTAAATCCAACTTGGAGAAAACCTTAGCTCCCACCATCTGATTGAATAAATCAGGAATCAGAGGAAGAGGATATGGATCTTGGATAGTAATTAGATTCAATTCCTAGAAATCTAAACAGGGACGGAGACCACCATCTTTCTTTTTCATGAAAAAGAACCCTGCCACCACAGGCAAAGTATAAAGGTCTGATATGTCCCTTCTCAAGACTCTCAGCAATAAAATCTTTCATGGCTTGTCTTTTAGGAATGGACAGATTGCACAATCTGGACTTGGGTAGCTTAGCTCCGGGAGTCAGGTTAATAGGGCAGTCATATGCCCGATGGAGGGACAAATCCTGACCCCCATTCTCAGAAAATATGTCCTTAAAGCCAGACAAAAATGCCGGTAAGGTCCCCGTAGATACTGCAGAAAGGGAAATGTTTAGGTAGTTATCATGACAGTAATCTTCCCACCCCACAATTTCTCTGGATTGCCAAAGCAAAGTTGTACTATGCTTCACCAACCAGTGTAAACTCAGAACAATTGGAGTGGGGAGACCCTCCAGGACATAAGGAATTACCTCATAATGAAAAGACCTCACCCTCAGTCTTATGTCATGTACAATCTGTGTCAGTGCTCTCTGTGCAAGTGGTGTTGAGTCAATAGCAAAAATATGAATAGGATTGGCTAAGGTAGAACTAGCAAGCCCATGAGTTCTAATAAACTCAGCATCAGCCATACTGACTCCGGCTCCACTGTCTACAAACAGAAATTTTCTCAGTCCTGCTCTCTAGCACTACCTCTGCTATCAGGACAAATGGAGAATTACAGGTTTAAGATGAACATACCCCTTGATTATCAAACTCCAGGCTCCCCAGAGTTAATCGAGTCTCTTTTTGTTTAGGAATCAAAGGACAGGCCCCGATAAAATGTCCCTTCATCCCACAAAAAAAAACACAACCTTTTTCTTCCGAATGTCGGGAGAGACATACGATGCGGAAGCACCTCCTAACTGCATGGGTTCCTCTAACTACACAAGTATAGATTCACCCCCGAACCATCCCCCGACACAGGGGTATAGTCCCAGAAAGAAGGCTAAGGAGAGGGTGGTCTTACCAATCTATCCCGCAGGCGTCTATCCACCCCTAAAGCCAATGACATGGCAGCCTCCAATGACTCAGGGGTTTTATACACTGGCAAAGCATATTTTAACCTTTCAGTAAGACCTTGACAAAATTGGTTTCTAGGGTCATTCAATTTGGTATCGGTTGCCCACCTGCGGAATTCAGAGCTAGTGTCCACTGGATTATTCCCTTGCTGAAGTTGACGGAGCCTGGATTCAGCCAAGGAAATAAGGTCAGGAGCATCATAGATAAGGGCTAAAGTCCTGAAAAACCCTTCTGCGGACTGGAGACAAATAGAACCCTGTGGCAAAGAAAAAGCCCAGGATTGAGGATCCCCTTGCAACAGTAAAATCACAATTCCCACTCATTGCTCCTGATCCCCAGGAGAGTAAGGATGAAGTTTAAAATATAGCTTACATGATTCTTTTAATACAAAAAAAAATGTCCTTACTTCGCGAAAACCTGTCAAAGAGGGCTATTTTGGATTCAAGCTGAACCGGCCTACCTGAAGAGTTCCCCACAGTAGGAGTCTGTAGCCGCCACCGTTGTTGAACCTCTGAACGAAGGTTGGTTACCTCCAGTGACAACCTCTACAGCTGCTCTGCCAGCACAGAAGCGGGATCCATGAACCCAGGAAAAAAAAACTACGA
This sequence comes from Ranitomeya variabilis, assembly GCF_051348905.1. Classification (NCBI taxonomy): domain Eukaryota; kingdom Metazoa; phylum Chordata; class Amphibia; order Anura; family Dendrobatidae; genus Ranitomeya; species Ranitomeya variabilis. Next base: position 376,576,083 of record NC_135235.1, on the reverse strand, counting down.
AAAAACACACCAAAAAAAACCTCAAGTTTCAGTTTTTTTTTTTTTTTCTTTTACAAAAGTGTATGGCTGGTGTTAATGTCACGCCGGGTGAGGAAGGAGTAAGTGCACAACAACGGTGAGAGGGAGGGGGAACCCAAACACTAGGCAAGTGGGGAGTGGAGACCCCTAGGCAGATCTAAAAATCACCCTGTCTTGCCTAAATGTCCCTATATAGGTTCTGTACCTACCACCAAGTAGGAACGTAATCCCTGCCTGACCCTAGTGATTGGCCCTGGTTAGGGAGAGGGAGGGGTATCTACTAGTCAGTCCCCACTAAATTAAAGACAGAGAGGGTAAACGAATGAGGTGAACACTTATCTTGAGAAGACCACTGAGATGTCACAGCAGCAATCCTCCAAGAGTCTTCTAAGACCGTACTAACCGACTGTTAGTACATCCAACTAGACGTAGACAAGAGTCAACACCAGCAACATACTGCAGAAACAAATGAATATAAATAGTGATGGGCGAGCACTAAAATGCTTGGGTGCTCATTGCTCGGGTCGAGCAAATTGGAATACTCGGGTACTCAGCCAGAACAACGAGCCCAATGAAAGTCTATGGGAGACCCGAGTATTTTTACCGCAATCCTCCCCGGGGTCTTTTTAAGGTCTAAAAACGGCTGGAAATAATGGAAACTGCTCAAATGACACAGGAACCTCACGGGGATCGCCCCTGGAAGCATTCCTGACTCCTAGTTCACAGCTTTAATAATTTTTTTCCGAGATTCATGCCATTTTTCCAGGTGCCACAAAAAAACACATGAAAACGAAACCAAAACGGATTTTACTTGGAAATAGGTCAAGGTACATCCTTTGCATGTTAATGACTTGCCTGTAAGGCCAAATATTTAACCACAGACCAAAAATTTCCTTTCCCACTTAGATTTAGTTCAGACGCTGCGTTTGTGATGCGTTTTTCAACTTTAACATTGCTTTCAACCACTACAAATGCATTCACTGAGAAATGTCATTGTAACATTTAACAACCTAGCAGGCCATGTGGTGTGTGACACATACGCAGACCCATCTTGTTTCATTTACAAAGTCACAGAGCCTATTTTTACTGGTGCATCAGGTGGCATTAATCTTCTTAAAGGGCCATTATGAAACAGTGGGTCTCCTAAGCTGTTGTAGCCTATGCTGTGAGTGGATGGGCTGCCAAGAATTACGACGCACTACAATACCCCTGTCATAAGATGTCCAGGGGGGACTCCTGAAAAACTGTTGCATTGAATTCAAGGCCTGCCCTGCTACCAATTCATATGCACCCCAATAAGCCTTTGAACCCACATAGTGGATGGGCCCATGAAAATCCACTTCACAATATGCATTTTGTAATCAGTACTCCTTTGTTTTACACATTGGCGGCAAGGCAAGGCCCGCTGCATATTCAGTCATATGCACCCCATTAGGCCTTGGAACCCACATAGCGGATGTGCCCATGAAAATCCACTTCACAATATGCATTTTGTATTCCCGTACTCCTTTGTTTTACACATTGGCAGGAAGGCGAGCCCTGCTGCATAGTCAGTCATATGCACCCCATTAGGCCTTGGAACCAACATAGTGGATAGGCCCATGAAAAACCACTTCACAATATGCATTTTCTACTCCTGTACTCCATTGTTTTACACATTGGTAGCAAGGCCAGCCCTGCTGCATAGTCAGTCATATGCACCCCATTAGGCCTTGGTACCCACATAGTGGATGGGTCCATGAAAAACCACTTCACAATATGCATTTTGTACTCCTGTACTCCTTTGTTTTACACATTGGCAGGAAGGCGAGCCCTGCTGCATAGTCAGTCATATGCACCCCATTAGGCCTTGGAACCCACATAGTGGATGGGCCTATGAAAATTCACTTCACAATATGCATTTTGTACTTCCGCACTCCTTGGTTTTACACATTGCCAGCAAGGCCAGCCCTGCTGCATAGTCAGTCATATGCACCCTATTAGGCCTTGGAACCCACATACTGGATGGGCCCATGAAAATCCACTTCACAATATGCATTTTGTGCTCCATACTCCTTTGTTTTATACATTGACAGGAAGGCGAACCCTGCTGCATAGTCATATGCACCCCATTAGGCCTTGGAATCCACATACTGGATGGGCCCCGGAAAATTCACTCGTATTTTTCAATGGTATGATGGTTCCCTCTTTGCACCATTATTTACAGGAGAATTTGGCAATTTTATTTGACATGTTTTTAACGCTACGGTTCAGATACGGCTTTAAAAAAGGCTAATACTTGCAATACAAGGCAATTTTATTGCAAACTACAAAATTCAAGGAATAGTATGATTGAATAGTGTGAGTGTGTACACTTTTGTATGTGTTAACATACACAGGTTAAAAAGTATATATAAGGATTAAACAAATATAGTGATTATAAATGAAGATTAACTACATACAGTATACAGGTCCTTCTCAAAAAATTAGCATATAGTGTTAAATTTCATTATTTACCATAATGTAATGATTACAATTAAACTTTCATATACTATAGATTCATTATCCACCAACTGAAATTTGTCAGGTCTTTTATTGTTTTAATACTGATGATTTTGGCATACAACTCCTGATAACCCAAAAAACCTGTCTCAATAAATTAGCATATTTCACCCGACCAATCAAATAAAAGTGTTTTTTAATACCAAACAAAAAAAACATCAAATAATAATGTTCAGTTATGCACTCAATACTTGGTCGGGAATCCTTTGGCAGAAATGACTGCTTCAATGCGGCGTGGCATGGAGGCAATCAGCCTGTGACACTGCTGAGATGTTATGGAGGCCCAGGATGCTTCAATAGCGGCCTTAAGCTCATCCAGAGTGTTGGGTCTTGCGTCTCTCAACTTTCTCTTCACAATATCCCACAGATTCTCTATGGGGTTCAGGTCAGGAGAGTTGGCAGGCCAATTGAGCACAGTAATACCATGGTCAGTAAACCATTTACCAGTGGTTTTGGCACTGTGAGCAGGTGCCAGGTCGTGCTGAAAAATGAAATCTTCATCTCCATAAAGCATTTCAGCCGATGGAAGCATGAAGTGCTCCAAAATCTCCTGATAGCTAGCTGCATTGACCCTGCCCTTGATGAAACACAGTGGACCAACACCAGCAGCTCACATGGCACCCCACACCATCACTGACTGTGGGTACTTGACACTGGACTTCAGGCATTTTGGCATTTCCTTCTCCCCAGTCTTCCTCCAGACTCTGGTACCTTGATTTCCGAATGACATGCAAAATTTGCTTTCATCAGAAAAAAGTACTTGGGACCACTTAGCAACAGTCCAGTGCTGCTTCTCTGTAGCCCAGGTCAGGCGCTTCTGCCCCTGTTTATGGTTCAAAAGTGGCTTTACCTGGGGAATGCGGCACCTGTAGCCCATTTCCTGCACACGCCTGTGCACGGTGGCTCTGGATGTTTCCACACCAGACTCAGTCCACTGCTTCCTCAGGTTCCGGTCACCTCTTGTCGTTGTACAGCGTTTTCTGCCACATTGTTTCCTTCCAACAGACTTACCATTGAGGTGCCTTGATACAGCACTCTGGGAACAGCCTATTTGTTGAGAAATTTCTTTCTGGGTCTTACCCTCTTGCTTGAGGGTGTCAATGATGGCCTTCTTGACATCTGTCAGGTCTCTAGTCTTACCCATGATGGGGGTTTTGAGTAATGAACCAGGCAGGGAGTTTTTAAAAGCCTCGGGTATCTTTTGCATGTGTTTAGAGTTAATTAGTTGATTCAGAAGATTAGTGTAATAGGTCATTTAGAGAACCTTTTCTTGATATGCTAATTTATTGAGACAGGTTTTTTGGGTTATCAGGAGTTGTATGCCAAAATCATCAGTATTAAAACAATAAAAGACCTGACAAATTTCAGTTGGTGGATAATGAATCTATAGTATATGAAAGTTTAATTGTAATCATTACATTATGGTAAATAATGAAATTTAACACTATATGCTAATTTTTTGAGAAGGACCTGTACTTAGATCATCACCAAGAGGCTTTTAAACATCATCCGTCTGGAATATCAGAGAAGCAACACCAAGACAGAGAACCCCTGGGAGATTACCTACACTGCATGGGTGTCCCCAATTATGCAGGTATCAGCACACTGTGCATGTACAGGTACCCCAGTTTTGGCATCTGTCTTAGTCATGTTTCGCTGGTCTTATATAGCGAATAACACTATGTAGTAACTCTAGTTTCACCCACACCTTCAAGTGGCCACTTTTCAAGGTTGGATGAAACAGAGATATCATGGAGTCATCAGGTGAGGGGCCATAAACCCCAAGAAAATAAAAGCCACAAGGATTTAGATCAAACCACCACCGGCATAGTTTCAGTAAACCTTAATGTTTTACAATGACAAACAGCAAACATATAGAGGCTTAGAACTGTTTGTGAAGTGAATAAACAAACATTTATCAAGATTGCGTCAGTATGAGCATTGTCTAACATCTCTAAATGTTTTACAAGAAATGCAGCTATGTGATTGTCTGAATGCATTCGGTATACAGTATTTCAATCTTTTTTACAAATCGCCATTTGTATATTCTCCATTTGTACAATTCAGGCAGACAAAGTTACGGCTCGCAAGGAGAGAAACTAATATAGTGGACAAAGCTATATTTTTAATGAACTACTGAGGCAAAGTAACATCATTGCTTTATCAAATTTATATGAAGTGTATTGTGTCCAATGTTAGCAACCAGGCAACACAAAAAGGAGCTTTTCAAGTGAGCTCTTTAAGGTACACAAATGTTATGAAGTGTTTGCCAACAAGCATTTGGTTTCACCAATAAGGGGTACCTTTTGTAAAAATAGACTAGTGTCATCACAGCCCCCCTTGACCAAACTTCACAGGCCTATAACAGTACAAAGCACGTTCACCCTGGCTTAAACAAGGGACATTGCAGGAGACAGAGTTAAGAAGTAGGCCCAATGGAATGCCATGCCCATTTCCCCAATGTGGGGTCTTTTTGGATTGATTAAAATAGTGCCATTACAGCCCCCTTGGCCAAAATGCACCGTACAGAGCATGTTGACCCTGGTGATCTAGTGGCAGGTACAGGACAGATTGCAGGAGACCGAGTTAAGAAGTAGGCCCAATGTGATGTCATGCCCAATTCCCCAATGTAAAATCCTTTTTTTTTTTAAATAAAAAAGTTTGCCATCACAGCACCCTTGGCCAAAATGCACCGTACAGAGCACGTTGACACTGGTGATCTAGTGGCAGGTACAGGACAGATTGCAGGAGACCGAGTTAAGAAATAGGCCCAAAGGAATGTCATGCCCACTTCCCCAATGTGTTGTTCTTTTTAAAAAAAATAAAAGAGTGGCTTGACAGCTCCCTTGGCCAAAATGCACCGTACAGAGCACGTTGACACTGGTGATCTAGTGGCAGGTACAGGACAGATTGCAGGAGACCGAGTTAAGAAGTAGGCCCAATGTAATGTCATGCCCAATTCCCCAATGTGGGGTCCTGTTTTTACAAAATGAAATAGTGCCTTCACAGCCCCCGTGCTCAAAATTCACCGGCCTATAACAGTACTGAGCATGTTCACCCTGGTGATATAGTGGTTCTGGATGAGGAGAATGAGGATAAGGAGGAGGATAAGAACAAACAGACCAAATCTGGAAGCGTATACCCTTGTGTGGTTGTGAAGAGGTGCATGAGAATACACCTCCCCAAAAGAGAGAATGTATTTGAGGTTATGTTTCGTTGTTTTCACTTGGTGGTGTACAGAAGTCTTTCCCAATCCAGCCTTTGTTCATTTTTATAAGAGTCAGCCTGTCAGCATTTTCAGTTGACAGGTGCATGCGCTTATCTGTTATAATTCCACTGGCAGCACTAAAAACCCGCTCTGACAGAACGCTAGCAGCAGGGCAGGCCAGGTCCTCCAAGTCATAGAGAGCCAGTTCATGCCACATGTCCAGCTTGGATACCCAATAATTAAAAGGCACAGAGGAATCACAGAGGACGTTTGTACGATCTGCAAGGTACTCCCTCACCATCTTCACAAACATTGCACCTCTTGTGAGAGCACCCCTTGCCTCTGTGCAGCCACGATGGGAGGGTCTGAGAAAACTGTCCCAGAACTTGGCCATTGTTCCCCTGCCTGAGCTGTGTTGCACTTCTCTCTCTCTCGCTTGGACTCCTTGGTTGTACAACAAACTCTGACGTCTGCTGCCAGCGTTCTCACATGAGAATTTTCTAAGTAATTCCGCTACAAGGACCTCTAGTACTGCAACATTTTAGTACACCTCTCTGACTCTGGCAGAAGAGATTGAAAGTTCTCCTTGTAGCGTGGGTCTAAAAGTGTTACCAACCAGTAATGAGTGTCAACCTAAATTTTTATAATGTGAGGGTCACGTGAAACGCAGCGCAGCTTAAAGTCAGCCATGTGTGCCAGACTGCTAACAGGCAAGACTTCCGTGTCCTCACCAACAGGACAACTGACCATGCTGTCCTCCTCCTCCTCCCCGCTGAACAGCAGTATGACAGCTGTGTTTGTAGCACCATCTATAGCGCATGAAAGTAGCTCCTGTTCTTCCTCCTCCCCCTCATTGACTACCAATCCATGATGAGAAGATATGAGGCTGGGGGGGAGTGTAATCCCCCTGTATGGTTCCTTGTTCCATGTCCTCGTGCTCTGCCTGCAATGCATCCTTTTTAATTGTGAGCAGAGAGGTTTTCAGAATGCTAAGAAGCAGGATGGTGACGCTAATTATGGTGTCATCGCCGCTCACCATCTTGGTGCAGTCCTCAAAGTTTTGGAGGATGGTACACATGTCAGACATCCATGTCTACTCCTGAGGTCTTACAGTATGTGTGGAGTCTGAACTGAATATCGATGGCCTTGTTGACGTTGGTAGTCAACAACTGCCCTCTTCTGCTCACAAAGCCTTTCCAACATAAGCAGCATAAAGTTCCAGCTTGTGGCAACATCACACACCAACCGGTGAGCTGGAAGCTGCAAACACTGCTGAAGCACGGCAAGGGTGGCTGAAGCTGTAGCTGACTTTCTAAAATGGGCAGACAGATTGCGGACTTTCACTAGCAGATCTGGCAGCTCTGGGTAACTTTTCAGAAAACGTTGAAGCACGATGTTAAGCACATGGGCCAAGCAAGGTACGTGTGTGAGCTCACCTTGCCTCAGAGCCACCCCCAGGTTACGGCCATTGTCACACATGACTATGCCTGGCTGTAGGTTCAGTGGTGTCATCCAAACATCTGACTGCTCTTTCAGCGCTGTCCACAACTCTTCTGCATTGTGTGGTTTGTCACCTATGCAGATTAGCTTCAGCACAGCCTGTTGCCGCTTGACTGAGGCAGTGCTGCAGTGCTTCCAGCTTCTGACTGATGCGTTGATTTCACAGATGGGGGATGAAGAGGAGGAGGAGGTGCATGAGCTGTAGACTATGGGGGCAACCCTGATTGACATAGGGTCAGCAATCCTCGGCGTGGGGAGGATGTGTTCCATCCCAAGGTCCGACTAGGTCTCGGCTACCACTATGTTAACCCAGTGTGCCATCAGTGAGAGGTACCATCTCTGCCCATAAGCACTTGTCCATGTGTCCGTGGTTAGGTGGACAAGCATTGTTGTGGGCACAGGTAATGTGTGGGACACATGCTGGTGTAATGCCTGTACGGCACACCAAGAGAAATAGTGGCGACTGGGGACTGAGTACCTTGGGACGGCCACCGCCATCAGGTTGCGGAAAGCTTCCGTCTCAACGAACCTAAAAGGCGGCATTTCTAGCGCAACTAGAAGAGAAATATTAGAATTTAGGACTGTGGCCTGTGGGGCGTTGGTGGGGTATTTCTGCTTGCATTCCAAAGACTGGGTTATAGACAACTGAAGGCTATGCTGGGACAAGGATGTGGATGGGTTTGATGATGGTGCTGCTTGACTGTGGGCCACAACAGGTGCAGGGCTAGAGGCATCTTCACATGCACGGTGTACTGGGGATTGGCTTCTCCACAAAAGAGTCAAAGAAGCAGTGGTGTGACCTGCAGGCAGTGGTCCTGGAGCCTGGGGTTTGGCTCAAAAAGTTGGGTGCTTTGCTGCCATGTGCTTGATCATGCTGGTGGTGGTCAGGCTGTTTGTTTTGCTACCCCAGCTGATGGGTGCAAGGCAGGTGCTGCAAATGGCTTGTTTGGGGCTATCAGCAGAGTCTTTAAAAAACAACCAGACTCGGGAAGATCTAACAGGTGGAATGGCTACTTCCCTCATGATGGTGTTACGGGGAACGGATGCACGCCTTCTGTCTGTGGCCACCACACTGCTTCTTCCTGCCTGTTGTGGTGATTTGCCTCCTTCCCCATGTGTGCTGCTGCCCTCGCTCTGCATGTACTTTTGCCAGGTTCGGTCAGTCACTATGTCATCCACCACCTCGTCTTCCACATCCGCACCCTGATCCTCCTCCTGACTTTCTGGCAATTGTGTTTCATCATCTTTCACCTCTTCTGACACTTTCCCACCATTGCCTTCGCGTGACCGGGGCTGGTCAAAGCTTTGTGCATCTGTACATGCGATCTCTTCTGTCCCCACTTCAAGTTGACCGGCCGAGAGTTCACAATCTTGAAATGGAAAACTGTACAGCTCTTCAGAGTGTCCAAGTGTGGGATCAGTTGTCTCAGGGCACTCGGCATGGTTGGAGGAAGAAGGATCAGGGTGAGGAATATCTGGGTCACACTCACAGCTACCCAGACTTGACCATGTGGAAGACATGGTGGTGACGGCTAAGCAGGGCTGGACTGGCCATCGGGTAGTTTTGGCAAATGCCAGAAGGGCCGTGCCAGTAGTAGGCCGCTGCACGCCGACTCACCCCCCCCCACCACCGCCGCCGCATTCAACTATACCGGCGTCTATGTCATAGACGCCGGTACAGTTGAATGCAATGAAGGAGGAGAGAGCGTCTGCTGATGCTCTCTCTCCCATCATTTCCCGCTATGCCTCTGACACTGCGGGTGCACGCGCGCTCACTGTGTCCCAGGCAGTGCAGCGGCAGCCGCCGAGACAGGAGCAGGGAGCAACGTGGGCACGAGGAGAGGTGAGGAGCTTGTGTTTTTTTTTACTGGACTGTGGGGCCATTCTTGGAGGGGGGAGGAGAGATGCAGGCTGTGCTGTATACTACTGTGCGGGCAGTGCTGTATATTACTGTGCGGGCAGTGCTGTATACTACTGTGCGGGCAGTGCTATATACTACTGTGTGGGCTGTGCTGTATACTACTGTGTGGGCTGTGCTGTATACTACTGTGCGGGTAGTGCTGTATACTACTGTGCGGGTAGTGCTGTATACTACTGTGCGGGCAGTGCTGTATACTACTGTGTAGGCAGTGCTGTATACTACTGTGTGGGCTGTGCTGTGTTATGGTTCTCAATGGCAAGAGAACATAGCCCAGTAAACATAAGTACTAGCTCTTGGAAGGATGGAAACTAAACTGACCATGAACTAAACCTGCCGCACAACTAACAGTAGCCGGGTAGCGTTGCCTACGTTTTTTATCCCTAGACGCCCAGCGCCGGCCGGAGGACTAACTAATCCTGGCAGAGGAAAATATAGTCCTGGCTCACCTCTAGAGAAATTTCCCCGATAGGCAGACAGAGGCCCCCACATATATTGGCGGTGATTTTAGATGAAATGACAAACGTAGTATGAAAATAGGTTTAGCAAAATTGAGGTCCGCTTACTAGATAGCAGGAAGACAGAAAGGGCACTTTCATGGTCAGCTGAAAACCCTATCAAAATACCATCCTGAAATTACTTTAAGACTCTAGTATTAACTCATAACATCAGAGTGGCAATTTCAGATCACAAGAGCTTTCCAGACACAGAAACGAAACTACAGCTGTGAACTGGAACAAAATGCAAAAACAAACGAGGACTAAAGTCCAACTTATCTGGGAGTTGTCTAGCAGCAGGAACATGCACAGAAAGGCTTCTGATTACAATGCTGACCGGCATGGAAGTGACAGAGGAGCAAGGTTAAATAGCGACTCCCACATCCTGATGGAAGCAGGTGAACAGAGGGGATGATGCACACCAGTTCAATTCCACCAGTGGCCACCGGGGGAGCCCAAAATCCAATTTCACAACAGTACCCCCCCCTCAAGGAGGGGGCACCGAACCCTCACCAGAACCACCAGGGCGATCAGGATGAGCCCTATGAAAGGCACGGACCAGATCGGAGGCATGAACATCAGAGGCAGTCACCCAAGAATTATCCTCCTGACCGTATCCCTTCCATTTGACCAGATACTGGAGTTTCCGTCTGGAAACACGGGAGTCCAAGATTTTTTCCACCACGTACTCCAACTCACCCTCAACCAACACCGGAGCAGGAGGCTCAACGGAAGGCACAACCGGTACCTCATACCTGCGCAACAATGACCGATGAAAAACATTATGAATAGAAAAAGATGCAGGGAGGTCCAAACGGAAGGACACAGGGTTAAGAATCTCCAATATCTTGTACGGGCCGATGAACCGAGGCTTAAACTTAGGAGAAGAAACCCTCATAGGGACAAAACGAGAAGACAACCACACCAAGTCCCCAACACAAAGCCGAGGACCAACCCGACGCCGGCGGTTGGCAAAAAGCTGAGTCTTCTCCTGGGACAACTTCAAATTGTCCACTACCTGCCCCCAAATCTGATGCAACCTCTCCACCACAGCATCCACTCCAGGACAATCCGAAGATTCCACCTGACCAGAAGAAAATCGAGGATGAAACCCCGAATTACAGAAAAAAGGAGACACCAAGGTGGCAGAGCTGGCCCGATTATTGAGGGCAAACTCCGCTAAAGGCAAAAAAGCAACCAAATCATCCTGATCTGCAGACACAAAACACCTCAAATATGTCTCCAAGGTCTGATTCGTCCGCTCGGTCTGGCCATTAGTCTGAGGATGGAAAGCAGACGAGAAAGACAAATCTATGCCCATCCTAGCACAGAATGCTCGCCAAAATCTAGACACGAATTGGGTTCCTCTGTCAGAAACGATATTCTCCGGAATACCATGCAAACGGACCACATTTTGAAAAAACAGAGGAACCAACTCAGAAGAAGAAGGCAACTTAGGCAGGGGAACCAAATGGACCATCTTAGAGAAACGGTCACACACCACCCAGATGACAGATATCTTCTGAGAAACAGGAAGATCCGAAATAAAATCCATCGAGATGTGCGTCCAGGGCCTCTTCGGGATAGGCAAGGGCAACAACAATCCACTAGCCCGAGAACAACAAGGCTTGGCCCGAGCACAAACGTCACAAGACTGCACAAAGCCTCGCACATCTCGAGACAGGGAAGGCCACCAGAAGGACCTTGCCACCAAATCCCTGGTACCAAAGATTCCAGGATGACCTGTCAACGCAGAAGAATGAACCTCAGAAATGACTTTACTGGTCCAATCATCAGGAACAAACAGTCTACCAGGTGGGCAACGATCAGGTCTATCCGCCTGAAACTCCTGCAAGGCCCGCCGCAGGTCTGGAGAAACGGCAGACAATATCACTCCATCCTTAAGGATACCTGTAGGTTCAGAGTTACCAGGGGAGTCAGGCTCAAAACTCCTAGAAAGGGCATCCGCCTTAACATTCTTAGAACCCGGCAGGTAGGACACCACAAAATTAAACCGAGAGAAAAACAACGACCAGCGCGCCTGTCTAGGATTCAGGCGTCTGGCGGACTCAAGATAAATTAGATTTTTGTGGTCAGTCAATACCACCACCTGATGTCTAGCCCCCTCAAGCCAATGACGCCACTCCTCAAAAGCCCACTTCATGGCCAAAAGCTCCCGATTCCCAACATCATAATTCCGCTCGGCGGGCGAAAATTTACGCGAGAAAAAGGCACAAGGTCTCATCACGGAACAATCGGAACTTCTCTGCGACAAAACTGCCCCCGCTCCGATTTCAGAAGCGTCGACCTCAACCTGAAAAGGAAGAGCAACATCAGGCTGACGCAACACAGGGGCGGAAGAAAAGCGGCGCTTAAGCTCCCGAAAGGCCTCCACAGCAGCAGGGGACCAATCAGCAACATCAGCACCCTTCTTAGTCAAATCAGTCAATGGTTTAACAACATCAGAAAAACCAGCAATAAATCGACGATAAAAGTTAGCAAAGCCCAAAAATTTCTGAAGACTCTTAAGAGAAGAGGGTTGCGTCCAATCACAAATAGCCTGAACCTTGACAGGATCCATCTCGATGGAAGAGGGGGAAAAAATATATCCCAAAAAGGAAATCTTTTGAACCCCAAAAATGCACTTAGAACCCTTCACACACAAGGAATTAGACCGCAAAACCTGAAAAACCCTCCTGACCTGCTGGACATGAGAGTCCCAGTCATCCGAAAAAATCAAAATATCATCCAGATACACAATCATAAATTTATCCAAATAATCACGGAAAATGTCATGCATAAAGGACTGAAAGACTGAAGGGGCATTTGAAAGACCAAAAGGCATCACCAAATACTCAAAGTGGCCCTCGGGCGTATTAAATGCGGTCTTCCACTCATCCCCCTGCTTAATTCGCACCAAATTATACGCCCCACGGAGATCTATCTTAGAGAACCACTTGGCCCCCTTTATGCGAGCAAACAAATCAGTCAGCAGTGGCAACGGATATTGATATTTAACCGTGATTTTATTCAAAAGCCGATAATCAATACACGGTCTCAAAGAGCCATCTTTCTTAGCCACAAAGAAAAAACCGGCTCCTAAGGGAGATGACGAAGGACGAATATGTCCCTTTTCCAAGGACTCCTTTATATATTCTCGCATAGCAGCATGTTCAGGCACAGACAGATTAAATAAACGACCCTTAGGGTATTTACTACCCGGAATCAAATCTATGGCACAATCGCACTCCCGGTGCGGAGGTAATGAACCAAGCTTAGGTTCTTCAAAAACGTCACGATATTCAGTCAAGAATTCAGGAATCTCAGAGGGAATAGATGATGAAATGGAAACCACAGGTACGTCCCCATGCGTCCCCTTACATCCCCAGCTTAACACAGACATAGCTTTCCAGTCAAGGACTGGGTTATGAGATTGCAGCCATGGCAATCCAAGCACCAACACATCATGTAGGTTATACAGCACAAGAAAGCGAATAATCTCCTGATGATCCGGATTAATCCGCATAGTTACTTGTGTCCAGTATTGTGGTTTATTACTAGCCAATGGGGTGGAGTCAATCCCCTTCAGGGGTATAGGAGTTTCAAGAGGCTCCAAATCATACCCACAGCGTTTGGCAAAGGACCAATCCATAAGACTCAAAGCGGCGCCAGAGTCGACATAGGCATCCGCGGTAATAGATGATAAAGAACAAATCAGGGTCACAGATAGAATAAACTTAGACTGTAAAGTGCCAATTGAAACAGACTTATCAAGCTTCTTAGTACGCTTAGAGCATGCTGATATAACATGAGTTGAATCACCGCAATAGAAGCACAACCCATTTTTTCGTCTTAAATTCTGCCGTTCACTTCTGGACAGAATTCTATCACATTGCATATTCTCTGGCGTCTTCTCAGTAGACACCGCCAAATGGTGCACAGGTTTGCGCTCCCGCAGACGCCTATCGATCTGGATAGCCATTGTCATGGACTCATTCAGACCCGCAGGCACAGGGAACCCCACCATAACATCCTTAATGGCATCAGAGAGACCCTCTCTGAAATTCGCCGCCAGGGCGCACTCATTCCACTGAGTAAGCACAGCCCATTTACGGAATTTCTGGCAGTATATTTCAGCTTCGTCTTGCCCCTGAGATAGGGACATCAAGGCCTTTTCTGCCTGAAGCTCTAACTGAGGTTCCTCATAAAGCAACCCCAAGGCCAGAAAAAACGCATCCACATTGAGCAACGCAGGATCCCCTGGAGCCAATGCAAAAGCCCAATCCTGAGGGTCGCCCCGGAGCAAGGAAATCACAATCCTGACCTGCTGAGCAGGATCTCCAGCAGAGCGAGATTTCAGGGACAAAAACAACTTGCAATTATTTTTGAAATTTTGAAAGCAAGCTCTATTCCCCGAGAAAAATTCAGGCAAAGGAATTCTAGGTTCAGATATAGGAACATGAACAACAAAATCTTGTAAATTTTGAACTTTCGTGGTGAGATTATTCAAACCTGCAGCTAAACTCTGAATATCCATTTTAAACAGGTGAACACAGAGCCATTCCAGGATTAGAAGGAGAGAGAGAGAGAGAAAGGCTGCAATATAGGCAGACTTGCAAGAGATTCAATTACAAGCACACTCAGAACTGAAGGGAAGGGAAAAAAAAAATAAAAATCTTCAGCAGACTTCTCTTTTCTCTCCTTTCTCTGTCAATTAATTTAACCCTTTTTTGGCCGGTCAAACTGTTATGGTTCTCAATGGCAAGAGAACATAGCCCAGTAAACATAAGTACTAGCTCTTGGAAGGATGGAAACTAAACTGACCATGAACTAAACCTGCCGCACAACTAACAGTAGCCGGGTAGCGTTGCCTACGTTTTTTATCCCTAGACGCCCAGCGCCGGCCGGAGGACTAACTAATCCTGGCAGAGGAAAATATAGTCCTGGCTCACCTCTAGAGAAATTTCCCCGATAGGCAGACAGAGGCCCCCACATATATTGGCGGTGATTTTAGATGAAATGACAAACGTAGTATGAAAATAGGTTTAGCAAAATTGAGGTCCGCTTACTAGATAGCAGGAAGACAGAAAGGGCACTTTCATGGTCAGCTGAAAACCCTATCAAAATACCATCCTGAAATTACTTTAAGACTCTAGTATTAACTCATAACATCAGAGTGGCAATTTCAGATCACAAGAGCTTTCCAGACACAGAAACGAAACTACAGCTGTGAACTGGAACAAAATGCAAAAACAAACGAGGACTAAAGTCCAACTTATCTGGGAGTTGTCTAGCAGCAGGAACATGCACAGAAAGGCTTCTGATTACAATGCTGACCGGCATGGAAGTGACAGAGGAGCAAGGTTAAATAGCGACTCCCACATCCTGATGGAAGCAGGTGAACAGAGGGGATGATGCACACCAGTTCAATTCCACCAGTGGCCACCGGGGGAGCCCAAAATCCAATTTCACAACAGTGCTGTATACTACTGTGCGGGTAGTGCTGTATACTACTGTGAGGGCAGTGCTGTATACTACTGTGTGGGCAGTGCTGTATACTACTATGTGGGTTGTGCTATATACTACTGTGTGGGCAGTGCCGTATACTATGTGGGCTGTGCTATATGCTACAGTGTGGGCAGTGCTGTATACTACTGTGTGGGCTATGCTGTATACTACTGCGTGGACAGTGCTGTATACTACTGTGTGGGCAGTGCTGTATACTACTATGTGGGCTGTGCTATATACTACTGTGTGGGCAGTGTCGTATACTATGTGGGCTGTGCTATTTACTACTGTGTAGGCTGTGCTATATACTACTGTGTGGGCTGTGCTGTATACTACTGTGTGGGCTGTGCTGTATACTACTGTGTGGGCTGTGCTGTATACTACTGTGTGGGCTGTGCTGTATACTACTGTGTGGGCAGTGGTGTATACTACTATGTGGGCTGTGCTGTATACTACTGTGTGGGCAGTGCTGTAT
The DNA here is from genome assembly GCF_051348905.1 of Ranitomeya variabilis. Taxonomy (NCBI): domain Eukaryota; kingdom Metazoa; phylum Chordata; class Amphibia; order Anura; family Dendrobatidae; genus Ranitomeya; species Ranitomeya variabilis. The sequence continues at coordinate 376,560,418 of NC_135235.1, read as the reverse complement.
ACTACTGTGTGGGCAGTGCTGTATACTGCTGTGTGGGCAGTGCTGTATACTACTATGTGGGCTGTGCTGTATACTACTGTGCGGGCAGTGCCGTATACTATGTGGGCTGTGCTATATACTACTCTGTGGGTTGTGCTGTACACTACTGTGTGGGCTGTGCTATATACTACTATGTGGGCTGTGCTGTATACTACTACATGGGATGTGCTGTATACTGCTACGTGGGCTGTGCTGTATACTGTTATGTGGGCTGTACTGTATACTGCTACATGGGCTGTGCTGTATACTGCTATGTGGGCTGTGCTATATACTGCTACATGGGCTGTGCTGTATACTACTATGTGGGCTGTGCTGTATACTACTATGTGGGCTGTGCTGTATACTACTGTGTGGGCTGTGCTGTATACTACTGTGTGGGCTGTGCTGTATACTACTGCATGGGCTGTGCTGTATACTACTGCATGGGCTGTGTTATCTGCTATGCGGGTTGTGCTATGTGCTGTGTGGGTTGTGCTATCTACTATGTGGGTTGTGCTATATACTATGCGGGTTGTGCTATATACTATGTGAGCTTTGCTATATACTATGTGGGTTGTGCTATATACTATGCGGGCTTTGCTATATACTATGGGGGGTATATTATTTTCTATGGGGAGACCGTGTTATATACTATGTGGCTGTGTTATATACTATTGTGGGGAAATATTATATTCTATGGGGGGAGGCTGTATTATATACTATGGGGGTATATTATATTCTATGGGGGAGGCTGTGTTATATACTATGGGGGGCTGCATTATATTCTATGGGGGCTACATCATATATTATGGGGAGGTGGGCTGTATTATATTCTATGGGGGGCTGTATTAGATTTTATGAGGGATGATTGCATCATACTCTTTGATGGGGCTGCATTATATTCTGTGGGGAGGTGGGCTGTATTATATTCTATTGGGAGCTACATTATATTCTATGGGTGGCTGTATTATATTTATATTCTTTGGGGGTGATTGCATCATACTCTATGAGGGGGCTGCATTAAACTATGAGGGGGGCTGCATTATATTCCATGGGGTGGCTGCATTATACTCTGGGGTGGCTGCATTATACTCTGGGGTGGCTGCATTATACTATATGTGGGCTGCATTATACTGTATTGAGGACTATGGGGAATATGTTATACTATATGAAGAACTATGGGGTGCATTATACTATGGGAAGTGAATTGTACTACATGGATGACTATGGCGGTGCATTATACCATATGGAGCACTATGAGGAGTATATTATGCTATATGGAGGACTGAGCAGTGTATTTTAATATATGAAGGACTATAGGCAGTGTATTATACTATATGGAGGACTGTGGTGCACATTATAATATATGGAGGACTATGGGGTGTATTTTACTAAACAAGTAAGATGCTGCATATTCAGATTGTTTTTGCTGGAACAAAAATCATTGTTCTCAGCAGCACAGTGTAAACTGTAGATGTGCTGCTGATAACATGATACTGTATGGTGATCTGTTAGTGATCTATTAGTGATCGTTCTGTCCCATCATTATTCCTCAGCTGGTGGAAAGAGGCCGGGAAACAAGCGTTGAACAACTTTAGTATTGTCGATCAAACTCATTTAGCGGCCTGAGATCTGCTCAAGTAAATACAACCAAAATGCTTTTGTGTGATGTGCAATATGTTAGCATTTAGGGCCCCACTTTGCCTAAAATCGGCCCTGCCTACAAGTGTACAAAGATATTATACAGTCACCATGTGACAAGTGGACCTGTGTAACTTCAAATGCCAGGGCTGAATTTTAGTCCCAGTCGGCCCTGTGGCTAAGTGACTGGAAGCATTATCCTCTATCCAACCAACAACCGTTTCACACTGCTCTGGCTTCAATAGTGGTGTGCTGCGGTCACCTAGAAACTGGGACAGGAAGGTCGAACGAGAAGATGTGGGTCTTTGTTGTTGCCCACTTTCATTTTGGGTACGGCCTCGTCTTCTGCATGCACCATCATCATCACATCCACCATCATTGCCCCTTATCTTGCCCATTTTAAATGGACTACTGCACGATTTCAAATGCTCAACACAAATATATTTATTAGTAGCAAAATAATATCTGATCAGTATGCCTGCAAATCTACGATTTTTAAAACCCAAACACCAGGTAGGCCTCAGCCTGATATAACAGACTGAATTCAATTTATAGTATATAGTTAGAGTAACAGACAGCAAAAACAGTAGCAAAATGGCCTAAAATGCAAAAAACTTGGAGTGCGCAGATATATGAGGCCTTTTTTCGGTGAATTTAAAACACACAAAAACAAGTGGCACAAGGCTGTCACACACAACTATGCTACGTATGCCTGACAAACTATGATTTTTCAACAGGCCTCAGTCTGACAGAACAGATTGTATATTTTTGTTTTTGTGGGTGAATTTTTGGAGAGAAAAAAATGCAACTAGGTATATAGTAAAGAAGCTGCAGTAGCAGCAGCAGGCATTTATAGAGCTTTGGGAGGGATGCAGTGGGAGTAATGGACACACATACACTGCCTGCAGGCCTTGCACTGATGTGGATATGCTGTGCCCTGCCTACCTAGCGCTGCAATATCGGGACCCACGAATTAGCCCTAAAAAGGACTGTTGGTTTCTGAGGAGTTGTGGATGTAAGAGTTGCAGACCTACACTAACTCTAAAAACCACGATTGTGACCCTATCTCGGCAGCAGCTCTCCCTACTCTTGCTGAATCAGGAACAGAATGCGGCGAGCAGGGCGGCACCAGGTCTCTTATACTTGGGATGATGCTGTGCGGCCAAGCCAATGACTGCCCGACCACAACAAAGATGGCTGCAGCATTTCATGGCCTGGCAGACAATCCCTGCACCGTGATTGGGTCTCTAAAGTCCGCCAAAAATGCTGGGTGGAGACACCAGTTACCGCCGAATAATCCCGGAAATGCTCGGTGCTCGCCGAGTACACCGAGCATAGTGATAATCGGGCGAGTAACGAGCAGTGGCGAGCACGTTTGCTCATCACTTCAAATCATATAGACCAAAAATTACCACTATCATGAAGTAAAATAATTTATTTAAAAGCAGTCTCAGAATTAGCGGGATCCGTTGAAGCGTTCAAGAGTTATTACCACATAAATTGACACTAGTAAGATATAAAAAATTTGGCCTGGTCATTAAGGTCAAAATTTGCTCCTTTACTAAGGGGTTAAATATAGTCACACTTTAACCCCTTAGCGTCCAATGACGGGCAGAGTCCGTCATTGGACGCCTCCCCCCATTTGGTGCTGGCTCTGGCGATGAGCCTGCACCTTTTCTGGCACATGACAGCTGATCTGATCAGCTGACATGTGCCTGGAACAGCCGTGGGTGGAATCGCGATTCATCCGCGGCTGTTAACATGTTAAATGCCGCTGTCCAACTCAGACAGCGGCATTGAACATCCACGTGCAGGAAGTGTGTCATTACCTCCTCCCATCGGTGCCCGTGTCACATGACCGCGGGTCGCCGAAGGGTTGGCATGACAACCCGGGGTCAGCAGAAGACCCCTGTGGTTGTCATAGCTGGATAGCTAAAAGCGCCGCCCAGTGGTCGGAGCTCAAAGCAAGTGAGGTATTCTGCTATTCTGCTACATGCAGGCCATCTGATCTTTGCCTGCAAGTCGCAGAGCTGATCAAGTTATGGCAGCCTCTAGTCTCCCATGGAGACTTTTAACCCCTTTCTGACATCTGACGTACTATCCCGTCGAGGTGGGGTGGGCCCGTATGACCACCGACGGGCTAGTACGTCATATGCGATCTGCCGCGCTCACGGGGGGAGCGCGGCCATTCGCGGCCGGGTGTCAGCTGCATATCGCAGCTGACATCCGGCACTATGTGCTCGCCGAGTACACCGAGCATAGTGATAATCGGGCGAGTAACGAGCAGTGGCGAGCACGTTTGCTCATCACTTCAAATCATATAGACCAAAAATTACCACTATCATGAAGTAAAATAATTTATTTAAAAGCAGTCTCAGAATTAGCGGGATCCGTTGAAGCATTCCAGAGTTATTACCACATAAATTGACACTAGTCAGATATAAAAAATTTGGCCTGGTCATTAAGGTCAAAATTTGCTCCTTTACTAAGGGGTTAAATATAGTCACACTTTAACCCCTTAACGTCCAATGACGGGCAGAGTCCGTCATTGGACGCCTCCCCCCATTTGGTGCTGGCTCTGGCGATGAGCCTGCACCTTTTCTGGCACATGACAGCTGATCTGATCAGCTGACATGTGCCTGGAACAGCCGTGGGTGGAATCGCGATTCATCCGCGGCTGTTAACATGTTAAATGCCGCTGTCCAACTCAGACAGCGGCATTGAACATCCACGTGCAGGAAGTGTGTCATTACCTCCTCCCATCGGTGCCCGTGTCACATGACCGCGGGTCGCCGATGGGTTGGCATGACAACCCGGGGTCAGCAGAAGACCCCTGTGGTTGTCATAGCTGGATAGCTAAAAGCGCCGCCCAGTGGTCGGAGCTCAAAGCAAGTGAGGTATTCTGCTATTCTGCTACATGCAGGCCATCTGATCTTTGCCTGCAAGTCGCAGAGCTGATCGGGTTATGGCAGCCTCTAGTCTCCCATGGAGACTTTTAACCCCTTTCTGACATCTGACGTACAATCCCGTCGAGGTGGGGTGGGCCCGTATGACCACCGACGGGCTAGTACGTCATACGCGATCTGCCGCGCTCACGGGGGGAGCGCGGCCGATCGCGGCCGGGTGTCAGCTGCATATCACAGCTGACATCCGGCACTATGTGCTCGCCGAGTACACCGAGCATAGTGATAATCAGGCGAGTAACGAGCAGTGGCGAGCACGTTTGCTCATCACTTCAAATCATATAGACCAAAAATTACCACTATCATGAAGTAAAATAATTTATTTAAAAGCAGTCTCAGAATTAGCGGGATCCGTTGAAGCATTCCAGAGTTATTACCACATAAATTGACACTAGTCAGATATAAAAAATTTGGCCTGGTCATTAAGGTCAAAATTTGCTCCTTTACTAAGGGGTTAAATATAGTCACACTTTAACCCCTTAACGTCCAATGACGGGCAGAGTCCGTCATTGGACGCCTCCCCCCATTTGGTGCTGGCTCTGGCGATGAGCCTGCACCTTTTCTGGCACATGACAGCTGATCTGATCAGCTGACATGTGCCTGGAACAGCCGTGGGTGGAATCGCGATTCATCCGCGGCTGTTAACATGTTAAATGCCGCTGTCCAACTCAGACAGCGGCATTGAACATCCACGTGCAGGAAGTGTGTCATTACCTCCTCCCATCGGTGCCCGTGTCACATGACCGCGGGTCGCCGATGGGTTGGCATGACAACCCGGGGTCAGCAGAAGACCCCTGTGGTTGTCATAGCTGGATAGCTAAAAGCGCCGCCCAGTGGTCGGAGCTCAAAGCAAGTGAGGTATTCTGCTATTCTGCTACATGCAGGCCATCTGATCTTTGCCTGCAAGTCGCAGAGCTGATCGGGTTATGGCAGCCTCTAGTCTCCCATGGAGACTTTTAACCCCTTTCTGACATCTGACGTACTATCCCGTCGAGGTGGGGTGGGCCCGTATGACCACCGACGGGATAGTACATCATACGCGATCGACCGCGCTCACGGGGGGAGCACGGCCGATCGCGGCCGGGTGTCAGCTGCATATCGCAGCTGACATCCGGCACTATGTGCCAGGAGCGGTCACGGACCGCCCCCGGCACATTAACCCCCGGCACACCGCGATCAAACATGATCGCGGTGTACCGGCGGTATAGGGAAGCATCGCGCAGGGAGGGGGCTCCCTGCGGGCTTCCCTGAGACCCCCGCAGCAACGCGATGTGATGGCCGCGGCATCCGGGTCCTGCAGGGACGGAGGTGGCTTACCGAGTGCCTGCTCAGAGCAGGCGCTGGTACGCCTGCAGCCCTGCACAGCAGATCGCCGATCTGACAGAGTGCTGTGCACACTGTCAGATCACCGATCTCTAATGTCCCCCCCGGGACAAAGTAAAAAAGTAAAAAAAAAAAATTTCCACATGTGTAAAAAAATAAATAAAAAATAAATTCCTAAATAAAGAAAAAAAAAAAAATTCCCATAAATACATTTCTTTATCTAAATAAAAAAAAAAACAATAAAAGTACACATATTTAGTATCGCCGCGTCCGTAACGACCCAACCTATAAAACTGTCCCACTAGTTAACCCCTTCAGTAAACACCGTGAGAAAAAAAAAAAAACGAGGCAAAAAACAACGCTTTATTACCATACCGCCGAACAAAAAGTGGAATAACACGCGATCAAAAAGACAGATATAAATAACCATGGTACCGCTGAAAACGTCATCTTGTCCCGCAAAAAATGAGCTGCCATACAGCATCATCAGCAAAAAAATAAAAAAGTTATAGTCCTGAGAATAAAGCGATACCAAAATAATTATTTTTTCTATAAAATAGCTTTTATCGTATAAAAGCGCCAAAACATAAAAAAATTATATAAATGAGGTATCGCTGTAATCGTACTGACCCGAAGAATAAAACTGCTTTATCAATTTTACCAAACGCGGAACGGTATAAACGCCCCCCTCAAAAGAAATTCATGAATAGCTGGTTTTTGATCATTCTGCCTCACAAAAATCGGAATAAAAAGCGATCAAAAAATGTCATGTGCCCGAAAATGTTACCAATAAAAACATCAACTCGTCCCGCAAAAAACAAGACATCACATGACTCTGTGGACTCAAATATGGAAAAATTATAGCTTTCAAAATGTGATAACACAGTAAATATTTTTTGCAATAAAAAGCGTCTTTCAGTGTGTGACGGCTGCCAATCATAAAAATCCGCTAAATAACCCGCTATAAAAGTAAATCAAACCCCCCTTCATCACCCCCTTAGTTAGGGAAAAATAAAAAAATTAAAAAATATATTTATTTCCATTTTCCCATTAGGGTTAGGGTTAGGGCTAGGGTTAGGGTTAGGGCTAGGGTTACGGTAGGGTTAGGGTTAGGGCTAGGGTTAGGGCTAGGGTTATTGCTAGGGTTAGGGCTAGGGTTATTGCTAGGGTTAGGGCTAGGGTTATTGCTATGGTTATTGCTAGGGTTAGGGCTAGGGCTAGGGTTAGGGCTAGGGTTATTGCTAGGGTTATTGCTAGGGTTAGGGCTAGGGTTAGGGCTAGGGTTATTGCTAGGGTTAGGGTTATTGCTAGGGTTAGGGCTAGGGCTAAGGCTACAATTAGGGTTGGGGCTAAAGTTAGGGTTAGGGTTTGGATTACATTTACGGTTGGGAATAGGGTTGGGATTAGGGTTAGGGGTGTGTCAGGGTTATGGGTGTGCTTAGGGTTACCATTGGGATTAGGGTAAGGGGTGTGTTTGGATTAGGGTTTCAGTTATAATTGGGGGGTTTCCACTGTTTAGGCACTTCAGGGGCTCTCCAAACGGGACATGGCATCCGATCTCAATTCCAGACAATTCTGCGTTGAAAAAGTAAAACAGTGCTCCTTCATTTCAGAGCTCTCCCGTGTACCCAAACAGGGGTTTACCCCAACATATGGAGTATCGATGTACTCAGGACAAATTGGACAACATCTTTTGGGGTCCAATTTCTCCTGTTACCCTTGGGAAAATACAAAACTGGGGGCTAAAAAATAAGTTTTGTGGGAAAAAAAGATTTTTTATTTTCACGGCTCTGCGTTGTAAACTGTAGTGAAACACTTGGGGGTTCAAAGTTTTCACAACACATCTAGATAAGTTCCTTGGGGGGTCTAATTTCCAATATGGGGTCACTTGTGGGGGGTTTCTACTGTTTAGGTACATCAGGGGCTCTGCAAATGCAACGTGACGCCTGCAGACCAAGCCATTTAAGTCTGCATTCCAAACGGCGCTCCTTCCCTTCCGAGCTCTGCCATGCGCCCAAACAGTGGTTTACCCCCACATATGGGGTATCAGCGTACACAGGACAAATTGGACAACAACTTTTGGGGTCCAATTTATCCTGTTACCCTTGTGAAAATACAAAACTGGGGGCTAAAAAATCATTTTTGTGAAAAAAAATAATTTTAATTTTCACGGCTCTGCGTTATAAACTGTAGTGAAACACTTGGGGGTTCAAAGTTCTCACAACACATCTAGATAAGTTCGTTGGGAGGTCTAGTTTCCAATTTGGGGTCACTTGTGGGGAGTTTCTACTGTTTGGGTACATCAGGGGCTCTGCAAATGCAACGTGACGCCTGCAGACCAAGCCATTTAAGTCTGCATTCCAAATGGCGCTCCTTCCCTTCCGAGCTCTGTCATGTGCCCAAACAGTGCTTCCCCCCACATATGGGGTATCAGCGTACTCAGGACAAATTGGACAACAACTTTTGGGGTCCAATTTATTATGTTACCCTTGTAAAAATACAAAGCTGGGGGCTAAGAAATCATTTCTGTGAAAAAAAAGAGGAATTTTTATTTTCACGGCTCTGCGTTATAAACTGTAGTGAAACACTTGGGGGTTCAAAGTTCTCACAACACACCTAGATAAGTTCCTTGGGAGGTCTAGTTTCCAATTTGGGGTCACTTGTGGGGGGTTTCTACTGTTTGGGTACATCAGGGGCTCTGCAAATGCAACGTGATGCCTGCAGACCAGTCCATTTAAGTCTGCATTCCAAATGGCGCTCCTTCCCTTCCGAGCTCTGTCATGCGCCCAAACAGTGGTTCCCCCCCACATATGGGGTATCAGCGTACTCAGGACAAATAAAACAACAAATTTTGGGGTCCAATTTATTATGTTACCCTTGTAAAAATACAAAGCTGGGGGCTAAGAAATCATTTCTGTGAAAAAAAAGAGGAATTTTTATTTTCACGGCTCTGCGTTATAAACTGTAGTGAAACACTTGGGGGTTCAAAGCTCTCAAAACACATCTAGATAAGTTTCTTAGGGGGTCTACTTTCCAAAATGGTGTCACTTGTGGGGGGTTTTAATGTTTAGGCACATCAGGGGCTCTCCAAACGCAACATGGCGTCCCATCTTAATTCCAGTCAATTTTGCATTGAAAAGTAAAATAGCGCTCCTTCCCTTCCGAGCTCTGCTATGCACCCAAACAGTGGTTTACCCCCACATATGGGGTATCGTCGTACTCAGGACAAATTGCACAACAACTTTTGTGGTCTAATTTATTTTCTTACCCTTGGGAAAATAAAAAAATGGGGGCGAAAAGATCATTTTTGTGAAAAAATATGATTTTTTATTTTTACGGCTCTGCATTATAAACTTCTGTGAAGCACTTGTTGGGTCAAAGTGCTCAACACACATCTAGATAAGTTCCTTAAGGGGTCTACTTTCCAAAATGGTGTCACTTGTGGGGGGTTTCAATGTTTAGGCACATCAGGGGCTCTCCAAACGCAACATGGCGTCCCATGTCAATTCCAGTCAATTTTGCATCGAAAAGTCAAATGGCGCTCCTTTCCTTCCGAGCTCTGCCATGCGCCCAAACAGTGGTTTACCCCCACATATGGGGTATCAGCGTACTCTGGACAAATTGTACAACAACTTTTGGGGTCCATTTTCTCCTGTTACCCTTGGTAAAATAAAACAAATTGGAGCTGAAATAAATTTTGTGTAAATTAAAATGAACTTTTAACTTTTTTTCAAACATTCCAAAAATTCCTGTGAAACACCTGAAGGGTTAATACATTTCTTGAATGTGACAGTGGTCAGAATTGTAAAAATTGGCCTGGTCATTAACGTGCAAACCACCTTTGGGGGTGAAGGGGTTAAAGCATGGAAAAGTGTAAAAAAATGTTTTTAAAAATATTTTAAAAAATGAAAATATAAATGTTCAAATAACCCCTCCTTTCGCCCCATTCAAAAAAAAAGAAAAAAACAAATATACACAGATTTAGTATTCCCGCACTCAGAATTGCCCGATCAATATAAAAAAAGAATTAATCCAATCTTTAAACGGCGTAACGAGAAAAAAATCGAAACACCAGAAATGCGGTTTTTTGGTCGCTGCAAGGTTGCAATAAAATGCAATAACAAGCGATCAAAAGAACATATCTGCACCTAAATGGTATCAATAAAACGCCAGATCGGCGAGCAAAAAATTAAGTCCTCACCAGGCCCCAGACTCCGGAACATAGAGATGCTACGGGTCTCGGGAAAATGGCTTCTTTTTTTTTTTTACAACCTTTGGAATTTTTTTTCACCACGTAAATAAAAAAGAACCTAGACATGTTTGGTGTCTGTGAACTCATAATGACCTGGAGAATCATAATGGCAAGTCAGTTTTAGCATTTAGTGAACATGGTAAAAAGAAAAAACAAAAAAAAAACCTGTGGAATTGCACTTTTTTGCAATTTCACTGCATTTGGATCTTTTTTCCATTTTCCTGCACATGATATAGTAAGATATAAATGGTGCCATTCAAAAGTACAACTTGTCCCGCAAAAAATGGAAACACAAAAATGGAAATACCCCTGGTCCTTAAGGGGCTAACTTGAAAACAAAATACATTATTTTTCGCTTTATAAGACGCTCCGGATTATAAGATGCACCCCAAATTTTGAGAAGAAAAATAGGAAAAAAACTTTTTTTATATAAAATGGTGGTACTTCTTATAATCCATGCATCTTATCCCTTAACGCAGGTGGTGGCTGCAGTGAAGGGGGGTCCCAGGGTTGCTGCTAGAGGAGGCAGGAGTGGAACGTTGCTGCAGGATGCAGGCTGGGATGAGGGGGTGTTCCGATGTGCTGAGCACCGCTGCAGGTGTCCAATGTTGCTGCTGTGCTCTGTCCCCGGTGTTGCCGGGTGTTGCGGTCACTGCGCTCTGTCCCTGGTGCTTCCGAGTGCTGCTGCGGCCTTGCTAAGTCCCTGGTGCTGCCGGGTGCTACCACCACGCTCTGTCCCATGCTGCATGGGCGGCTTTGCCGTTCCATCCATGCTTTCCTGTGTGTATGCGGTGGATTCCTTCCGGGAAAATGGCCGCAGGGAGGCGGGCGCATGCGCAGATGGAGAGCTCGGCACTAAAATCTCATCTCCCAAGATTTCAATGTCGAGATCTCCAGCTGCACATGCGCCACCTCCCGTCGGCCACAATAAAAACAATGGAGGGCACCACTAGTAGGGATCTCCCTTTACATGCTAAAGTGATATACTCATGACACAAAAAAGAAAAGGTAGCATGCAATATACAGGGATCATCGAATTACATAACAAAGTCTTTTATTAAAGAAACAACGCAAAAACACTGCAACGTTAAAAACATTTAAAATTGCATGAAAGCAAAAGAAAGTACACTGGTGCCCACGATCGGGCTATGTCCTCACCAAACCTCTAAAGGGTCTTGATCCTCATTGGTTATATCAACAACCTCTCATCCCATGCACTGCTCTCGCCCAAAAATTGCACAGCACAAAAATATATAATAGGTATAATACGCCTAGCAGCACTGTATGAATAATATTGTGCAAATCAATCTGTACTGGACTAAGGTACATGCAACGAGTCAAACTGCAAAGCCAAAGATTTGGTTACCCATAGCAGAGCAGAACATGATGATAATACCTCACAGGAATAGAGGAAAATAGAAAGTAGTCAATCACAGCCAATACAGCCCAAACAGGTTGCCCAGGATGAAACAGGGCCGGTAAAGCTCATACTACCTGGACCTCTGAGGAGTCCAACCCACGGGCATGCAAATCTTGCCTGGGTATGGATGGTAAACAGAGCGGGGAGGACAGGAGGGGCAAGGGCACAAGCATACCTTCCCAGCGGCCATTTTCCCAGAAGGAATCCACCGCACATGCACAGGAAAGCATGGATGGAATGGCAGAGCCCCCCACGCAGCACGGGATAGAGCGCGGCGGCGGCAAGCACCGGGGGACAGAGCGACAGCACAGATAAGGTATATCCGCATTGTAAGAGGCAGCCACATTTTCCCCACAAATTTTGGGGAAAAAGTGTGTCTTACAAAGCGAAAAATACGGTAGACTGATGGTAAATGGTTCATTAATACAGTGTCTTGTGCTTGAAAAAGTAGCTGAAACAGTAGTATCTGAGTTACTCAAAAATTGAAATATAGATGAGGAACATACAAAATCAAGAATCATATGTTAAAAATTCCCAATAACTTCTTGTGTATTCTATGTAAGAACTGAAAACAAACAAGATCATCAGTCTTCCTCTTTCAGTCAGGCTACATTCACATGACTGTATTTTCAGTCCGAGTACTGTGCACAGAAAACGACTGACATCATACATACACCACTAGGACCAACATTATTCAATTGAGCTGTTCAAATTATCACTTTTGTGATGTGGACCAAATTTTCGTGTCCTAAAAATAGCAGCATTAATCTCCATTTGCTGGATGAGATTCGCCTAATCAAGTCTATGGGTGTGCAAAATAAAATTTGTTCCCATAGGAATCATCCATGTAGTAGCTGACTTTACTGATATATTGCTATTATCCTGTAGACTGTGAGCCCTCGCGGGCAGGGTCCTCTCTCCTTCTGTAGTTGTGTTTGCCTTGTATTGTTCATGTTTATTGTACTTGTCTATGTATGCCCCTTTTTCACATGTAAAGCGCAGTGGAATACATGGCACTATAAAAATGAATAATAATAATTAAGATAGGAAACTGTATTTTGTCTTATAAATTTTAACAACTGCTGATGTATAAAAATAGTTGCCATACCATTGAAAAAAAACATCCATTTTTTTTTGCTGGCAGCAAATATAATAATATTTTTTATTTCTATAGTGCCATCATATTCCGCAGCACTTTACATTTTAGAGGTGATCTGTACAGACAATAAAGACAATCCTTTACAGACAGCTTGCAAGCTGACAATCTATGAGGAACAGGGGAGACACAAAAGGTAAATGGTAAAAAGTGCTTGTATTGCATGGTCCAGCCATCAATATAATAAATTGGGTAGTCACATAATGCTGCATGAACCGGTCACCAGCCAGTATGTATACAAGTACAAACACAGAGGGCTATGGAGTGTGTGTGAACAGATGCTACTAGGGTCGTGATTTTGAAGAAAGTTTTGTATGGGCAAAACAGGAAAAATATTAGTGTGACCAGATACAAAAATTAATTCAGACAGACACCAAAATTAAATTAGACTCCAAATTAGATATCAAAATAACTGTAACTCCAGGCCACAACCGAAAATGTCAATCAAATTCAATAATTACTTCAGAAAACAACGAAGACCCCCAAGTAAATCTCGACTCCAAAATGAATCCAGCCATCAGACTATGAAATAAGTTCAGACCTCAGAACAGTCCACAATTAATTCAGACTGCAAACCAGAAACAACAATAAATTTAAAACCCAGACACCATCAAAGTTAATGCATTCTTCAGACCAAACGTCAATTATCGATACCCTAGACCAGACACCAAGCTCAATTTAGACCCCCAAACTAAACCTTAGTTCAAGCCCCTATAAAAACCCTTACCCACAAATGAGCGTGCTGTATGTCTACCCACTGAGCATCACCTTACATTGCTCCTAACAGACTGTAATCAAGGTCTGGGAGGACCAAAACATTGGTCATCTTGCAAAAAATTGTGGAACTCTTCAACTTTACATGCTAACAGATCTTTCTTCTCTGTAGCTAAGGAGTGTGGTGGTCTTTCATACATTATTGTCTAAATAAACCAAGGCACCAAAATATATAATTTTCGTTTAATCAAATTTGCTTTTAAAAATGTGTAAGTCTCTTTCATAAGCAAGCATCCACACACATTTTTTAAAATCTTAGCCAATAATAATGTTTTTCTGAATTATCTAATATGATGAAGAAATGCCTATATATGTCCATGGAGGGCAGAGACAGGCTGTATGTCTCATTCCTGGTTTCCTGTCACTGTTGTGTGTCTTATGCTGCTCAGTTGGTGCATCACTGCACATAGCCTTACCATATATAGATTTGGAAAAATGTTGTGCAATGCTTTTGGTTGTCTGCAGTTATTTCTAATTAACTAAAAGCAAAATTCTCTATCAATCTGTAGTTCCATCAGACTAAAAGATGCCTGGTAAAGTTTCATATGTTGCTGGAGAGAAAGCAGGCTCACAAGATGTCTGGCGTGGTGTATGGGCTTCCCCAAAATGCCTTGAAGCTATATCAGTACACATGTTCTAATGCAGCTATTCATAGAAGCCATTCACGGTCACTATAAAAGATGAGGGCAGGGAAAGCAGCAGCCATTTTAGACTTTACAGCTCAGGGATAGGAAGTCAGAGTGCACAATTCATCATTACAAATAGGTATAATGAGGATGCTGAATAAATTTTATTGAAAGGCTGCAGTACAGCCAATCAACATGCTTTACAACTGTGGCACTTCCTCAGCCATCACAACCATGCCAAGTATTGGCATGGCTGTGATTGACCAGTGCACCATGTTACCCCTCCTTTATACTCGCCAAATCATGGGTGTCGCAGCCGCTGTGCTCTGACTCGCATAGGGACAAGATACGGCTCGAGTGAGGGAAAGTGTTAGACTATCTTTATACTGTGAAAACAGGCTCTGGGGGTACTCTGCATCGGGCTCTGTGTGGGGTACTCAGCACCAGGCTCTGTGGGGGTACTCTGCACCAGGCTCTGTGGGGGTACTCAGAAAACAGGGTTTGGGGGAGTACTCTGAAAACAGCGTCTATGGAGGTACTCTGAAAACAGCCACTGTGGGGGTACTGTGCACCAGCCTCTGTGGGGGTACTCTGAAAACAGCCACTGTGGGGGTACTGTGCACTAGACCATGTGGGGGTACTCTGAAAGCAGGCTATGTGGGGACAGATTGCACCAAGCTCTATGGGTGTATGTCACAAACAGGCAGTGTAATAATCTATAATAATAGTGTGCAGTCTGGTAAAAATGGGCAGGGGTGGGTGAGGAGTGGATGGAAGATGATGCAGGGGATAATGACGTCCTAGACCTCACATCAGAGGCAGAGTTAAGCTAGGTTCACATTTCGTTTTTGGGTGATCGCTAACGGACAGCGTTGCACGGCGAAAATGTCGCAATTAACGCCGTGCAACGGGTCCGTTAGCGCACCCATTGACAGCAATGTTCTTTTTGCCTGAAGCGCATCGCTAGCGCGTGCCTTTTTCGGCTCGCGCTAGCGATGTACCGTTCTTTTGTAGCGTGCCTCGGACGCTGCTTGCAGCGTCCGCGGCGCGCCCGAGGTCCGTTCCCCGCTCTCGCAGATCGGGGATCTGCGAGAGCGGGGATGTTAACGCGAACCCCAAACGCGACCCCTAAAAATACATTGCGTTAGCGCAATCCGCTAGCGCTAGCGCTAAACGGATTGCCCTAACGCAATGTGAACCTAGCCTTAGGGTTTTGGTTCAGGGGAAGCGAAGCTTCTGAGTGGGCCCCTAACCAGGTAACCTTGATTACAATTCGGTGACGCACCCTAATAGTGGAGAAGGACCTCAGCAGATGACTGCGCTGTTGCTGAAAATAATCTCTATATAAAGACCAACATGGATATTACCGCTATATGGTCAGTGGTAGATACTGGTCGTACAGAACCTATAATAGATTACAGCACAGTTATAGATAATGACTTACTGCTAATGTTCATTCTGATGGAATCGTTCACTTTTCACGTCTTTTCCATCTGGCCCAGACCGACATGACAACTTCTTCCAGTCAGGACTCTGCTTCAGAGAATGTAACAAAGACACATTTCACTTCTCACATTCTAGCCCCATCACCATCTATTCCCATCTATTCTAGTACCACCCACACAGTATACTGACCCCTTAGTAGCCCCTAAACTGTTTGATGGCTCCAACACTGTAATCCTCATGTAATCTCCACACTGTATGATGGCCCCTAGATAGCCTCCATATAGCATAAGGCACCAGATAGTCCTCAATATAGTATAATGCACTCCCCATAGGCCTTCATATAGTATAATGCACTCCCCATAGGCCTTCATATAGCATAATGCATCAGATAGTCCTCAATATAGTATAATGCACTCCCCATAGGCCTTCATATAGTATAATGCACCCCCATAGGCAGCCCCATACATAGACTCTATAGCATAAGGCAGCCCCCACAGGCAGACTCTATAGCACAAGGCAGCCCCCATAGGCAGACTCTATAGCACAAGGCAGCACCCATAGACAGACTCTATAGCACAAGGCAACACCCATAAGCAGACTTTGTAGTTTAAGGCAGACCCCCAGAGGCAGACTCTGTAGTATAAATCAGCCCCTATAGGCAGACTTTGTAGTATAAGGCAGCCCCCTTAGGCAGACTCTGTAGCATAAGGCAGCCCCCATAGGCAGACACTGTAATAAGGCAGCCCCCATAGGCAGACTCTGTAATAAGGCAGCCCCCATAGGCAGACTCTGTAGTATAAGGCAGCCCCCCATAAGCAGACTCTGTAGCATAAGGCAGACCCCCATAGGCAGACTCTGTAGCATAAGGCCGACCCCCCATAGGCAGACTCTGTAATAAGGCAGCCCCTCATAGGCAGATACTGTAATAAGGCAGCCCCCCATAGGCAGACTCTGTAATAAGGCAGCCCCCATAGGCAGACTCTGTAATAAGGCAGCCCCCCATAAGCAGACTCTGTAACATAAGACAGACCCCCATAGGAAGACTCTGTAGCATAAGGCAGACCCCCCATAGACAGACTCTGTAGTATAAGGCAGCCCCCCATAAGCAGACTCTGTAGCATAAGGCAGACCCCCATATGCAGAGTGTAATAAGGCAGACCCTCATAGGCAGACTCTGTAATAAGGCAGCCCCATATAGGCAGACTCTGTAATAAGGCAGCCCCCCCATAGGCAGACTCTGTAGTATAAGGCAGCCCCCCCATATGCAGACTCTAACATAAGGAAGACCCCCCATAGTCAGACCCTGTAGCATAAGGCAGACCCCCCATAGGCAGACTCTGTAGTATAAGGCAGACCCCCCATAGGCAGACCCTGTAGTATAAGGCAGACCCCCCATAGGAAGACTCTGTAGTATAAGGCAGAATCCCCCATAGGCAGACTCTGTAGTATAAGGCAGTCATCATCATGACTATGGCTGCTTGGTCACCAGAACCGCGTTGATATCGCTTTTTACCTTCTGTTATTGCTGATGTTTTTATCCTCCACAGAGCACATTTTCCAAGTGAATAAAGATTTCTTCACTATCTCGTTGAGCTGGATTCTTCATTTTTCTGATTCCTCCACGCCCTGACACAGCGGTTTCGTCCTCCGAGCTTCCCAAGCTGTCGAGTAGGGGAGCTAGACTTGGTTTCATTTAGTATAAGGCAGCCCCCATAAAAATAAATAAATACTCACCTTTCTTCCTCCTGGTTCCTGCGCTGCTCTGAGCACCCGCTCATCTCCGGACAGTGAGCGCCGGGTAGTGACGTCATCGCGCCCGCTGTCAGTGTCTGAGTCAGTCAGACGCTGACAGGGGGATGATGGGAGAAGAAGCGTAATGCTCCTTCTCTCATGAATGCGGCCAGCTGTATCTGCATCCAGCCAATACAGCTGACCCTGCAATGACAGGCGGGGGGACCCTGTTATGACCCCAATGGCAGAGGGTCTCAGAAATAAATACTAAGTCTGCAAACACAAAAAACCAGCTCATAGGGCAGTGGTAACTGGGCTGACCGTATATCTAATCCTAGGACCACAAATAGCAGCAGCCGGGGAACGTGCCTACGTTGGTTCTAGACGTCTCGCACCAGCCGGAGAACTAACTAACCCTAGAAGGGAAAAGATAGACCTTTCTTGCCTCCAGAGAAAAAACCCCAAAAGTTGGATACAAGCCCCCAACAAATAATAACGGTGAGGTAAGAAGAAAAGACAAACGTAAGAATGAACTAGGTATTTAGCAAAGAGAGGCCCACTGACTAATAGCAGAATATAGTAAGATGAATTATACGGTCAGCAAAAACCCTATCAAAATTTCCACGTTGGATATTCAAGAACCCCCGAACCGTCTAACGGCCCGGTGGGAGAATACCAGCCCCCTAGAGCTTCCAGCAAAATCAGGAATCACATTTAGTACAAGCTGGACAAAAAATAAGAGCAATACAAATAACCAAAAAACAAGGAAGCAGGACTTAGCTTAATTTTGCACGAACCAGGACCAGCAGACAGGAGCAAACAGAAAGAACTGATTACAACGATGCCAGGCACCAGACTGAGAATTCAGGGAGTTCATATAGCAACACCCCTGGACTAACGACCCAGGTGGGTGCCAAACTGAGGAAAGACAATCCCAGAGTCATATCACTAGTGACCACAAGAGGAAGCCAAAAAAGTCTAATTCACAACAGTACCCCCCCTTTAAGGAGGGGTCACCGAACCCTCACCAAGACCACCAGGGCGATCAGGATGAGCAGCGTGAAAGGCACAAACTAAATCGGCCGCATGCACATCAGAGGCAACCACCCAGGAATTATCCTCCTGACCATAGCCCTTCCACTTGACCAGATACTGAAGCCTCCGCCTGGAGAGACGAGAATCCAAGATCTTCTCCACCACGTACTCCAACTCGCCCTCAACCAACACCGGAGCAGGAGGCTCAACAGAAGGGACCACAGGTACAACGTACCGCCGCAACAAAGACCTATGGAACACGTTGTGAATGGCAAACGACACCGGAAGATCCAAGCGAAAGGACACAGGATTAAGGATTTCCAATATCTTGTAAGGACCGATGAAGCAAGGCTTAAATTTAGGAGAGGAGACCTTCATAGGAACAAATCGAGAAGACAGCCATACCAAATCCCCAACACGAAGTCGGGGACCCACACCGCGGCGGCGGTTGGCAAAACGCTGAGCCTTCTCCTGTGACAACTTTAAGTTGTCCACCACATGATTCCAAATCTGCCGCAACCTATCCACCACAGAATCCACCCCAGGACAGTCAGAAGGCTCCACATGTCCTGAGGAAAACGAGGATGGAAACCAGAGTTGCAGAAAAATGGCGAAACCAAAGTAGCGGAACTAGCCCGATTATTAAGGGCAAACTCAGCCAACGGCAAGAAGGTCACCCAATCATCCTGATCTGCAGAAACAAAACACCTCAAATAAGCCTCCAGAGTCTGATTAGTTCGCTCCGTTTGTCCATTAGTCTGAGGATGAAAGGCAGACGAAAACGACAAGTCAATGCCCATCTTAGCACAAAAGGATCGCCAGAACCTGGAAACAAACTGGGATCCTCTGTCAGACACGATATTCTCAGGAATGCCGTGTAAACGAACCACATTCTGAAAGAACAGAGGAACCAGATCGGAAGAGGAAGGCAGCTTAGGCAAAGATACCAAATGGACCATCTTGGAAAAGCGATCACATACCACCCAGATGACAGACATGCCCTGAGACACCGGAAGATCCGAAATGAAATCCATGGAAATGTGTGTCCAAGGCCTTTTCGGGACAGGCAAGGGCAAGAGCAACCCGCTGGCACGAGAACAGCACGGCTTAGCTCGAGCACAAGTTCCACAGGACTGCACAAATGACCGCACATCCCGTGACAAGGAAGGCCACCAAAAGGACCTAGCCACCAAATCTCTGGTGCCAAAAATTCCCGGATGCCCTGCCAACACCGAGGAATGAACCTCGGAAATGACTCTGCTGATCCACTTATCAGGAACAAACAGTCTGTCAGGTGGACAAGAGTCAGGTCTACCAGCCTGAAATCTCTGCAACACACGTCGCAAATCCGGAGAAATGGCTGACAAGATTACTCCCTCTTTAAGAATACCAACTGGTTCAGCGACTCCAGGAGAGTCAGGCACAAAGCTCCTTGAAAGAGCATCAGCCTTCACATTCTTTGAACCTGGTAAATACGAGACCACAAAGTCAAAACGGGAGAAAAACAATGACCAACGGGCCTGTCTAGGATTCAGGCGTTTAGCAGACTCGAGATACATTAGATTTTTGTGATCAGTCAAGACCACCACATGATGCTTAGCACCCTCGAGCCAATGACGCCACTCCTCAAATGCCCACTTCATGGCCAGCAACTCCCGATTGCCAACATCATAATTCCGCTCAGCAGGCGAAAACTTCCTAGAGAAAAAAGCACATGGTCTCATTACAGAGCAACCAGGGCCTCTCTGCGACAAAACTGCCCCTGCCCCAATCTCAGAAGCATCCACTTCAACCTGAAAGGGAAGTGAGACATCAGGCTGGCACAAAACAGGCGCTGAAGTAAACCGGCGCTTCAACTCTTGGAAAGCTTCCACGGCTGCAGGAGCCCAGTTAGCAACATCAGAACCTTTCTTGGTCATATCCGTCAAAGGTTTAACAACGCTAGAAAAATTAGCGATAAAACGACGGTAGAAGTTAGCAAAACCCAAGAACTTCTGAAGACTCTTAACTGATGTGGGTTGAGTCCAATCATGAATAGCTCGGACCTTGACTGGGTCCATCTCCACCGCAGAGGGGGAAAAAATAAAACCCAAAAAGGGAACCTTCTGTACTCCAAAGAGACACTTTGAGCCCTTAACAAACAAAGCATTCTCACGCAAAACCTGAAACACCATCCTGACCTGCTCTACATGCGAGTCCCAATCATCAGAAAAAAACAGAATATCATTCAGATAAACAATCATAAATTTATCCAGATACTTCTGGAAAATATCATGCATAAAGGACTGAAACACTGAAGGAGCATTAGAGAGCCCAAAAGGCATCACCAAGTACTCAAAATCACCTTTGGGCGTATTAAATGCAGTTTTCCATTCATCTCCTTGCTTAATGCGCACAAGGTTGTACGCACCACGAAGATCTATTTTGGTGAACCACTTGGCACCTTTAATCCGGGCAAACAAGTCCGACAACAAAGGCAAAGGATACTGAAATTTAACAGTGATTTTATTCAGAAGCCGATAGTCAATACAAGGTCTCAAAGATCCGTCTTTCTTGGCCACAAAAAAGAATCCAGCACCAAGAGGGGAAGAGGATGGACGGATATGCCCCTTCTCCAGAGATTCCTTGATATACGAACGCATTGCGGTATGCTCAGGTACAGACAGATTAAATAGTCTTCCCTTAGGAAATTTACTGCCTGGAATCAAATCTATAGCGCAGTCACAGTCCCTATGAGGAGGCAGAGCACTGGACCTGGACTCGCTGAATACATCCTGAAAATCAGACAAATACTCAGGAACTTCCGAAGGAGTAGAGGAAGCAATAGACACCGGCGGGGAATCACCATGAATTCCCTGACAGCCCCAACTTGACACAGACATTGCCTTCCAATCCAAGACTGGATTATGGGTCTGTAACCATGGCAGCCCCAAAACGACCAAATCATGCATTTTATGCAGAACAAGAAAACGAATCACCTCCCGATGTTCAGGAGTCATGCACATGGTTACCTGTGTCCAAAACTGCAGTTTATTTTCCGCCAATGGCGTAGCATCAATACCTCTAAGAGGGATAGGATTTACCAACGGCTCAAGAACAAAACCACAGCGCTTGGCAAATGACAGATCCATAAGACTCAGGGCAGCACCTGAATCCACAAACGCCATAACAGGGTAGGAAGACAATGAGCAAATTAAAGTCACAGACATAATAAATTTAGGTTGCAAATTACCAATGGCGACAGGACTAACAACCCTTGTTAGGCGTTTAGAGCATGCTGATATAACATGTGTAGAATCACCACAGTAAAAACACAACCCATTCTGACGTCTTTGATTTTTCCGTTCATTTCTAGTCTGAATTCTACCACATTGCATTAAATCAGGTGTTTGTTCAGACAACACCACAAGAGGATTAGCGGCTTTGCGCTCCCGCAAACGCCGGTCAATTTGAATAGCCAGCGCCATGGAATCATTCAGACTTGTAGGAATGGAGAAACCCACCATCACATTCTTAATGGCTTCAGAAAGGCCATTTCTGAAATTTGCGGCCAGAGCACACTCATTCCACTGAGTAAGCACGGACCATTTCCGAAATTTTTGGCAATACACTTCAGCTTCATCCTGGCCCTGAGAAATAGCCAGCAAGGCTTTTTCTGCCTGAATTTCAAGATTGGGTTCCTCGTAAAGCAATCCGAGTGCCAGAAAAAACGCATCAATATTTGCCAATGCCGGATCTCCTGGCGCTAGCGAGAAGGCCCAATCCTGAGGGTCGCCCCGTAAGAAAGAGATAACAATTTTTACTTGCTGAGCTGAGTCTCCAGATGAATGGGGTCTCAGAGATAGAAACAATTTACAATTATTCCTGAAATTCCTAAACTTAAATCGGTCTCCAGAGAACAGTTCAGGAATAGGTATTTTAGGTTCAGACATAGGACTACTGGTAACAAAATCTTGTATGCCCTGCACACGAGCAGCAAGCTGGTCCACACTTGTAATCAAGGTCTGGACATTCATGTCTGCAGCAAGCTCAAGCCACTCAAAGGAAAAGGGGAGGAAGAAAGAAAAAAAAAAAAAAAAAAACTCAGAATTTCCTTTCTTATAATCCCACTTCTGCAATGCATTAAACATTCAGCTTTGGCCTGGCATACTGTTATGACCCCAATGGCAGAGGGTCTCAGAAATAAATTCTAAGTCTGGAAACACAAAAAACCAGCTCATAGGGCAGTGGTAACTGGGCTGACCGTATATCTAATCCTAGCACCACAAATAGCAGCAGCCGGGGAACGTGCCTACGTTGGTTCTAGACGTCTCGCGCCAGCCGGAGAACTAACTAACCCTAAAAGGGAAAAGATAGACCTTTCTTGCCTCCAGAGAAAAGACCCTAAAAGTTGGATACAAGCCCCCAACAAATAATAATGGTGAGGTAAGAAGAAAAGACTAACGTAAGAATGAACTAGGTATTTAGCAAAGAGAGGCCCACTGACTAATAGCAGAATATAGTAAGATGACTTATACGGTCAGCAAAAACCCTATCAAAATTTCCACGCTGGATATTCAAGAACCCCCGAACCATCTAACGGCCCGGGGGGAGAATACCAGCCCCCTAGAGCTTCCAGCAAAAACAGGAATCACATTTAGTACAAGCTGGACAAAAAATAATAGCAATACAAATAACCAAAAAACAAGGAAGCAGGACTTAGCTTAATTATGCACGAACCAGGACCAGCAGACAGGAGCAAACAGAAAGAACTGATTACAACGATGCCAGGCACCAGACTAAGAATTCAGGAAGTTCATATAGCAACACCCCTGGACTAACGACCCAGGTGGGTGCCAAACTGAGGAAAGACAATCCCAGAGTCATATCACTAGTGACCACAAGAGGGAGCCAAAAAAGTCTAATTCACAACACCTAAGAATGCGCGCTTGAAGGGCCTTAGATGAGGTCACTGCGCTCTGATTGGTCCGTAGCGGTCGCGTGACCGCTACGCAACCAATCACAAAGCAGTGACATCACCTAAGGTCTTTCAAGCGCTTGAAATACCTTAGAAGACGTCCACAGCTTCTGATTGGTCGCGTAGCGGTCGCGTGACCGCTACGCGACCAATCACAAAGCAGTGACGTCTTCTAAGGTATTTCAAGCGCTTGAAAGACCTTAGGTGACGTCACTGCTTTGTGATTGGTCGCGTAGCGGTCACGCGACCGCTACGGACCAATCAGAGAGCAGTGACCTCATCTAAGGCCCTTCAAGCGCGCATTCTTAGGTACAACGGCTCCTGGTTACGGCGGTAAAGTCCAGAAGCCGCCGGAGAGGTGAGTATATCCCTATTTTTTATTTTAATTCTTTATTTTACACATTGATATTAATCCCGATACCGATTCCCGATACCACAAAAGTATCGGATCTCGGTATCGGAATTCCGATACCCGCAAGTATCGGCCGATACCCGATACTTGCGGTATCGGAATGCTCAACACTAAACGTGACGCCTGCAGACCACATCTAGATAAGTTCCTTGGGAGGTCTAGTTTCCAATTTGGGGTCACTTGTGGGGGGTTTCTACTGTTTGGGTACATCAGGGGCTCTGCAAATGCAACGTGACGCCTGCAGACCAATCCATTTAAGTCTGCATTCCAAATGGCGCTCCTTCCCTTCCGAGCTCTGTCATGCGCCCAAACAGTGGTTCCCCCAACATATGGGGTATCAGCGTACTCAGGACAAATTGGACAACAACTTTTGGGGTCCAATTTATTATGTTACCCTTGTAAAAATACAAAGCTGGGGGCTAAAAAATAATTTCTGTGAAAAAAAAGAGGAATTTGTATTTTCACGGCTCTGCGTTATAAACTGTAGTGAAACACTTGGGGGTTCAAAGCTCTCAAAACACATCTAGATAAGTTCCTTAGGGGGTCTACTTTCCAAAATGGTGTCACTTGTCATTTTTGTGAAAAAATATGATTTTTTATTTTTACGGCTCTGCATTATAAACTTCTGTGAAGCACTTGTTGGGTCAAAGTGCTCAACACACATCTAGATAAGTTCCTTAAGGGGTCTACTTTCCAAAATGGTGTCACTTGTGGGGGGTTTCAATGTTTAGGCACATCAGGGGCTCTCCAAACGCAACATGGCGTCCCATCTCAATTCCAGTCAATTTTGCATTGAAAAGTCAAATGGCGCTCCTTCCCTTCCGAGCTCTGCCCTGCGCCCAAACAATGGTTTACACCCACATATGGGGTATCGTCATACTCAGGACAAATTGCACAACAACTTTTGTGGTCTAATTTCTTCTCTTACCCTTGGGAAAATAAAAAAAATGGGGGCGAAAAGATCATTTTTTGTGAAAAAATATGATTTTTTATTTTTACGGCTCTGCATTATAAACTTCTGTGAAGCACTTGTTGGGTCAAAGTGCTCACCACACATCTAGATAAGTTCCTTAGGGGGTCTACTTTCCAAAATGGTGTCACTTGTGGGGGGTTTCAATGTTTAGGCACATCAGGGGCTCTCCAAACGCAACATGGCGTCCCATGTCAATTCCAGTCAATTTTGCATTGAAAAGTCAAATGGCGCTCCTTTCCTTCCGAGCTCTGCCATGCGCCCAAACAGTGGTTTACCCCACATATGGGGTATCAGCGTACTCAGGACAAATTGTACAACAACTTTTGGGGTCCATTTTCTCCTGTTACCCTTGGTTAAATAAAACAAATTGGAGCTGAAATAAATTTTGTGTGAAAAAAAGTTAAATGTTCATTTTTATTTAAACATTCCAAAAATTCCTGTGAAACACTTGAAGGGTAAATAAATTTCTTGAATGTGGTTTTGAGCACCTTGAGGGGTGCAGTTTTTAGAATGGTGTCACACTTGGGTATTTTCTGTCATATAGACCCCTCAAAATGACTTCAAATGAGATGTGGTCCCTAAAAAAAATGGTGTTGTAAAAATGAGAAATTTCTGGTCAACTTTTAACCCTTATAACTCCCTAACAAAAAAAAATTTGGTTCCAAAATTGTGCTGATGTAAAGTAGACATGTGGGAAATGTTACTTATTAAGTATTTTGCGTGACAAATGTCTGTGATTTAAGGGCATAAAAATTCAAAGTTGGAAAATTGCGAAATTTTCAAAATTTTCGCCAAATATCCGTTTTTTTTCACAAATAAATGCAAGTTATATCAAAGAAATTTTACCACTATCATGAAGTACAATATGTCACGAGAAAACAGTGTCAGAATCGCCAAGATCTGTTGAAGCGTTCCAGAGTTATAACCTCATAAAAGGACAGTGGTCAGAATTGTAAAAATTGGCCTGGTCATTAACGTGCAAACCACCCTTGGGGGTGAAGGGGTTAAACCAGAGAGTTATGTGACACAAAATAGTTAATAAATAACATTAACCACATGTCTACGTTACATCATCACAATTTTGGAAACAACATTTTTTTTCTAGGAAGTTATAAGGGTTAAAATTTGACCAGTGATTTCTCATTTTTACAACAAAATTTACAAAACCATTTTTTTTAGCGACCACCTCACATTTGAAGTCAGTTTGAGGGGTCTATATGGCTGAATACCCAAAAGTGACACCATTCTTAAATCTGCATCCCTCAAGGTGCTCAAAACCACATTCAAGAAGTTTATTAACCCTTCAGGTGCTTCACAGCAGCAGAAGCAACATGGAAGGAAAAAATAAACATTTAACATTTTAGTCACAAAAATTATCTTTTAGCAACAATTTTTTTATTTTCCCAAGGGTAAAAGGAGAAACTGGACACCGAAAGTTATTGTACAATTTGTCCTGAGTACGCCGATACCCCATACTTGGTGGGAACCACTGTTTGGGCGCACTACAAGGCTCGGAAGGGAAGGAGCGCCATTTGACTTTTTGAATGAAAATTTGGCTCCAATCTTTAGCAGACACCATGTCGCGTTTGGGGAGCCCCTGTGTACCTAAAAATTGGAGCTCCCCCACAAGTGACCCCATTTTAGAAACTAGACCCCCCAAGGAACTTATCTAGATGCATAGTGAGTACTTTGAACCCACAAGTGCTTCACAAATTGATCCGCAAAAATGAAAAAGTACTTTTTTTTTCACCAAAAATTACTTTTAGCCTCAATTTTTTCATTTTCTCATGGGCAACAGGATAAAATGGATCCTAAAATTTGTGGGCAATTTCTCCTGAGTACACCGATACCTCACATGTGGGGGTAAACTACTGTTTGGGCACACAGCAGGGCTCTGAAGGGAAGGAGCGCCATTTGACTTTTTGAATGAAAAATTAGCTCCAATTGTTAGCGGACACCATGTCGCGTTTGGAGAGCCCATGTGTGCCTAATCATTGGAGCTCCCCCACAAGTGACCGCATTTTGGAAACTAGACCTCCCAAGGAACTAATCTAGATGTGCGGTGAGCTCTTTGAACCACCAAGTGCTTCACAGAAGTTTATAACGCAGAGCTGTGAAAATAAAAAATAATTTTTCTTTCCTCAAAAATTATGTTTTAGCAAGCAATTTTTTATTTTCACAAGGGTAACAGGAGAAATTGGACCCCAAAAGTTGTTGTCCAGTTTGTCCTGAGTACGCTGATACCCCATACGTGGGGGGAACCACTGTTTGGGCACACGTCGGGGCTCGGAAGGGAAGTAGTGATGTTTTGGAATGCAGACTTTGATGGAATGGTCTGCGGGCGTTATGTTACATTTGCAGAGCCCCTGATGTGCCTAAATAGTAGAAACCCTCCACAAATTACCCCATTTTGGAAACTAGACCCCCCAAGGAACTTATCTAGATGTGTGGTGAGCACTTTGAACCCCCAAGTGCTTCACAGAATTTTATAACGCAGAGCCGTGAAAATAAAAAATCCTTTTTTTCCCACAAAAATAATTTTTTTAGCCCCCTTTTTTTTATTTTCCCCAAGGGTAACAGGAGAAATTAGACCCCCAAAGTTGTTGTGCAATTTTTCCTGAGTACGCTTATGCCCCATATGTTTGGGTAAACCACTGTTTGGGCGCATACTGGGGCTCGGAACGGAGGGAGCACCATTTGACTTTTTGAACGCAAGATTGGCTGGAATCAATGGTGGTGCCATGTCGTGTTTGGAGACCCCTGATGTGCCTAAACAGTGGAAACCACTCAATTCTAACTCCAACACTAAACCCAACACACCCCTAACCATAATCTCAACTCTAGCCATACCCCTAATCACAACCCTAACCCCAACACATCCCTAACCACAACCCTAACCCCAACACACCCCTAACCCTAGTCCCAACCCTAACCACAACCCTAACCCCAACAGACCCCTATTCCTAATCCCCACCATAACCCTAACCCCAACAGACCCCTAATCCTAATCCCATCCCTAACCATAACCCTAACCCTAACCCCAACACACCCCTAATCCTAATCTTAACCCTATTTCCAACCCTACCCCTAATTCCAACCCTAACCCTAAGGCTATGTGCCCACGTTGCGGCTTCGTGTGAGGATTTTTCTGCACCGTTTTTGAGAAATCCGCAGGTAAAAGGCACTGCATTTTACTTGCAGATTTCCAGTGTTTTTTGTGCGGATTTCACCTGCGGATTCCTATTGAGGAACAGGTGTAAAACTTTGTGGAATCCGCACAAAGAATTGACATGCTGTGGAAACTGCAACGCGTCGTTTCCATGCGGTATTTTCCGCACCATGGGCACAGCGGATTTGGTTTTCCATAAGTTTGCATGGTACTGTAAATGTGATGGTAAACTGCTTCGAATCCGCAGCAGCCAATCCACTGCGGATCCGCAGCCAAATCCGCACCGTGTGCACATAGCCTAATTCTAACCCTATTTCTAACCCTAACCCTAATTGTAAGCCTAATTGAAACCCTAACCCTAATTGAAACCCTAACCCTAATTCTAACCCTAATTGCAACCCTAACCCTAATTCTAACCCTAATTTCAACCCTAACCCTAATTGCAACCGTAACCCTAGTTCTAACCCCAACCTTAGTGGAAAAATAAAAGTAAATATATTTTCTTTATTTCATTATTTTCCCTACCTATGGGGGTGATAAAGGGGGGTTTATTTATTATGTACTAAATGTACCTGGAATTAGTCTGCCGGACAGCAGATTCGGCGGGCGCACTGCGCATGCGCCCGCCATTTTGGAAGACGGACGGACACCGGGAGGGACACCAGACCTCGGTAAGTATGAGGGGGTAGGATTGGACTGCGGGGGGAGCGGACGGGAGAACGGGGGGGAGTGGATGGGAGAACGGAGGGGAGCGGTGGACAGCAGAGGACAGGATAAAGGAAGGAGGGGAAGAGATCGTGGTGTTGGTGACAGATCGTGGTCTCCAGCCATGGCCGATGATATTGCAGCATCGGCCATGGCTGGATTGTAATGTTTCACCAATTTTCATTGGTGAAATATTACGATTGTTCTGATTGAAAGTGAAAATGAAACAGTCACTTTCAACAGCCAATCAGAGCAATCGTAGCCACAGGGGGACAAAGCCACCCCCCCTGGGTTGAAGTACCACTCCCCCGGTCCCTGCAGGTCAGGTGAAATTGCAGTTAACCCTTTCACCAGACCTGCAGGAACGCGATCATTCTGTGATGCACCATATGCATCACAGGTCGGATTGGCACCGACTTTCATGATGCATACGCTGTGTCACAGGTCGGGAAGGGGTTAAGGCCGGGGTCACACTTGCGAGAAATCTCACTCGAGTCTCGTACCTCAATACTGCCGGGTATTGAGGTGCGAGACTCGTGCGAGTTTCTCACAATGCAGATTTTTTTTCTATCTATAGATTTGATATATCTATCGATAGATATATGTATCTGTCTATCTATCGCATTCCTTCTATATATCTATCTGTCTATCTGTGTGTAATGGAGTGTGAGTTGGACAAATGTTAAAGAGGAGGTTCGACCCGAAATGACATTACAATTCTTTTTTTTTTTTTTCAATAATAGATCTTTATTTAGCTTTCAAAAACGCATACTAATCTGCATGAAAAAATGCATCAAAAGTGCATAAATCCGCACCTGTGTTTTCTGGCAAGAGAGGATAGAATCTGCACAGAAAATTCCACAGGCAAATCTGCAATGTGCGCATACATGTAACACCCCAGATAACCGGTTGTTACAGTGATGTTGCCTTCCTTTCGGGGAGGGTGATGTCATGCTTGGAGGCAAGGAGGATTTCCTTTACCAGGTAAAGCACCTACATGCAACACATTCTGAATCCAGGCCAGAAAGGGGAGCTCTGAACCCAGACTCAGGGGAACTTCCCCAGATATATATATTCTGGTCTGGAGGAGGAGATAGTTAGTTGGAGAGAGACAGTTGTGGAGAGGAGATGGAAGAGAGAGGAGTGAGAGCAGAGAGTGGTTGCAGTGATAGTGAGCATTTGAGGGGAAAAGCAAAGAAGAAGAAAGGAGCTCGGAGGGGGAATTGTGACCAGGCACCCTCTAAGCTGAAGAGCAGAAACCGGGCACCAGGAGCCCTGGGCTGCGTAGTACTCCAGCTCTCACAGCAGAACCGGAAGGACAGAGGATTGCAAATCGTCTGTACGCACCCACACCTGAAGGTGCAGCAGTACACAGAGAGCCCGGGTTGTGATAGAGACCCTGTAAAAGGGCTCGCATTGCCCACCATACAGGTTACTGTTCCTGGACAGGAGAGAGGACTTTGTAAGGAAGCCACAGGCAGCAAGGACCTCGCATAAGAGTGCAAGCAGGAAGGCTTACAAACCTCACCTGGGAGAGGGATCCACCATTGCCTCCGGGCCGGCCAGACCACATCACCACTTGTTGCTGGTACCCTGGACTATGGCTTACTACAACCAGTAAACCAGGTAAAGAGACTGTAATCCTGTGTCTTCTGTTTATTCTGGCACTACACCACTCTGGCCAATCACACCATCTTTGCTGCAGCACCATCGCTCCCAGAGGACCCCTTTAAGAAGCCTCGGTCACCTCTGACTGAGAACCACAGGTGGCATCACAAACTTTTATTATTTTTACATCTCTTTAAAGACTGTTCACCTTTTACTTGGGCGCCCAGGGCCACGGACCGGGTCGCCACCACCGTGACCTTCCCTTTAACAACGACCGGATTCGGTACCGAGTACCCCTAGGCCCTGGCAGGCGACTCATATAGCCTTAGTCAAAGCAAGCGGCATGACAAGATTTTCATAATGACATGATCACCACACAGAGGTAACGACCAGCGGTGACATGGTGGTGTTATGGTGGGACGGCGTTCCACAATCTAAACAAGACTAGTCTGAAGAATCTGCTGCTAGAGGAAATGCATTCATTATACATTTGAGAATGTTATCTTTTACCAGTATACAGGAGTAATTTGATGATACATTTGCACCTACAATAGTCTTGGAATACATCTGTCACCACATTACACCACCAGGACTAATCTCTGCGGATGTTGGTTTATATATAAGAGGGGTGACACCTATGTTTTGACGTACAGGTGTAGAAGGGAGGACCGGGCTGCCAGGGCTGCTGAAGCGCCGAGTCCGGAACTGCTGGGGCCGAACCTCCTGTTAGTGAGGTAAAAGGGGTTGCGCGGGAACTGAAGGGGGCTTCCCGCCAGAACGCTGAGCAGGAGTGGACCGCGGTTACAGCAAGGAGAGGGATAGACCACAGCGTGCAGAGACAGAGCAGCAACGTGAGAGTCTCACCCATATCGGCGGGTGCGCAGGGGAACACGCACAAGACAGAGCGCAGCACTGATGTCCAGGCGCCGGCTGGCACCCAGAGGAGCAGAACATTGCAGCGCAGCCATTCAGGTGACGGCAGCTGCTCAGGGAGACACGTGCAGAGTGGCTTCTTGCGGAGAGCTTTATCTTTCTGCTCCGCAGTTAAATGGACTAGGGGCTCAGCGGGGGCTCATCGGGCAGAACCGGTGACCGCCTGCTGCTGCCAGAATAGGGACCGTGTATTGGGCGGGAACGCCTGAAGACCCTTCACCAACCTTGTCCGGCATCCCATTGCCCTCCGGACCCCCAGAGAGAGTGACGGACAGCGGAGTCACAATAAGGCTACTTTCACACTAGCGTCGTGCACTGCACGTCGCTATGCGTCGTTTTGCAGAAAAAACCCATCCTGAAAAAGTGCTTGCAGGATGCGTTTTTTCTCCATTGACTTTTATTAGCGACGCAGTGCGATGCATTGCCACACGTCACAACCGTCGGAACTCCGCTCCCTCCTCCCCGCACCTCACAATGGGGCAGCGGATGCGTTGGAAAACTACATCTGCTGTCCCCGTTGTGCGGCGCATTCACAGCTAGCGTCGGTGCGCCGCAACGTCGCATAGCGACGTGCAGTGCACGACGCTAGTGTGAAAGTAGCCTGAGTGAATCTTTTAACAAAAGACTGTATAGTTAATTAAGCGTTGCTCTCGTTTGCATTCCTTTCTCCCTGTTATCTCCCTGCGAGGGGTACACCCCTGTTGTACAATTAAACTATAGTTAACCACTGCTCTGCATGTCTATGTCACTGCATCCAAGTACCTGTGTGTTACACAGGTGTAGCGGCTTTCTGTACTGTCTTTGCACTTTAGGTCCAGCTGGACCAAATTGTGCACGTGTGTAATTTTGATTTGTTTTTGCTTAGTTCTAGATTAAAAGTTACATTTTAGACTACCACATATTGCTATTGCATACCTACATATAAGTGGTCTCTATTTACTATCCCCTTTGCTACTACTATTAAAGGGATTGTCACCAGTTAGGACAAACCCTGCTAAATCTGACAGTGAAGCTGGCAGTGATTGGGCACAGGGCTCGTGTGATATAAAATCTCTCGTTAGCCCCAGGAACACAAGTACAAAAACCACTGGAATGGCGCCAGCACTGGAGTTAAATATAAGTGTTTTTATTTTAACTGGGGAAAACGTTCAGATTGAGAAAGGATTGTCCTAGTAGGTGACAACCCCTTAATCTAGGTAAACCCTTCCCAGTTTCTAAAGATTTATAGTAGATCTATGTGAATACTTTTCTGCCCAATGATGACAGAAGTATTCTAGGAGTGATACCTTTATTGGCTAACCAGAAAGTATTCACATCGATTTTTCTGGCTAACACGGTACCACAATACAATTTGTTATTGTACATCATTATAGTAGATCTAATAATCTGTTTACATACTGAATTAAGATCAATTTAATTATATAAAGCGTTCCTATTTTCCAGCAAAGGGTTAAACAATTCCCTTCTAATGAAACTGGTGTAAATCCCCCAGACTTGACTCACAGGAACTTTACTTGTTTACAAACAGTTAATGTACAGGATGATGAGACTGCAGTGCATACAGCCACAGTACCACGCCTGGGGCACAGTGCCAGCCAATCAGGGGGAAGTGCTGCGCATTATAAGGCACAGTCCTCTGCTGCAGGACAGAGCAGAGCACAACTAGCTCAGAGGAGAGAGACAGCAGCTGCAAGGGGACTCGGCTGTGCTGGTGAGTGGGATTCCAAACCATCTATGGAAATTTCATTTACTAAACTATGTAATTCCCATACAGAGGCAGATGTAATAAGCTTTCTTATTAGAACGTCTAAAGACTAGGATGTTTATATCATATAGGCAGCTAGGCTACATAGTTTGGAGAATTTCTGCTCTAAACCACTTATTATTATGTGGACAGCCTGTGAATTGCCCATAATTAGTGTGAGCTCCAAAAAGAATGTATTAACTTGCTTAGCTAGTGGTTTCCTGATCCTGTTTTTCTTGGAGTCAGTCGGAAATGTTCTTAAGGCTACAGCCCCACAGTCAGTATTTGGTCAGTATTTCACATCAGTAGTTGTAAGCCAAAACCAGGAGTGGGTGATAATACAGAATTGCAGCACGTTTCTATTACACATTTCCTCTGATTGTTCCACTCCTGATTTTGGCTTACAAATACTGATGTATAATAATAATAATAATAATAATCTTTATTTATATAGTGCCAACATATTCCGCAGCGCTTTACAGTTTAGAGACTGACCAAATACTGCTAGTGGGGCCGTAGCCTTACGGGAAAGCTCAGATCATTCACATTGTCTTTCTAGATGTCAGGAGGTATTCTCCATCTGATTTACACATTGGAAACTGCGGCCTTCTAATGGATTCATAGGACAGAAGCATGGCTGCTTCTCACAGTTACCTGTGATCAGCTGTTATCCCTGCAGTGATATTGTGGGAAAGCCGCAAGCATTGTGTGCAGGCCTCTCATCTCACAGGGCACAGACGGCCCTTCAGCTTGCTGGAGCTTTCTGTTATGATGTTTCAATTATTTTAATAGAAAAATTATAAATTACATATTTTTTTATTTATAAATAGGAATTTGTAAAATATGTGCATCAGTATTTTTCTTCTATATTTCTGGCCAATTCATCCATATATATTAAATGTATGGCTCTCCTTGCAGTTGGCAGTCCATTTGATAGAAGATGAAGTTTATCCTCTTCTTAGCACTTGCATCTGTGTTAATCACTGGATTAGAATCGGTAACGTTTTTCTCAAGTGACCATTAAATTATTATTGAGATATTCTGTTCTACAGTTGATAATACAACTTTTTACTTTTAGATTTTTCATAAACACCACAAAAAGACAAAGAACAATGAAGGTAAATATAAAGACCTTATGCAAGTATATCATGTTACATGAAATAATCATTACTGTCACACTTCTTATGATGAACTTTTATGTATCGAATATATATATATATATATATATATATATATATATATATACATATAAACATACATACATACATACAGTGTGAGAATGTATTACCGTGCAGAGGTGATTTCACCGCAGTTCCCCAGGAGATTTTCACTGTGGTGAATTTGAACGGACATATTAACATCAACCATAATGGAGACCGCTCCCGTTTAAGGTTACATAGTTATAGTTATTAAGGTTGAAGGAAGACTTTAAGTCCATCTAGTTCAACCCAAAGCCTAACCTAACATGCCCTAACATGTTGATCCAGAGGAAGGCAAAAAAAACCATGTGGCAAACAGTAAGCTCCACACTGGGGAAAAAAATTCCTTCACGACTCCACATACGGCAATCAGACTAGTTCCCTGGATCGACGCCCTATCAAAGAATCTAATATATATAACCTGTAACATTGTACTTTTCAAGAAAGGTATCCAGTCCCCTCTTAAATTTAAGTAATGAATCATTCATTACAACATCATACGGCAGAGAGTTCCATAGTCTCACTGCTCTTACAGTAAAGAATCCACGTCTGTTATTATGCTTAAACCTTCTTTCCTCCAGACGTAGAGGATGCCCCCTTGCCCCTGTCTCAGGTCTATGATTAAAAAGATCATCAGAAAGGTCACCCAGGTCTTTTTCATTGACTGTTTTGCCCAGAGTTTTAGAATTAAGCACATAGTTATACATCTTATTACTTCTACCCAAGTGCATGACCTTACATTTATCCCCATTAAAGCTCATTTGCCATTTATCAGCCCAAGCTTCTAGTTTACATAAATCATCCTGTAATATAAAATTGTTCTCCCCTGTATTGGTTACCCTGCAGAGTTTAGTGTCATCTGCAAATATTGAAATTCTACTCTGAATGCCCCCTACAAGGTCATTAATAAATATGTTAAAAAGAAGAGGGCCCAATACTGACCCCTGTGGTACTCCAATGCTAACCGCGACCCAGTCCGAGTGTGCTCCATTAATAACCGCCCTTTGTTTCCTATCCCTGAGCCAGCTCTCAACCCACTTACACATATTTTCCTCTATCCCCATTATTCTCATTTTATGTATCAACCTTTTGTGTGGCACCGTATCAAAAGCTTTTGAAAAGTCCATATACACTACATCTACTGGGTTCCCTTGGTCCAGTCCGGAACTTACCTCTTCATAGAAGCTGATCAAATTAGTCTGACATGAACGGTCCCTAGTAAACCCATGCTGATACTGGGTCATGAGGTTATTTCTCTTCAGATACTCCAGTATAGCATCTCTTAGAATGCCCTCCAGGATTTTACCCACAGTAGAGGTTAAGCTTACTGGCCTATAATTTCCAAGTTCAGTTTTTGTCCCCTGGGATGGGAATCAATAAAGTTGATGTTTCAAAAAGATAAGGCAACTGGAATTGAATGATATTCCAATGTGAGGCGAAGTGGATTTACCAAATGAAAACCCAAACACCCACATGTCTCAATGATATCATTACTTATGGCTGTCTCCTCTAAAAGAGGGCACTCGATAGAGTCAGAGTGAGCTGTTGCAGAGTGGGGGTGCCCTTTTTGTTTCCCCTTTAGGGTGTCAACCACCACTATAGGTCATGAAATTAGAATGATACATCTGCAATATCCCATACAAACACACACAGTATATTAACTTATATTATGTGGGTAATTCTAGTGTTATATGAATGTTCAAGTCAGACATTGCATTTTGAATAGTATTCTTTAAATATAAAAATATATTTAGATATATTAAATCGAATATATAAATAAGTAAAAAAAAAATGTCAAAAAAACTTTATAGATATACAGTAAAGAAATTATTTGTAATTCTTATTGAGATGTTAGTGGTGCATGGCCAGACCGACCATCATGAGCACATACTGGCAACATCTTACCCCATCTGTTGATGTGGCACTATTTATATGGGCCATAATCAGCGAATGAAGATTTGTAAGAGCGCCCGTTTCCAAGTATTGGCCTGAGCAAACAAGCCACCAACCAGATGACAAACAGAACGTCCATTTGTTGGCTGGTTACATTTTTTTATGCTGGCAAAAAAATCATAGTCATTTGGGATGAATTGACTTTTTTTTTTTTACAGATTGACAATACAAATCGGCTGTCAATCAATGAGTGCTATGGGCAGAAATCTGCTTGTCTGAATGGATCTTTAGCCATGAATGACTATAATATTTTAGTATAGGATTGCAGATCTTTGTTGATTTACTTTCTCTTTACACAGAATGCAGTTGCTTACATGGAGGAACTTGTTTACACTACGGTATATACCGTAAATCTTATAGATGTATCTGTACTGTAGGATATGGTGGAAAAGACTGCGAAAAAGGTATTTACTTTTTCTTATACATTATAGGGGTTGGCCCCTCCTTTACAAGGCATTGTTTGTGGGTCCAGGGGGTTTAAGAGAAAAAAATTTTACTCGTCCCCTGGATCAGCACCACTCCAGTCCATCAAACTGGATGTCATGGATTGTCGGCAGTGATTATCTGATGCATCCCCCCAGATATTGATGCCAGCAGACTAGTAGAGTCAGTACCAAGCATAGAGGAGTGGCACTATTCTAGGAGGAGAGTATAGGTCCTTTTTTCGTAAACCACTCTCTCCCCATTAAAGGGAATCTTTCACTGTTTTTTTTTTCCCCATCAGATCTGAGAGCAGCGTGATGGTAGAGACCCTAATTCCAGCGGAATATGTTGGTGCTATATAAATAAAATTATTATCATTATTACTGGGGTGCTTGGTGCAGTTTTCATAAAATCACTGTTTTAGCAGCAAACGATAATCATTAGAGAACTAGGTGTACTGGTGATAGGTAGTTCAAGCTTTCTGCCTATGCACAGTAAACCCAGAAAGCTGCCAATCAGTGGAGTGGATGTGGTTGTACAGAGCTCAGCATTCAGAGACCTGATAGAATTACAGGAGATAAACAGCAATTCTATTAAATGACAGCAAGCAGTCTCATAAGTGACACATCACTGGAATCAGGTTCTCTAGCTCTACATTATAATGCTCTCAGATTACATAGCAAAAAACAGGTAAAAGATTCCCTTTAAGAGTAACTTATAAAACAGTTTACATATTAGCCTTGATCTTATTTCAAGTAGCTTTTAAGAATTATCATTGTAAGATTTATTTGCCTTTGGCTAAAGGCGAGAAATGGATACATGCTATTGCTTCTGTATTATTTCCATATTTTGAATAGTTGTATTCAGGTTTCAATTCGGGCTCATTCACAAGTGACTATCTCGACCGAGTGCTATTTCTGTTTTTGATGAGTAGAAGTCAGAACTATTAGGCCGGGGTCACACTAGAGAGGAATATGGAAGAGCGAGAGGGCCAAAAACAACGCATTGCACTCGGACCAATGTTTCTCTGTGGGGCAGGTTCCATCAGCCGTATATATTTCTCGGCCATAATTTACGGGCTTAGAAAATCGCAGCATGTTGCGTTTGTCAGCGTATTGCGCAAAAAATCCGCCAATGAAAGTCTATGGCGGCGAGAAAAATACATTACACACGGACCATGTGTGTGACTTGCGAGAAATACGCACCGGTGTTCTATAGAAAAGCCGGTAATTCACAGTACAGACCAAAAGTTTGGACACACCTTCTCATTTAAAGATTTTTCTGTATTTTCATGACTATGAAAATTGTAAATTCACACTGAAGGCTTCAAAACTATGAATTAGCACATGTGGAATTATATACTTAACAAAAATGTGTGAAACAACTGAAAATATGTCTTATATTCTAGGTTCTTCAAAGTAGCCACCTTTTGCTTTGATGACTGCTTTGCACACTCTTGGCATTCTCTTGATGAGCTTCAAGAGGTAGTCACCGGAAAAGGTCTTCCAACAATCGTGAAGGAGTTCCCAGAGATGCTTAGCACTTGTTGGCCCTTTTGCCTTCACTCTGCGGTCCAGCTCACCCCAAACCATCTCGATTGGGTTCAGGTCTGGTGACTGTGGAGGCCAGGCCATCTGGCATAGCACCCCATCACTCTCCTTCTTGGTCAAATAGCCCTTACACAGCCTGGAGGTGCTGTGGTAGCCATGCTGGTTCAGTATGCCTTCAATTTTGAATAAATCCCCAACAGTGTCACCAGCAAAGCACCCCCACACCATCACACCTCCTCCTCCATGCCTCACGGTGGGAACCAGGCATGTAGAGTCCATCCATTCACCTTTTCTGCGTCGCACAAAGACACGGTGGTTGGAACCAAAGATCTCAAATTTGGACTCATCAGACCAAAGCACAGATTTCCACTGGTCTAATGTCCATTCCTTGTGTTCTTTAGCCCAAACAAGTCTCTTCTGCTTGTTGCCTGTCCTTAGCAGTGGTTTCCTAGCAGCTATTTTACCATGAAGGCCTGCTGCAAAAAGTCTCCTCTTAACAGTTGTTGTAGAGATGTGTCTGCTGCTAGAACTCTGTGTGACATTGACCTGGTCTCTAAACTGAGCTGCTGTTAACCTGCGATTTCTGAGGCTGGTGATTCGGATAAACTTATCCTTAGAAGCAGAGGTGACTCTTGGTCTTCCTTTCCTGGCGCGGTCCTCATGTGAGCCAGTTTCTTTGTAGCGCTTGATGGTTTTTGCAACTGCACTTTGGGACACTTTCAAAGTTTTCCCAATTTTTCAGACTGACTGACCTTCATTTCTTAAAGTAACGATGGCCACTCGTTTTTCTTTACTTACCTGCTTTTTTCTTGCCATAATACAAATTCTAACAGTCTATTCAGTAGGACTATCAGCTGTGTATCCACCAGACTTCTGCACAACATAACTGATGGTCCCAACCCCATTTATAAGGCAAGAAATCACACTTATTAAACCTGACAGGGCACACCTGTGAAGTGAAAACCATTTCCGGTGACTACCTCTTGAAGCTCATTAAGAGAATGCCAAGAGTGTGCAAAGCAGTCATCAAAGCAAAAGGTGGCTACTTTGAAGAACCCAGAATATAAGACATATTTTCAGTTGTTTCACAGTTTTTTGTTAAGTATATAATTCCACATGTGTTAATTCATAGTTTTGATGCCTTCAGTGTGAATGTACAATTTTCATAGTCATGAAAATACAGAAAAATCTTTAAATGAGAAGGTGTGTCCAAACATTTGGTCTGTACTGTATGTATATATATATCATTTTTTTTTTGTTTAATAAAAAGCTAGATAGCTTAACCCCTTAATCCCATATGACGTACTATCCCGTCAAGGTGACCTGGGACTTAATTCCCAGTGACGGGATAGTACGTCATATGCGATCGGCCGCGCTCACGGGGGAAGCGTGGCCGATCGCGGCCGGGTGTCAGCTGACTATCGCAGCTGACATCCGGCACTATGTGCCAGGAGCGGTCACGGACCGCTCCTGGCACATTAACCCCTTGCAAACCGCGATCAAACATGATCGCAGTGTTCCGGCGGTACAGGGAAGCATCCTCCCTGCGTGCTTCCCTGAGACGATCGGTACAAGGCGATGTACTCACCTTGTACTGAGCGTCTCGTCCCTGCAGGCCTCGGATCCAAAATGGCCACGGGGCTACTTCCAGGTCCTGCAGGGACTACTTCCGGGTCCAGAGCAGGCTCTGGTAACCAAGGAGCAGGGCACGCCAGATCGCTGATCTGACACAGTGCTCTGCAAAGTGTCAGATCAGCGATCTGTCACTATACAGTGATGTCCCCCCTGGGACAAAGTAAAAAAAAAAATTTTTAGATGTGTAGAAAAAAAAATTTAAAAAAATTATTAAATAAAGAAAAAAAAATTATTATTCCTATAAATACATTTTTTTTATATAAATAAAAAAAAAACAATAAAAGTACACACATTTAGTATCGCCGCATCTGTAACGACCCGACCTATAAAACTGTCCCACTAGTTAACCCCTTCAGTGAACACCGTAAAAAAAAAAAAAAAAAAACCGAGGCAAAAAAACAATTTATTATCATACCACCGAACAAAAAGTGGAATAACACGCGATCAAAAAGACGGATATAAATAACCATGGTACCGCTGAAAACATCATCTAGTCCTGCAAAAAACGAGCCGCCATACAGCATCATCAGCGAAAAAATTAAAAAAGTTACAGTCCTCAGAATAAAGCGATGCAAAAATTATTATTTTTTTTATAAAATAGTTTTTATTGTATAAAAAGCGCCAAAACATAAAAAAATGATGTAAATGAGGTATCGCTGTAATCGTACTGACCCGAAGAATAAAACTGCTTTATCCATTTTACCAAATGCGTAATGGTATAACCCCCCCCCCCCCCCCCAAAAAAAAAAAAAAAAGAAATTCATGAATAGCTGGTTTTTGGTCATTCTGCCTCACAAAAATCGGAATAAAAAGTGATCAAAAACTGTCACGTGTCCGATAATGTTACCAATAAAAACGTCAACTCGTCCCGCAAAAAACAAAACCTCACATGACTCTGTGGACCAAAATATGGAAAAATTATAGGTCTCAAAATGTGGTAATGCAAAAAATATTTTTTGCAATAAAAAGCGTCTTTTAGTGTGTGACCGCTGCCAATCATAAAAATCCGCTAGAAAACCCGCTATAAAAGTAAATCAAACCCCCCTTCATCACCCCCTTAGATAGGGAAACATAAAAAAATTAAAAAAATGTATTTATTTCCATTTTCCCATTAGGGTTAGGGCTAAGGTTAGGGTTAGGGATGGGGCTAGGGTTAGGGTTAGGGTTGGGGCTAGGGCTAGGGTTGGGGCTAGGGTTAGGGCTACAGTTAGGGTTGGGGCTAAAGATAGGGTTGGGGCTGGGGCTAAAGTTAGAGTTAGGGTTGGGGCTAAAGTTAGGGTTGGGGCTAAAGTTAGGGTTAGGGTTGGGGCTAAAGTTAGGGTTGGGGCTAAAGTTAGAGTTAGGGTTGGGGCTAAAGTTAGGGTTAGGGTTTGGATTACATTTATGGCTGGGATTAGGGTTAGGGGTTTGTTTGGGATAGGGTTTCAGTTAGAATTGGGGGTTTCCACTGTTTAGGCACATCAGGGCTCTCCAAACGCGACATGGCGTCCGATCTCAATTCCAGCCAATTCTGCGTTGAAAAAGTAAAGCAGTGCTCCTTTCCTTCCGAGCTCTCCCGTGCCCCCAAACAGGGGTTTACCCCAACATATGGGGTATCAGCATACTCAGGACAAATTGGACAACAACTATTGGGGTCCAATTTCTCTTGTTACCCTTGGGAAAATAAAAATTTGGGGGGCTAAAAAAACATTTTTGTTGGAAAAAAAATAATTTTTATTTTCACGACGCTGCGTTATATACTGTAGTGAAACACTTGGGGGTTCAAAGCTGTAAAAAAAATCTAGATAAGTTCCTTGGGGGGGTCTAGTTTCCAAAATCGTGTCACTTGTGGGGGGTTTCTACTGTTTAGGTGCATCAGGGGCTCTGCAAATGCTACGTGACGCCTGCAGACCAATCCATCTAAGTCTGCATTCCAAATGGCGCTTCTTCCCTTCCGAGCTCTGCCTTGCGCCCAAACAGTGGTTCCCCCCCACATATGGGGTATCAGCATACTCAGGACAAATTGGACAACAACTTTTGGGGTCCAATGTCTCCTGTTACCCTTGGGAAAATACAAGACTGGGGGCTAAAACATATTTTTTTATTTTCACGGCTATGCGTTAAAAACTGTAGTGAAACACTTGGGGGTTCAAAGCTGTCAAAACACAGCTAGATAAGTTCCTTAGGGGGTCTACTTTCCAAAATGGTGTCACTTGTTGGGGGTTTCAATGTTTAGGCCCATCAGGGGCTCTCCAAACGTGACATGGTATCCCATCTCAATTCCAGTCAATTTTGCATTGAAAAGTCTCCTTCCCTTCCGAGCATTGCCATGCGCCCAAACAGTGGTATACCCCCACATGTGGGGTATCGACGTACTCAGAACAAATGGCACAACAACTTTTGGGGTCCAGTTTGTTCTCTTACTCTTGGGAAAATAAAACAAATTGGAGCTGAAGTAAATTTTTTGTTAAAAAAGTTAAATGTTGTTTTTTTTTTTTAAACATTCCAAAAATTCCTGTAAAACACCTGAAGGGTTAATAAATTTCTTGAATGTGGTTTTGAGCACCTTGAGGGGTGCAGTTTTTAGAATGGTGTCACACTTGGTTCTTTTCTATCATATAGACCCCTCAAAATGACTTCAAATGTGATGTGGTCCCTAAAAAATATTGGTGTTGTAAAAATGAGAAATTGCTGGTCAACTTTTTTGCCAAATTTCCATTTTTTTCACAAATAAACGCAAGTTATATCGAAGAAATTTACATACACTGTATATATGTTTTCACGAATATTTGAGCCCATGGATCCATTCTATGTCCAATTTTTAAGCCGGCGAGAAAATCTCGCCGTACGGATGTCATACGGATGCCATACGGATGGCACATGGATAATTTTTGGAGAAAACAAATTGCATCCTCGCATTGAATATGGATCACTGTTCAGGAAATATTCTGCATATCTCGGCCGTAAAAAACGGACCGTATTTCGATACGTTAGGTGTGACCCCGGCCTTATAGTCTATGGGGCTGTTTACATGTTCGTGGTATTTTTCGAGACCAAGTGGTTTGCAGAAAATCATGTTCGATTTTTTTTCATTCAAAGGTTGGATCAAACTCGCCAATGCAAGTCTATGGGTCTGTGAAAAATAGAACACTGAGATGCCATACGTGTGCAGCCCATTTTTCACTGACTTTGTATTCTGAAAAACTTGAGAAATCTCCATAAGTGGTTTGGGTTTTTTTAATCAGAGAAAAACCTGTCGTGTTGATCAAAAACACTGATGAACTCAATGATTTTTCTCGTACACAAAAAATCATCTAACGTCTGAATGAGCCATAACTCATAAAATTCCCTGTCCCACATAGGGCTCAAAATCAAATTTTGTGTCTCACATAAACTAGGGCATATTTCATAGAAAACTGATGAGACTATTGTTTGTTTTGGGGGAAATTAGAATATTTAGGAAAATGCACACAAATAGATAGAGAACATACAACCTCGATGCAGATGTTGCCCCTTGATTGGCATATAAGACATCTCCAGAAGGTCCTAGTGGAGGCCACTGACCTGCCCAACAACAGAGGAACTGAATCCCTTGGCTACTGGGTCTCGTACTACTATAGAATTG
The DNA here is from genome assembly GCF_051348905.1 of Ranitomeya variabilis. NCBI lineage: Eukaryota > Metazoa > Chordata > Amphibia > Anura > Dendrobatidae > Ranitomeya > Ranitomeya variabilis. The sequence goes on along the minus strand of NC_135235.1, from coordinate 376,517,168 downwards.
TGATAGAAGCATGGACAACATATCCAATGTTCGTGTTGTCTGTTGCTGCTAATTTATTCTTTAGCCATAGGATAGTTGATAACATAATAATAGGGGTCTGACTGCATGGATATCCACTGATTCTGAGAATGGAACAGAGGTCACAGGCACTGTCAGAGATGGAAATGTTTTTCTAAAAGTACATAGATAGACGTGTGTGTGTAATATATATATATTTTTTTATTTTAATATTTTTAATTCTTTGCACAGACTTGTTTGCTAGGTGTTACAATGGCTCAGGTTATGAGTACAGAGGTACCGCATCAAAAAACAGATTCAATGACGAATGTCTGCGCTGGGATTCTCCACTATTGAGAAATCACCTTGTAAATGCTTATATGAAGGATGCATTTAAGCTTGGGATTGGGAAGCACAATTACTGCAGGTAATACTATGTTCTGCTTGTCATAACAGTGGGCTGTTATAATATAAACCCTTGAAGAACCTATATGTAACTACATTAATTGTAAAGTGCTGTGGAATATGTTGGCGCTATATTAAATAAAATCATTATTATTATTATTATTATTATTATTATTAATGCTTCATTTTATTTTCACAGGAACCCCAAAAATGGAATAAAACCATGGTGCTATTTTAAAGGACCAACAGGTATTACAAGAATGTTTTGCAAGATCCCCACATGTGAAGAGAATAAAAACACAGGTAAATTTATAAAATACCAAGATTACATAATGAAGAATAGTGGGGGAGATATACAGTGAGGAAAAAAGTATTTAGTCAGCCACCAATTGTGCAAGTTCTCCCACTTAAAAAGCTGAGAGAGGCCTGTAATTGAAATCATAGGAGACCACAACTATGAGTCAAAATGAGAAAACAAATCCAGAAAATCACCTTGTCTGATTGGGTAAGATTTATTTTGCATGTTATGGTGAAAAATAAGTATTTGGTCACCTAAAAACCATGCACGATTTATGGCTCTCACAGACCTGTAACTTCTTCTTTAAGAGGCTCCTCTGTGCTGTACTCATTACCTGTAGTAATGGCACCTGTTTGACATCGTTATCAGTATAAAAGACACCTGTCCACAACCTCAAACAGTCACACTCCAAACTCCACTATTGTGAAGACCAAAGAGCTGTCGAAGGAAACCAGAAACAAAATTGTAGCCCTGCACCTGGCTGGGAAGACTGAATCTGCAATAGGCAAGCAGCTTGGTGTGATGAAATTAACTGTGGGAGCAATAATAAGAAAATGAAAGACATACAAGACCACTGATAATCTCCCTCGATCTTTGGCTCCACGCAAGATCTCACCCCATGGGGTCAAAATGATCACAAGAACGGTGAGCAAAAATCCCAGAACCACACAGGGGGAGCTAGTGAATGACCTGCATAGAGCTGGGACCACCGTAACAAAGGCTACCATCAGTAACACACTATTCCGCCAGGGACTCAGATCCTGCAGTGTAAGACTTGCCCCCCTGCTTAAGCCAGTACATGTCCGGGCCCATCTGAAGTCTGCTAGAGAGCATTTGGATTATCCAGAAGAGTTTTGGGAGAATGTCATATGGTCTGATGAATCCAAAGTAGAACTGCTTGGTAGAAACAAAACTCATCATGTTTGGAGGAGTGTTGTGAATTCCGTTCTCGGGCTCCCTCCTGTGGTCATGAGTGGTACTTTGTGAGTTCTGTTCTTGGGCTCCCTCTGGAGGCTTTGAGTGTTATGGCTGGTCTTAGCTGGGCCCCAGCTGCCTCGTTTTATGCTATGCTGGCTGACTATTTAACTCCACCTGGACCTTTACTTGTTGCCTGCTGTCGTTGTATTCAGTACTGGTTCAGATTTCTCTGGGACTTCCCTTGTGACCTGTCTCCTCTTGGAGAAGCTAAGTTCATGCTAGTTCATTTTTGCTCATTGCTTTTTTGAATATGTTTCTCTGTATATGATGTGTTCAGTCCAGCTTGCTTATATGCTATTTTCCTGCTTGCTGGAAGCTCTGGGTTGCAGAGATGCGCCCCTCACATTGTGAGTCGGTGTGGGGGTCTTTTGTATTCTCTGCGTGGATAATTTTTGTAGTATTTTATACTGACCGCACAGATTCCTTGCTATCTTCTGACTATTTAGTAATTAGCGGGCCTCATTTGCTAAAACCTGTTTTCATTTCTATGTTTGTGTTTTCCCCTTAACTCACCGTTATTATTTGTGGGGGGCTGTCTACACTTTTGGGGAAATTTCTCTGAGGCAAGTGAGGCTTTGTTTCTCTCTAGGGATAGCTAGTTCTCAGGCTGTGATGAGGCGTCTAGGCAGAGTCAGGAACGCTCCACGGCTGCCTATAGTGTGTGTTGATAGGATCAGGGTTGCGGTCAGTAAAGTTCCCACATTCCCAGAGCTTGTCCTTTATTTATAGTTTACCTATCAGGTCATTTCATGTGTCCTAACCACCAGGACCATAACAGTGGAGACAGAATGCTGAGTTGCATCCAAAGAACACCATACCTTCTGTGAAGCATGGAGGTGGCAGCATCCTGCTTTTCGGGTGTTTCTCTGCAAAGGGACCAGAATGATTGATCCGTGTACAAGAAAGAATGAACGGGCCATGTATTGTGAGATTTTGAGTGCAAACCTCCTTCCATCAGCAAGGGCATTGAAGATGAAATGTGGATGAGTCTTTCAACATGATAATGATCCCAAGCACACCCCAAGGGCAATGAAGGAGTGGCTTCATAAGAAGCATATGAAGGTCTTGGAGAGTCCTAGCCAGTCTCCGTAGAAAACCTTTGGAGAGAGTTGAAAGTCTGTGTTGCCCAGCGACAGGCCCAATACATCACTGCTCTAGAGGAGATCTGCATGAAGGAATGGGCCAAAATACCACCAACAGTGTATGCCAACCTTGTTAAGACTTACAGAAAACGTTTGACCTCTGTCATTGCCAACAAAGGATGTATACAAAATATTGAAATGAATTTTTGTTAATGACTAGTGATGAGCAAGTGTACTCGTTGCTCAGGTTTCCCCAAGCACGCTCGGGTGGTCTCCGAGTATTTGTAACTGCTCGGAGATTTAGTTTTTGTTGATGCAGCTGCATGATTTACGGCTGCTAGCTAGCCTGAGTACATGTGTGGGTTGCCTGGTTGCTAGGGAATCCCCACATGTATTCAAGCTGTCTATCAGCTGTAAATCATGCAGCTGAGGCAAAGAAAACTAAATCTCAGAGCAGCTACAAATACTTGGAGACCACCCAAGCTTGCTCGGGAAAACCCGAGCAACGAGTATACTCGCTCATCACTATTAATGACCAAATACTTATTTTCCACCATAATTTGAAAAATTAACCTTGCCAGATCAGACAAGGTAATTTTTTGGATTTGTTTTCTCATTTTGACATTTATTATGTGTTTTAGACACTTTGTGTGCTTTTTTTTTCCAGTAAGAAACTTGACTTTTTGTAAATGTGCGATGGCTTCACTGGAAATCGAGATGTGGCATAACACATAATATCATATGCAATAAGATGCACCAAATGATTTTGGCACAAATTTGTGGTATAAAAGTGATGTACTTTCTATTATTATATTGTGACTTTTTTTCTCATGGTTTTATGAAGAACCCGCTTGTGGCCATCGTCAGCAGAAATTGTATAAAATTGTGGGTGGCATGAACAGCCCTGTGCAATCACAGCCATGGATGGCTACACTTTACTATATCATCAGGAGAAACAGGAGCGAGCAGCGCTATGTGTGTGGTGCCAGTCTTATCAACCCCTGCTGGGTTCTTACTGCTGCCCACTGCTTTCCAGACAGGTTGGTGACTATTGAAAGTAAATTCTTGAAAGTAGCCAAAGGCTGTCTAATTTTTTTCCCACAGATCTATAGACTTGCATTGGCAATTTTTTTTCCGAAAATTGGATCAATAATGAACAAGTCGCTGTTTTTTTTTTTCTGCAGACCACTCGGTCCAAGTTAAAAATCGGACAGGTGAATTACCCTATGAACTATGCTGGGTATGAGTGCTAGCCATGACATTCACAGATAGCACTCATATGAGAAAGAATAATGAGGGAATGAGCCCTCTGGTATGCAGAAAAGAGACAAGCTTCAGCTAACGAATTTGGTGCATCTATTAGCGCTAGTGTCAGAAATGTATTCCAGTAAATTAGAATAATTTTTTTCAGTCCACACTTGACAACACCCTTTCCGTCAAGCTGTGCACAGTTTTTAAAAAAGATGGCTGAGCTGGCTTAAAAAAAAAATGCAACCATTTTTGCACAACTACTAGTTGAGCAAAAATTACTACAATGAAACAGTTTTACCCCAGATTCCTGTAAAAAGAATTGTCTGTGTGTGGTTAGAGTAGTGAGTGTTTCTGTTGACCAGGAATTGTCACATCAGAATGTTATAAAGCTACATCAAAAGCCTTATATTAGACTTCTGCTTCTGGGGGAACACTTAATGAGGAGCAGGGCATCCGATTATTGTGGACTTCACAATACCAGCCATCTTTATACACCAGGGGAATGTAGAGCATTAAAGCTGATTACCGCCATCTTCAGGATCTGTAACTTGAGAACAATATTCTTGATATGCATTTATATAGTAGATCAACAAGAGACCTTCACAGAAAAGGTCCACAGAAGATTGATGTCTAAAGCCACATGCACTCATTGGGTATTTGAGTTTTTTTACATCAGTATCTGTAAGGCAAAACCAGGAGAGGAACAATAAGGGCTTGTTTCCACTTGCGAGAAACACGTCCGTGTCTCGCATGTGGAAACCAAGCTCTGGCGCCGGCACTCCAGAGCGGAGCGTGCGGCTCCATGTGTTGCTATGCGGCCGCACGCTCCGCTCCCAAGTGCCGGCAGCAGAGCTTGGTTTCCACATGCGAGACACGGACGTGTTTCTCGCAAATGGAAACAAGCCCTTAGAGGAAAAGTGTAGTAGAGACACGTCACCACTTTTGTATTTATCACCCATTTCTGGTTTTGGCTTACACATACTGAGGTAAAATACTGAAGAAAAATACTCAATGTGTGCACGTAGCCCAACTGCGGCATAGTCATGTTTCTTTCTGAGGTCAGATTTAGGTATTATACCTTTACGTGACAATGTAGATTTTGCCCATGATGATTCTTAGCTTCTTCAATTTCCATATTTCTGTACAAATGTATTTGACAGCTACAATTATAACCTGCTTCATCTATTTTGTTTTTAATCTAGTGAGTTTCCTGAGCCAAAGGACTATGCAATTTATCTAGGAAAATCTCATCTTTACGAAGAAAATAAGTATAGAGAGCAAAGATTTTTGGTGGAGAAAATAATCCGTCATTGGGACTATAATGATAAAACAGGCGCATTGAACAATGATATTGGTAAGCTTTACAAAAGTGACTTAAACATATTGTTTCAAGTTCTTAAAGGGAATCTGTCAGCAGGATTTCATCTCCCAAACTATTTAGGTGCACATGTAGCTCTCTCAAAGGCAAGTCCACTTCTACTGCCTATTCCTTTCCTCCATCACAAAGAAATCAGCTTTTGAATTAATGTGCAAATAAGGCTGAAGTGCTATGGTAGATTTAAAGCCTCTGTCACTACAGCTCTATTTCCTCCCCAGACCCACCTCCTCCTGCTTGATTGACAGAATCTAACATGTGTGAATTTGGACAAAAGGAGCTGTCAGTCAAATGGGAGGAGGCGATGCTGGACTGAGAATAGGACTGGAGTGACACAGGCTTCAGATCTACTATACCTCTTCAGCTTCATTTGCATATCAATTGAAACACTGATTTTTCATGGAGGAACAGACTGTACTTGGGAAAGTGCTTGAAAGAACAAGTACTTTGCAATTTACCCCCATTAAAATTCCTCTCTGTTCTTAAGAATGGAGGGATTTTTAATTGTACAGTGTACATTGCCTAGGTTACAGGCTAGTCTGCATAAGGAGTTGTGAAGGAAATATATAATCAATAAGAAAAGCATAGCAGCAGTAGAGTTACATTTAGTTGACAAAAGGGTGAAACTGGAGATACCAGTATTGTAAACACAAAGGGGCTTTTGCTGGAGGTGTCAAACTTGATACTCAGCCCCTGGATTCTGAGCTTCGAGGGGGTTAGGAAATCTTCTGTACTAGGCATAATATTTCCTATTGTATGTGTGAGGCCGGTGTCACACTAGCAAGTTTTACGGACGTATGAGCGCAGAAAATACGTCCAGAAAATACGCATTGCAAACGGCCCAATGATTCTCTATGGGGCAGCTCCTATCTGACGTATATTACGCATCCTTAATATACGGTATGTTACGGGCATAGAAAATCGCAGCATGCTGTGTTTGTCAGCGTATTGCGCAAAAAAAAAGCCAATAAAAGTCTATGGGGCGATAAAATTATGGATTACACATGGACCATGCGTGTGACTTGCGAGAAATACGCACCGGTGTTCTATAGAAAAGCCGGCAATTCAGTGCGGTGTACAGTAAAATCACACTGACAGAATAGAATAGGTAGAATAAATGTGTACACATAGAATAGGTATATGAATATATATATATATATATATATATATATATATATACACAGTATATATATATATATATATATATATATATATATATATATATATATATATATATATATAATCAGTGAGACACACACATATATATTTATATTTAATTCAGCGCTAGATAGCAGAAAAGCTGGTAATTCAATTGCCAGCTTTTGCTATCTCCTTCACAAACCCGACAGGATATGAGACATGGTTTACATACAGGAAACCATCTCATATCCCTTCTTTTATTTCATATTCCTCTTTAACCCCTTAACGACCGCCGATACGCCTTTTAACGGCGGCCGCTAAGGGTACTTAAACCACAGCGCCGTTAATTAACGGCGCTGTGGAAAAAGTGAATAGCGCCCCCCAGAGTCGGATTTTCTCTGGGGTCTCGGTTGCCGAGGGTAGCCGAGACCCCAGAGAACATGATTCGGGGGGTTTTTACCGACCCCCGAGTTGCGATCGCCGGTAATTAACCGTTTACCGGCGGTCGCAACAAAAAAAAAAAAAACGCGATTTGCCGTTTAATTTCTCTGTCCTCCGATGTGATCGCACATCGGAGGACAGAGAAATGTGGTCCCCGATGGCCCCCAATAGCCCCCCAATACTTACCTACCTCCCCCGGTGCTCCTCGTGTCTCCCCATGGGCGCCGCCATCTTTTTTCCGGGAAAAAATGGCGGGCGCACGCGCAGTGCGCCCGCCGCCCGGCACCCGGATGTTCTTTGGGGTCTCGGCTGCCGGGGGTAGCCGAGACCCCAAAGAACATGATCGGGGTCGATTTGCACCGACCCCTGCTTTGCGATCGCCGGTAATTAACAGTTTACCGGCGACCGCAAAAAAAAAAAAAAAAAAAAAAAAGCGATCAGTTATTTCTCTGTCCTCTGATGTGATCGCACATCAGAGGACAGAGAAATAGGGGGATTCGGGGACCCTAACATACTCACCCGGGGTCCCTGGGTCCTCTTCTGTCTTCTCCTGCCAGCCGGCTTTTTCATCATGGCGGGCGCATGCGCAGTGCGCCCGCCATCTGCTGCCATCTGCCGGCCGGCAGGAGAAGACAAGTTGGGGCTAAAATTAGGGTTAGGGTTAGGGTTAGAGTTAGGGTTAGGGTTAGAGTTAGGGTTAGGGTTGGGGCTAAATTTAGGGTTAGGGTTAGGGCTAGGGTTAGGGTTAGGCTACTTTCACACTAGCGTTTTTTGGCTTCCGTCGCAATGCATCGTTGGAGAAAAAACGCATCCTGCAAAAGTGCTTGCAGGATGCGTTTTTTCTCCATTGGCTTGCATTAGCGACGCATTGCGACGGATTGCCACATGTCGCATCCGTCGTGCGACGGATGCGTCGTGCTTCAGCGGACCGTCGACACAAAAAAAACTACATGTAACTTTTTTGTGCGACGTGTCCTACATATTTCAGTGCCACGTGCCACGTATTTAAGTGACACGTGCCACGTATCAAAGTGCCACGTGCCACATATTTCAGTGCCACGTATCAAAGTGCCACGTATCAAAGTGCCACGTGCCACGTATCAAAGTGCCACGTATCAAAGTGCCACGTGCCACGTATCAAAGTGCCACGTGCCACGTATCAGTGCCACGTGCCACGTATTTCAGTGCCACGTGCCACGTATCAAAGTGCCACGTGCCATGTATCAAAGTGCCACGTGCCACATCTTTCAGTGCCACGTGCCACGTATTTAAGAGACACGTGCCACGTATCAAAGTGCCACGTGCCACATATTTCAGTGCCACGTATCAAAGTGCCACGTGCCACGTATCAAAGTGCCACGTGCCACGTATCAAAGTGCCACGTGCCAAGTATCAAAGTGCCACGTGCCACATATTTCAGTGCCACGTATCAAAGTGCCACGTGCCACGTATCAAAGTGCCACGTGCCACATCTTTCAGTGCCACGTGCCACGTATTTAAGAGACACGTGCCACGTATCAAAGTGCCACGTGCCACATATTTCAGTGCCACGTATCAAAGTGCCACGTGCCACGTATCAAAGTGCCACGTGCCACGTATCAAAGTGCCACGTGCCACGTATCAAAGTGCCACGTGCCACATATTTCAGTGCCACGTATCAAAGTGCCACGTGCCACGTATCAAAGTGCCACGTGCCACATCTTTCAGTGCCACGTGCCACGTATTTAAGAGACACGTGCCACGTATCAAAGTGCCACGTGCCACATATTTCAGTGCCACGTATTTAAGTGACACGTGCCACGTATCAAAGTGCCACGTATCACGTATTTCAGTGCCACGTATTTAAGTGACACGTATCACGTATAAGTGCCACGTGTCACGTATTTAATTGCCACATATTTAAGTGCCACGTATCAAGATTTTCCATGGAGAACAGACACATCCAGAGATATGTCTGCTCTCCACGGCTGCAGCAACACACTGACAGGAGCCATAGTTCCTGTCGGTGTGTCACTGCGCATGCGCGAGCGAGTTTACCGGCGGTCATTGACCCCGGCACTCTCGCTTAACGGCAGTGCTGCGTGGGAAAGTTCAACGCAGCTGTACTGCTGTTAACCGAGACGCCGGAGTCATTGAACTCCGGAACAGTACGCGATACACTGCTAGGAGCTTCGCTCCTGGCAGTGTATCGCCGGAGAGCAGCCGATCGGCGTGGGACACTCGTTTTATGGATTCTGCGGACAGGGAGTATGAATTTGGTTTATTATTTTTGGATTTTTTCCTGGAGGATCGAGGGCTTCGCCTACAAGTGTGCTGTTGGTGAGTATATACTCTGTGTTATATGTTGTATGTACTGTGTGTCATGTATGTGTATTGTGTGTAGGTGTTTTGTGTAACTTTACAATTGTGCTAAGTCGCCGGACACAGGGACAACTCTCCCATCCTAATACCGGATGGGAGTAGTAGTCCCATACGGCGACTTAGCACAATGGTGGCACTAGCGTCGCATGGGGACACACACACGCACACACACGCACACACACACACACACAGAAGGACTCCATGCTGCTTCACTGGGGGGCGGGGGCTTCCCTCTTCCTGTCCGACGTCACGTCCGGTCCTGGGTGTCAACCCCTCCGTACAAAGACGCCGACACCCAGGACAAAGGCGCTGTGTGTGGAAGGTAATATGGGGCCCTAGGTGGATACGCAGACACGCCGCTGCGTAAAGAATTGACATGTCAATTCTTTTTACGCCGGCGTGTTTGCAGACAAAAGCGCCGCGTTTTTTTGCGGTGTGTCTGAACGGCAAAGTGAATTTCTCATTCACTTTGCCGGCAGACGAAAATGACATTGCGCATTTTTGAAAAGCGCCCGCAAAATAGCGCTCAAAAATGCGCTATGTCTGAAAGTAGCCTAAGGCTTCTTTCACACTTGCGTCGGTACGGGGCGGTCGCAATGCGTTGGCCCGATGTACCGACGCACGTTGTGAAAATTGTGCACAACGTGGGCAGCGGATGCAGTTTTTCAACGCATCCGCTGCCCAGTCTATGTCCTGGGGAGGAGGGGGCAGAGTTACGGCCACGCATCCGCGGAAATGGCGGACGCGACGTACAAAAAAAAGGTTACATTGAACTTTTTTTGTGACGACGGGGGCTAAAGTTATGGTTAGGGTTGGGGCTAAAGTTAGGGTTGGGGCTAAAGTTAGGGTTAGAGTTGGGATTAGGGTTAGGGTTTGGATTAGGGTTGGGATTAGTGTTACGTTTGGGATTAGGGTTGGGATTAGGGTTAGGGTTGGGATTAGGGTTAGGGGTGTGTTGGATTTAGGGTTTTGATTAGGGTTATGGTTAGGGTTGAGATTAGGGCTGTTTTGGGGTTAGGGTTGTGATTATCGTTAGGGTTGTGATTAGGATTATGGATCGGGTTGAGATTAGGGTTAGGGCTGTGTTGGGGTTAGGGTTGGAGTTAGAATTGGGGGGTTTCCACTGTTTAGGTACATCAGGGGGTCTCCAAACACGACAGCCAATTTTGCGCTAAAAAAGTCAAATGGTACTCCCTCCCTTCTGAGCTCTGCCGTGCGCCCAAACAGTGGTTTACCCCCACATATGGGGCATCAGCGTACTCGGGATAAATTGGACAACTTTTGGGGTCCAATTTCTCCTGTTACCCTTGTGAAAATAAAAACTTGGGGGCTAAAAATCTTTTTTGTTGGAAAAAAATATATTTTTTTATTTTCACTACTCTGCATTATAAATTTCTGTGAAGCACTTGAGCTTTCAAAGTTCTCACCACATATCTAGATAAGTTCCTTAGGGGGTCTAGTTTCCAAAATTTGGTCACTTGTGGGGGTTTCTACTGTTTAGGTACATTAGGGGTCTGCAAACGCAACATAACGCCCGCAGACAATTCTATCAAAGTCTGCATTGCAAAATGGCGCTCCTTCCCTTCCGAGCTCTGCCGTGCGCCCAAACAGTGGTTTACCCCCACATATGGGGTACCAGCATACTCAGGACAAATTGGACAACAACTTTTGGGGTCCAATTTCTCTTGTTACCCTTGTGAAAATAAAAATTTGGGGGCTAAAAAAATCTTTTTTGTGGGAAAAAAAATATTTTTTATTTTCACTACTCTGCATTATAAACTTCTGTGAAGCACTTGGGCATTCAAAGTTCTCACCACATATCTAGATAAGTTCCTTGGGGGGTCTATTTTCCAAAATGGGGTCACTTGTTGGGGGTTTCTACTGTTTTGTTACATTAGGGGTCTGCAAAGGCAACATAACGCCCGCAGACAATTCTATCAAAGTCTGCATTCCAAAATGGCACTCCTTCCCTTCCGAGCTCTACCATGCGCCCAAACAGTGGTTTACCCCCACATATGGGGTACCAGCATACTCAGGACAAATTGGACAACAACTTTTGGGGTCCAATTTCTCTTGTTACCCTTGTGAAAATAAAAACTTGGGGGCTAAAAAATCTTTATTGTTAAAAAATATATATTTTTTATTTTCACGACTCTGCATTATAAACTTCTGTGATGCACTTGGGCATTCAAAGTTCTCACTAAACATCTAGATAAGTTCCATGGGGGGTCTAGTTTCCAAAATGGGGTCACTTTTGGGGGGTTTCTGCTGTTTAGGCACATCAGGGGCTCTCCAAACGCGACATGGCGTCCGATCTCAATTCCAGTCAATTTTGCATTGAAAAGTCAAATGGCGCTCCTTTGCTTCCGAGCTCAGCCATGCGCCCAAACAGTGGTTTACCCCCACATATGGGGTGTCGGCGTACTCAAGACAAATTGTACAACAGCTTCTGGGGTCCATTTTCTCCTGTTACCCTTGGTAAAATAAAAATTTGGAGGCAAAAAGATCATTTTTGTAGAAAAAATGCGATTTTTTTATTTTCACGGCTCTACGTTATAAACTTCTGTGAAGCACCTGGGGGTTTAAAGTGCTCACCACACATCTAGATAAGTTCCTTAAGGGGTCTAGTTTCCAAAATGGTGTCATATGTGGGGGGTCTCTACTGTTTAGGCACATCAGCGGCTCTCCAAACGTGACATGGCGTCCGATCTCAATTCCAGCCAATTCTACATTGAAAAAGTAAAACGACACTCCTTCTCTTCCAAGCTCTGCGGTGCGCCCAAACAGTGGTTTACCCCCATATATGGGGTATCGACGTACTCAGGAGAAATTGCACAACAACTTTTGTGGTCTAATTTCTCCTGTTACCCTTGTGAAAATAAAAATTTGGGGGCAAAAAGTTCATTTTTGTAGAAAAAATGAGATTTTTTATTTTCACGGCTCTACGTTATAAACTTCTGTGAAGCACTTGGGGGTTCAAAGTGCTCACCACACATCTAGATAAGTTCCTTGGGGGGTCTAGTTTCCAAAATGGTATCACTTGTGGGGGGTTTCCACTGTTTAGGCACATCAGGGACTCTCCAAACGCGACATGGCATCCGATCTCAATTCCAGCCAATTCTGCATTGAAAAAGTCAAACGGTGCTCCTTCACTTCCAAGCTCTGCGGTGCGCCCAAACAGTGGTTTACCTCCACATATGGGGTATCGACGTACTCAGGAGAAATTGCACAACAACTTTTGTGGTCTAATTTCTCCTGTTACCCTTGTGAAAATAAAAATTTTGGGGCAAAAAGATCATTTTTGTAGAAAAAATGAGATTTTTTATTTTCACGGCTCTACGTTATAAACTTCTGTGAAGCACTTGGGGGTTCAAAGTGCTCACCACACATCTAGATAAGTTCCTTGGGGGGTCTAGTTTCCAAAATGGTATCACTTGTGGGGGGTTTCCACTGTTTAGGCACATCAGGGACTCTCCAAACGCGACATGGCATCCGATCTCAATTCCAGCCAATTCTGCATTGAAAAAGTCAAACGGTGCTCCTTCACTTCCAAGCTCTGCGGTGCGCCCAAACAGTGGTTTACCTCCACATATGGGGTATCGACGTACTCAGGAGAAATTGCACAACAACTTTTGTGGTCTAATTTCTCCTGTTACCCTTGTGAAAATAAGAATTTGTGGGCGAAAAAATCATTTTTGTGAAAACAAATGCGATTTTTTATTTTCACGGCTCTACGTTATAAACTTCTGTGAAGCACTTGGGGGTTCAAAGTGCTCACCACACATCTAGATAAGTTCCTTGGGGGGTCTAGTTTCCAAAATGGTGTCACTTGTGGGGGGTTTCCACTGTTTAGGCACATTAGGGGCTCTCCAAACGCGACATGGCGTCCGATCTCAATTCCAGCCAATTCTGCATTGAAACAGTCAAACGGTGCTCCTTCACTTCCAAGCTCTGCGGTGCACCCAAACAGTGGTTTACCTCCACATATGGGGTATCGGCGTACTCAGGAAAAATTGCACAACAAAATTTGTGGTTAAATTTCTGTTTTTACACCTGTGAAAATTAAAAAAAATGGTTCTGAAGTAAAATGTTTGCAAAAAAAAGTAAAATGTTAATTTTTTTCTTCCACATTGTTTTAGTTCCTGTGAAGTACGTAAAGGGTTAATAAACTTCTTGAATGTGGTTTTGAGCAGCTTGAGGGGTGCAGTTTTTAGAATGGTGTCACACTTGGTTATTTTCTATCATATAGACCCCTCAAAATCACTTCAAAGGTGATGTGGTCCCTAAAAAAAACATGGTGTTGTAAAAATGAGAAATTGCTGGTCAACTTTTAACCCTTATAACTCCCTAACAAAAAAAAAAATTGTTTCCAAAATTGTGCTGATGTAAAGTAGACATGTGAGAAATGTTATTTATTAACTATTTTTTGTGACATATCTCTCTGATTTAAGGGCATAAAAATACAAAGTTTGAAAATTGCAAAATTTTAAAAATTTTCGCCATATTTCCATTTTTTTCATAAATAATCGCAAGTAATATCGAAGAAATGTTACCACTAACTTGAAGTACAATATGTCACGAAAAAACAATCTCAGAATCAGCGGGATCCGATAAAGCGTTCCAGAGTTATAACCTCATAAAGTGACACTGGTCAGAATTGTAAAAATTGGCTCGGTCATTAAGTACCAAATTGGCTCTGTCACTAAGGGGTTAATAATGTAACAAGTATCTCTGTGTAAAATTTGGGGTCTCTAGCTATTAAATTAAAGGGTTAAATCCCGGAAAAAATTGGCATGGGCTCCCGCGCAATTTTCTCCGCCAGAGTGGGAAAGCCAATGACTGAGGGCAGATATTAATAGCCTAGAGAGGGACCATGGTTATAGGACCCCCCTGGCTAAAAACATCTGCCCCCAGCCACCCCAGAAAAGGCACATCTGTAAGATGCGCCTATTCTGGCACTTAGCCTCTCTCTTCCCACTCCCGTGTAGCTGTGGGATATGGGGTAATGAAGGGTTAATGTCACCTTGCTATTGTAAGGTGACATTAAGCCAGGTTAATAATGGAGAGGCGTCAATTATGACACCTATCCATTATTAATACAATAGTACGAAATGGTTAATAAAACACACACATATTATTAAAAAGTAATTTAATTAAAGACACATGGTGTTTTAATATATTATTATACTCTTAGTCCACCTGAAGACCCTTGTCACCTGAAATAAAGTTAAAAAAACAAACAACAATATTCCATACCTTCTGTCGTTACTGTCTTGTCCCACGCTGTAAATCCATCTGAAGGGGTTAAATCATTTTACACCCAGGAGCTCTGCTAATGCAGCTGTGCTCCTGACTGTAAAACTTGGTGAATGAATGGAATGCAGGGGAATGTACTGTAGTTACCTCGAGTAGCGGTGATGCGCCCCCTGCTGGATGAACTCATATGAACTCGAGCGTCAGAACTTTTCAGAATATTTTCTCACGCTCGAGTTCAAGGAGACATTTTTTTTTTTCAGCCACTGAATTGAAAAAAAACACAACACTGAAAGAAGTGACATGCTCTATGTAAAAAAAAAACATGCAAAGCACAAAATATGGATGACAAAAATAACAAGTTGTGTGCATGAGATTCTGGAAATCTCAGAAATTGCTGGTACTGAAAAACGCACCTGAAAATTAGCATTAAAAAACGCTGCAAAAACACCCAGTGTGAACTTAGCCTTACTATAAGGCTATGTGCACATGTAGGTTCAGGTCCCTGCAGGTTCTCCCGCAGCGGATTTGATAAATCTGCAGGGCAAAACTGCTGCGGTTATCCCTGCAGATTTATCACGTTTTGTCTTGCGGTTTCCGCTGCGGGGTTTGGTTTTACTATTGATGCTGCATATGCAGCAATATGCACCATCAATAGTAATGTTAAAAATAAAAAAAAATGGATATACTCACCCCCTCTGATGTCCCGATCTCCTCGGCGCTGCACGCGGCGCTCCGTTTCCAAAGATGCTGTGCGAGAAGGACCTTCGTGATGTCACGGTCATGTGACCGCGGCGTCATCACGGTCATGTGACTGCGACGTCACCGCAGGTCCTGCTCGCACAGCAACCCAGCGACCGGACGGCCGCGTGCAGCGCTGAGAGGTGAGTATATCATTATTTTTTATTTTTATTCTTTATTTTTTACACTAATATGGTTCACAGGGCCTGGAGGAGAGTCTCCTCTCCTCCACCCCGGGTACCATCTGCACATTATCCGCTTACTTCCCGCATCGTGGGCACAGCCCCATGCGGGAAGTTAGCGGATCAATGCATTCCTATGGGTGCAGAATTGCAGCGATTCTGCACAAAGAAGTGACATGCTGCGGGTTGTAAACCGCTGCGTTTCTGCGTGGTTTTCCTGCAGCATGTGCACTGCGGATTGCGGCTTCCATAGGGTTTACATGTTAATGTAGACGCAATGGAAACTGCTGCGGACCCGCAGCTGCAGAAACGCTGCGGGTCCGCGGTAAAACCCGCAAAATGTGAACATGGCCTAAGGGTATGTGCACACCCTGCGGATTTTGCTGCGGAACCGCAGTGTTTCCACAGCTGCGGGTCCGCAGCGGTTTCCCATGAGTTTACAGTACAATGTAAACCTATGGGAAATGAAATCCGCAGTGCACATGCTGCGTAGAAAACCGCGCGGAAACGCAGCGGTTTAAATTCCGCAGCATGTCAATTCTTTGTGCGGATTCCGCTGCGGGTTTACACCAGCTCCAATAGAAATCTGCAGGTGAAAACCCGCAGAGGAAACCGCAATAGAAACCGCGATAAATCCGCAGTAAAAACCGCAGCGGTTTTGCACTGCGGAATTATCAAATCCGCTGCGGAAAATTCCTCAATGGAATCCGCAGCGTGTGCACAAGCCCTAACACTATGCAAATGCATTTAATTTCAACATTGATATTAAAAATCTTTTCTTTTTCAGCATTGCTGAAGATTCGTTCAGAGTCGGGACAATGTGCTTCTATGACTGACTATGTGCAAACTGTTTGCTTGCCATTGGCTGACCTGAAACTGAAAGATGGGACACATTGTGAGATTGCTGGGTTTGGAAAAGAAACTTTTGGTTAGTGAACTTAATAATTCTGTTTTAACTGTAAACCAGCAGTAAAATAAAGTATTTAGCTGCCCGAATCGCCTTTCTTCCACCCGTCATAAGTGCCCCCTAGTCCTCAGTATGGTCTTTGGAAGGAATAAGTCATTTATTTTAATCATAAACTAGCCAAAACTAAATCAAGAATACAGTAGAATATTGATGCAAGATCAAATCCCAACTACAGTTATTACACAGAAGCTCTGGAGAGCAATGTGAACAGACTCATCCTATGGACATTGGCAATAGGTTGACAATATACTTCTTTTCTGCAGAGAGCAGTGGATTTTCTGAAAATCTGAAGTCCACATCAGTTCAGCTCATATCACAAGACATTTGCCAATTACCTGATTACTATGGGAAGCTGATCAACAACAACATGTTTTGTGCTGGAGACCCTGAGTGGAAGGTGGATGCTTGCAAGGTAATTGTCATGATTAATATTATGTATTCCTAATTAATGAAAGTTCACCATTAGTGATGAGCGAATATACTCGTTACTCGAGATTTCCCGAGCACGCTCGGGTGTCTTCGAGTGTTTTTTAGTGCTCGGAGATTTAGTTTTCCCTCACCTCAGCTGAATGATTTACATCTGTTAGCCAGCTTAAGTACATGTGGGGGTTCCCTAGCAACCAGGCAACCCCCACATGTAATCAAGCTAGCTAACAGATGTAAATCATTCAGCTGCGGTGATGAAAACTAAATCTCCGAGCACTAAAAAATACTCGGAGGACATTCGAGCGTGCTCGGGAAATCTCGAGTAAGGGTATGTTTCTACGTTCAGGAAACGCTGCGTGTTTGACGCTGTGCAGAGCCGCAGCGTCAAACATGCAGCGTCCAGATGTTACAGCATAGTGGAGGGGATTTTATCAAATCCGGTCTCCACTATGAGTGGTAACACGCACCCGGCGGCCCTGCGATTCCGGACATGCTGCGCGTCTTTTAAGATCGCAGCATGTCCGTTTACCTTGCGGCGACGCTGCGCCGGCTCAAGGTAAAACACAGGGCCCTATGTGTGGGGTGCGATGATGTTGGATGTGTGCAATGACCACATCCGGCATAATCTTGTCACAGAAGGGGGCGGAGCTTAGGGCAGAGCGAGTTTGACGCTCCGTCCAAACCGCCGGCCATCCTGAAGGTGGACACGTACCCTTTCGAGTAAATTCGCTCATCACTATTCAACATGTTTAATATCCTTATTTAAACATTTGCTAGCTGATGTGGGGAATGGCATGGTGTGTCCCTTGTAGAGCTGCTTTCCTTCTTACTACGGTCGGCACAGTAGCCAGTATTCTTGCAAGTTCAGCCACTTGAGTCAGACTGATTGCTATGCACCGCAGGGCAAGCATTGTGAAAGGATGAAAGAATGACTAATAAATTATACACTTTATTGTAGTTTATGTAAAATATACACATCAATTAGTGTTTAAAGGGGTTTCACATTACCTTTTATTCTACATTCTGATCTCCCTTCCACACCCTGCAGTTATCTGTGCAGTTTATTTATTTTCAAGGCGGCATGGTGGCTCAGTGGTTAGCACTGTAGCCCTGTAGCGCTGGGGTCCTCAATACAAATCCCACCAAGGATAACATCTGTCTTTAGCCTCTGGCATCGGGCGCCTTCTGCTTTGTGATCATGTGTGCAGCGAACAGCCACTACACACAGGGGAGGCATGCAAACACTCCTGTACATACTGACACTGTGTGCTCTTGGCCTTGCATTGTCAGTATGTACAGGGGTAAGGATTTAGATCAGGCAACGCTTCAAAGAGAGCTATTAATCACTATTAGGGCAGGGGCGAAGGATGGAAACTGAGAAGGCAGAATAGTGCATTGAGCCCTTGGTCACTCCAGGGGTGCACAGAAGCCCACTCATGTACATATTTAATAAAACTGTTTTATTTAACATGCAATAAACCTGAAGGTATGAACTGGGATATAAACTGGTGTGCATGCAGCATGTAACTGCACATTCACACCGGCCACTGAACAGAAAAAAAACAAAGACAGAAACATAATGGTTAAATACATACCCTGCAGTAAATAAACAGCATAGTGCATGGAAATAATATACGGTACTTAGTAAAAATGTTTTTTGATAAAAAAAAAAAAAATGCCAAAGCCATCCCCTCCACTTCAAGGTGACCGTAATTGGGACGGTCTTAGCTATAATATTAAAACCTTACCGTTTGTCAGTTGACATGCATGTGGATAAGGGCTGAGAAGGAATGAGCGCAACTAGTGGACATACAGCCATAGGAAACCACATCAATGTAATGTCCAGCTCAAGGAAAGGCAGACCACACCTTTGTATGCACATGGTGCAATCTGACAGCTAAAAACTAGAGATGAGAGGTGTTCGAGTCGAACTGTTCGCCAATTTCAAATTTGAGCTGTTTTGGGCGGTGTTCGAGTCGTTCGACGAACCCGAACAATTTGCTTAAAATTCGGCTGTTCGAGTCTCTGTTGGATAACTGTTCGTTCACCAAAAGCCCAGCTTGATTTGCACATTAAAACTGTTTATCATTGTTAATGGACTGTTTCAGTGTATAGTGGGCGGGGATAGATCTGTGCTGAAATAACGCCGATCTACATTTTTTTTTCTTTCCCGCATTTACAGAGGGGCGGTGCAGTCTCTCAGCCTATCAGCAGTGCGCACACACACAGCAATGTGCATGTGATGCACACAAGCAAGGGCATGTGTCATTGGCTGTGTATGTCACATGTCCTTGCCCTTTAAGAACCAGCCATTTGCCCCGTCGCCACCATTTCCTCACCGCTGCTGCTGTGGGCGCTATACAGTCAAAGAGTCTTTTTTTGCCAGCGAATTTTCTGAGAGATAGGTTTAGGGAGTCGGGAGTTGGGACTAGTTGTAATATCAGCCCTTTTCAGGGTAGGTTACAGCAGTTCATAGCACTGTTTGCCAGGCAGGTCTGAGCCAGTGCTGTGCAAGTGTTAGTCACAGCATTTGGTGTAATCTAGCTCAGCCAATCCTTTTGGGCTAGTAGCACTGTCTGATAGTCATCTGAGTAGCCCGCCTGTGAAGCTAGCTACACCGCCTGTGTATCTCAATTTTTACTGCATCTAACCCAGGAAATCGTTTTGGGGTTTTGGGCTTAGTAGCCGTGTCTGCACGTCAGCAGAGTAGCCCGCCTGTGAAACAAACTATACCACCTGTGTATCTCAATTTTTACTGCATCTAATCCAGTTAACAGTTTTGGGCCTAGGAGCAGTGTCTGCACGTCAGCAGAGTAGCCCGCCTGTGAAACAAACTATACCGCCTGTGTATCTCAATTTTTACTGCATCTAATCCAGTTAATAGTTTTGGGGTTTTGGGCTTAGTAGCAGTGTTTGCACATCAGCAGAGTAGCCCGTCTGTGTATCTCAATTTTTACTGCATCTAATCCAGTTAACAGTTTTGGGCCTAGGAGCAGTGTCTGCACGTCAGCAGAGTAGCCCGCCTGTGAAACAAACTATACCGCCTGTGTATCTCAATTTTTACTGCATCTAATCCAGTTAATAGTTTTGGGGTTTGGGGCTTAGTAGCAGTGTTTGCACGTCAGCAGAGTAGCCCGCCTGTGAAACAAACTATGCCGCCTGTGTAACTCAATTTTTACTGCATCTAATCCAGTTAACAGTTTTGGGCCTAGGAGCAGTGTCTACACGTCAGCAGAGTAGCCCGCCTGTGAAACAAACTATACCGCCTGTGTATCTCAATTTTTACTGCATCTAATCCAGTTAATAGTTTTGGGCCTAGTACCACAGTTTGGCCACTCAGTTCTGCTCGGTTTTCATCCATCGGTTGTTGTCCCAACAACTACAGATACAGAGTTGCCAATTAGTTAAGTACTAAAATTAGTGGCAAAAGGCCTGCTGCTGGTGGAATGGGGAATAGGCGTGTTGGAAAGGGAAAAAAAGGTTGTGTCCGTGGGGTAGGTGGTAAAGCAACAGTAACATCTGCAGAAGAAAGACCATCTTCCAGCCAAAGTAAGATGTCTACTTCTTTTCGTGGACAATCTGATATGATCCCTTTCTTACAACCATCGCTACAAGCATGGCAAAAATTCCAGATGAGGCACAAAAACAGCAGGTGCTTGAACGGATATCATGTGCTTATTCAAGTGGGCTCTCCTCCATGTCAACTTCAACATCACAACTACTCCAGTCCTCAGAGTTGTCACCCCAATCGCACTTGCTTCCTCACAGCTCCCAAGTCTCCAGCTGCCCGTCTGAGCATGGGGTAACACACATGGTTGAGTCTGTAGAGCTGTTTACGCATACTATAGCCTGGGAATCAGAGGTCTGCTCCAGAGCTTCTGTGAATCCAGATGAGGAAATTATCTGCACTGATGCCCAGAATCTTTGTGAGTCAGATCCAGGCCCAGATAAAGAAGGTTCTGAGCATAATGTAGACCCTCATTCCCAAACTGTAACTCCTGTTGGTGGAGACAATGAGGAAGATGATTATGAGACTGAGATACCTGATTGGTACGAAAACTTGACTTTTCGGTCGGGGCAGGAAGAGGTTGGCTCTGAGGACGACGGGTGTGAGAACACACAGGATGATGATGATGAGGTTGTAGACCCCACTTACTGTCAACCCCCAGTCCGCCAGTCCATGAGGTCAGCAGAGGAGGTGGAGGAGGATGCTAGTGACGAGTCTGACAACGAGGTAACGGTGCGCCTTCCTGGACAGAGACGGAGTACTGGAAGCACGTCATCAACTGCATCCTCAACCCCAACTGTGCCTCAGACCAGAAGTCGTGGTGGCTCTTCAGGTCACACGGGCTCTAAGCCTTGCATAGCCTGGGCATTTTTTGACATCGCAAAGGATGACCCAACTCATGTTGTCAACAAAATCTCAGTAGAGGCCAAAAAATCACTATCTTGAGTACTTCATGCATGAACCGTCACATGGATATGAGGCATAAGTTGCAGTGGGAAGCTCACTGTGCTACAATGCGGCCTAGTGGGCCGGGTCAACCACCGTCTGCCCCATCAAGTGCATCCGCGTCCTCTTCATCCTCTGTGACTGTGGGGACAGCAGTCGCACTTGGTTTTGGATGCAGACCTTCCACCTTTTTACCTGCAAAAGCCAGTGTGATTGGCAGGTCGTCAGGACATTTGCAAGTGGAAACACCTGCTGGTGTTGAGCGCTCTCCGACATCGACACCACATTTTGTTCAAGGCAATATAACATCTCCGCCTGCACCTTCCTCACAGACCAGCAGTTTGCCAGGGACACCCTACTCAACTCCGTCTAAGCACGGCAGCCAGCCCTCAGTCCCTCAGATGTGGACAAGTAAAAGACCATTTCCTCCTAGCCATGACAAAGCTAAGAGGTTGAATTTCTCCATCTGCAAGCTGTTGGCTACAGAAATGCTGCCTTTCCACCTGGTGGACAAAGAGGATTTTCGAGACCTTATGTCCGTCGCAGTGTCCCAGTACCAGATGCCCAGTCGCCACTACTTCTCAAAGAAAGCTGTGCCTGCGCTACACCAGCATGTCGCACACAACATCACCGTTTCCTTGAGAAACTCTGTGTGTGACAAGGTGCATTTCACCACAGACAGTTGAACGAGTAGTGTTGTGAATTCCGTTCTTGGGCTCCCTCCGGTGGTTGTAAATGGCACTTTTGTGAATTCTGTCCTTGGGCTCCCTCTGGTGGTTTTAAGTGGAACTGCTGATCCTTGGATTTAGCTTAGCAGCTGCTTCCACTGATCGTCTCTCCTGCTCTGCTATTTAGCCTGGCTCTGATCTTCAGCCAGTGCCAGCTGTCAATGTTTCTTGGTTGGATTCAGATCTCTCCTTGGATTTCCTTGATAGTCGGTCCTGTTCAGCAAAGATAAGTCCTTGCTTGTTCATTTGTTGTCCTCTTGCTGTGGACTTAATCATTCAGCTCATTTTATGTTTGCTCTAGTCCAGCTTGTCAGTATTCAATATTCAGTTAAGCTGGAAGCTCTGGGGAAGCAGATTTGCCCTCCACACCGTTAGTCAGGTGTGGAGATTTTTTGTAAACTCTGTGATGGCTTTTTCTAGCTTTTATTACTGACCGCACAGTATCCTTTCCTATTCTGTCTATCTAGTTAGAAGTGGCCTCCTTTGCTAAATCCTGTTTTCATTCTGTGTATGTCATTTCCCTCTCCACTCACAGTTCATATTTGTGGGGGGCTGTCTGTCCTTTGTGAATTTTCTCTGAGGCAAGATAGCTTTCCTGTTTCCATCTTTAGGGGTAGTTAGTTCTCCGGCTGTGACGAGATGTCTAGGGAGTGACAGGAACATTCCACGGCTTCTTCTAGTGTTGTGTTGGGTTCAGGAACTGAGGTCAGTAAAGATACCATCTCCTCAGAGCTCCTCCCATGTTGCTCCTTAACCACCAGGTCATAACAGAGTAGACATGGACAGGGGCGTTACATGTCGGTGACTGGGCACTGGGTAACACAGGAGAAGGGGCTGCTGTCCAAGCCTTGCCGTCCCCACGAGTTGCTCGTCGACCCTCTGCATATAGAATTTCATCCACTGCTTCTGCCTCCTCAACCTCCTCTCGGTTCCCCACCTGCACCCAAAGCCTGTCTGGTAATGCCACCCGCGTTGTAACTGCGCAGAAGGAATCCTGCACACCTCCTCACTATGCTGTCACCAGGGCTCAATGGCATCAGGCAGTGTTTACACTTAAATGTCTCAGAAATGTGAGTCACAAAGCTGAGGAGTTGTGGTCAGCTCTGGAGACCGAGTTCCATCAATGGTTGTCTCCACTCAATCTGCAGCCAGGGAAGGCTGTGTGCGACAATACTGCAAACCTGGGTGTGGCCCTTCGCCGGGGCAATGTCACACACGTGCCTTGTATGGCTCACGTTTTGAACCTGGTTGTCCAGCAATTTTTATCCCACTATCCCGGACTAGATGAGCTTCTGCAGAGGGCACGGTCGCTGTGTGCTCACTTCCGCCGTTCGCTTCCCGCAGCTCGATGACTTGCATCTCTACAGAAGTCGTTGGGCCTGCCAGTTCACCGGCTGAAATGCGATGTGCCCACATGGTGGAATTCAACTCTGCACATGTTGCAGCGTCTGTGGCAGCACTGACGAGCCATGGTGCAATACGTTATGACGTATAGCCTGGGCCAACGAGATCAAGAGGTGGGGCAAATCACGCTACAGGAGTGGTCTCAGATCAGGGACCTATGCACCCTTCTGCACAGTTTTGAAATAGCAATGAAGATGTTTAGTGCTGACGATGCCATTATCAACATGACCATTCTGGTGATTTACACTATGTTCCAAATTATTATGCAAATGATATTTTTCTCGGATTTTCCTAAATGGTCGGTGCAAATGACAGTCAGTCTAATAAAAGTCATCACCCGTTAGAGTATACATCGAATTTTATTGAAGAAACCTCCCAATGATAACAGTATAATCTCCAAAATGAAAAAAAACTCAAAATGCACTGTTCCAAATTATTAGGCACAGTAGAATTTCTAAACATTTGATATGTTTTAAAGAAATGAAAATGCTCATTTGTTGAATTTGCAGCATTAGGAGGTCACATTCACTGAACAAAAAAGTTATTTAACTCCAAAACATCTTAACCGGCCAAGTTACATGTTACCATAGGAACCATTCTTTGATATCACCTTCACAATTCCTGCATCCATTGAGTTTCTGCTTGTATTTCTTTGCATGATGTCAGAATAGCCTCCCAGAGCTGCTGTTTTGATGTGAACTGCTTCCCACCCTCATAGATCTTTTGCTTGATGATACTCCAAAGGTTCTCTATAGGGTTGAAGTTCGGGGAAGATGATGGCCACACCATGAGTTTATGTCCTTTTATGCCCATAGCAGCCAATGACTCAGAGGTATTCTTTGCAGCATGAGATGGTGCATTGTCATGCATGAATATGATTTCGCTCCTGAAGGCACATTTCTGCTTTTTATACCATGGAAGAAAGTTGTCAGTCAGAAACTCTATATACTTTGCAGAAGTCATGTTCACACCTTCAGGAACCTTAAAGGGCTCTACCAGCTGTTTCCCCATGATTCCGGCCCAAAACATGACTCCTCCACCTCCTTGCTGACGTCGGAGCCTTGTTGGGACACGGTGGCCATTCACCAACCATCCACTACTCCATCCATCTGGACCATCCAGGGTTGCTGGACACTCATCAGTAAACAAGACTGTTTAAAAATTAGTCTTCAAGTATGTCTGGGCCCACTGCAACCGTTTCTGCTTGTGAACACGGCTTAAGGGTGGCTGAATAGTAGGTTTATGAACCACAGCAAGCCTTTGAAGGATCCTACACCTTGAGATTCGAGGGACTCCAGAGGCACCAGCAGCTTCAAATATCTGTTTGCTGATTTGTAACGGCTTTTTAGCATCTGCTCTCTTAATCCGATGAACTTGCCTGGCAGAAACCTTCTGCTAAGAATCAGCCACAAATCTCTTAACAGTACGATGATCATGCTTAAGTTTTTGGGAAATATTTAATGTTTTCATCCCTTGACCAAGGCATTGCACTATTTGATGCTTTTCGGCAGCAGAGAGATCCTTTTTCTTTCCCATGTTACTTAAAAACTATGGCCTGCTTAATAATGTGGAACATCATTTTTAAGTAGTTTTCCTTTAAATAGAATCACCTGGAAAACTAATTATCACATGTGTTTAAGATTGATTTCAGTGATCCATTGAGCCCTGAGACACAATACTATCCATGAGTTTATTTGAAAAACAAAGCAATTAAATCTTTATTACACTTAAATCCAATCTGCATAATAATTTGGAACACGGTGTACATGCTGGAGCACACCTTACACAGTGTCCGGAGTCAGGTGGTGGAACAAGAGGAGGAGGAGGAGGAGGAACAGGAGTCGTCATATGCGGAAGGGATCATATCTCCAAGGTCAAGAAGGTTGGCAGCACCAAGGCGGCTGGCATTGGAGGCTGGGGGAGAGGGATTACCGAGGGCGTATGGTAGCAGCCAAACTGTTGAGGAAGGTGCAGGAGGCGAGGAAGAAGTGGAGGACGAACTGGCGCTGGGCATGGAAGACTCATCAGATGAGGGAGACCTTGATCGAATTTCTGTTGTGCGAGGTTGGGGGAGAGGGCAGAAGAAGGAAGCATGATTCTCACCTCGCCACCACCAAGACAACAAGGACTTGGTCCTCCTGGATGCGCAAGACACATGAGTGCCTTCTTGCTGCACTACCTGCAAGATGACCCTCGGATTGTCAGAATCCGAAGTAATGCCGACTACTGGGTTGCCACACTCTTAGATCCCCGGTACAAAAGCAAATTTGGTGAAATAATTCCTGCCATAGAAAGGGATTCACACATGCAGGAGTATCAGCAGAGACTTGTTGTGAACTCTGTGTTCAGGCTCCCTCTTGTGGTCACTGGTGGTATGGTGTGACTTTTGCTTTGGGCTCCCCCTGGTGGTTTTGCCTGTTATCCTGCTGGTCTCTGGCTATCAGCTGGTTCGTTATCCTCTGGGAGGTTCCTATATAGCTCTGTTTTACTTTCACTTGTTGCCGGCTGTCGATGTAATCAGTGCTACTCAGATTCCTTCTGACTACCTTGCTCCCAGTCCATCCAGGATAAGCTAAGTTTTGTTTGCTCATTTTTTGATCAGCAGTGTTTATCATGTTTTCTGTTCCAGCTTGCTAAAATGTAATTCCCTCGCTTGCTGGTTGCTCTAGTGGGCTGAGTTTCTCCCCACACACCGTTAGTTGGTGTGTGGGTTCTTGAAATCTCAGAATGGATATTTTGTAAGGGTTTTTTATTGATCGCATAGACCCCTGTTCTATTTTCTGCTTTCTAGTACTAGTGGGCCTCTTTTGCTGAATCTGATTTCATCCCTATGTATGTGCCTTCTTCTTACTTCACCGTTAATATTTGTTGGGGGCTTCTATATCTTTGGGGATTATTTCTCTGGAGGCAAGCGAGGTCTTTCTTTCTCTTTAAGGGTAGCTAGTTCCTCAGGCTGGCTCGAAACGTCTAGGAATTTTTTAGGCACGTTCACCGGCTACCTCTAGTTGTTTTGGATAGGTTCAGATTTGCGATCAGTCCAGTTACCATCTCCCTAGAGCTCGTCCTTAGTTTAATCACTTGCTGATCTATTTGTGATCCTCAGCCACTAGGGATCATAACAGAGACTGTTACAGAATCTAACATCTGCTTTTCCACAAAACACCAGTGGTGCACGTAGTCAATCCCTGAGTTCTAACTTGCCAACCGTGGGACTATCGAGTCATCACTCTAACCGTAACAGTAACATCGTATCTGGTGGTAACAGCAATTTTTTCCAATCATTTCAAGATTTTTTAGACCATCCTTTGCAAGGCCACAGGAGACAAGAAGTCTGACGCACAGCCAACGTCTAGAGAGGATGGTACAAGATTATCTCCAAGTTAACATTGATTGTTGTAAATTCCGTTCTCGGACTCCCTCCTGTGGTCATGAATGTTACTTTGGTTAGTTCTGCTCTAGGACTCCCCCTGGTGGCTTCGAGCGGAACTGCTGGTCACTGAGGTTGGCATTATCAGCTGCCTTCATTTATTGCTATGCTGGCTTCCTATTTAACTCCACTCAGATCGTTACTTCATGCCAGCTGTCAATGTCTTAGTATTGGTTCAGATCTCTCTTGGACTTCTCTGAGGACCTGTCTACTCCAGCAGAAGCTAAGTCCTTGCTAGTTCATTTTGTTGTTACTGCTTCCTGAATATATTTCTTAGTACTGCTATTTTCTAGTCCAGCTTGCTATCATGATATTCCCTGGCTAGCTGGTAGCTCTGGGGGTGCAGAGTTGCACCTCCACACCGTGAGTCGGTGTGGGGGCCTTTTTGCATACTCTGCGTGGTTTTTGTAGTTTTTTTGTGCTGACCGCAAAGCTCAGTTTTCTATCCTCTGACTATTTAGTGAAGTCTGGCCTCCTTTGCTAAAACCTGTTTCATTCCTGTGTTTGTGACTTTCCTCTTAACTCACAGTCAATATATGTGGGGGGCTGCCTTTACCTTTGGGGAATTTCTCTGAGGCAAGGTAAGGCTTCTATTTCTATCTTTAGGGGTAGTTAGCTCTTAGGCTGTGAAGAGGCGTCTAGGGAGAGTTAGGTACACTCCACGGCTATTTCTAGTGTTTGTGATAGGAGTAGGGTTTGCGGTCAGCAGAGTTCCCACTCCCCAGAGCTTGTCCCGATTACTAGTTTGCTCATCGGGTCATTCCGGGTGCTCCTAACCACCAGGTCCATAACAGTACAGCTGGCCCACAAAGTGTTAATGCCTCTCAAAAGAGGGATAAGAGAAGTTCTGAAACCATTTTTTTTTCTTTGCAGTGTGTTTTGTCTCTCTTTTCCCCTTAACCTCTGGGTGGTTCAGGACTCAGGTGTAGATATGGATATTCAAGGTCTGTCCTCTTGTGTGGATCAGCTCGCTGCAAGGGTTCAGAGCATTCAAGATTATGTAGTTCAGAATCCGATGTTAGAGCCTAGAATTCCAATTCCTGATTTGTTTTCTGGGGATAGATCTAAGTTTCTGAATTTCAAAAATAATTGTAGACTGTTTCTTGCTTTGAAACCCCGTTCCTCTGGTGACCCCATTCAGCAAGTAAAAATTATTATTTTTTTGTTGCGTGGTGACCCTCAAGACTGGGCATTCTCCCTTGCGCCAGGAGATCCTGCATTGCTTAATGTAGATGCGTTTTTTCTGGCACTTGGATTGCTTTATGACGAACCGAGTTCAGTGGATCAGGCAGAGAAAATCTTGCTGGCTTTGTGTCAGGGTCAGGATGAAGCGGAGGTATATTGTCAGAAGTTCAGAAAATGGTCTGTGCTTACTCAATGGAATGAGTGTGCCCTGGCAGCAATTTTTAGAAAGGGTCTTTCTGAAGCCCTTAAGGATGTTATGGTGGGGTTCCCCACGCCTGCTGGTCTGAATGAATCAATGTCCTTGGCCATTCAAATTGATCGGCGTTTGCGCGAGCGCAAGGTTGTGCACCATTTGGTGGTGTCCTCTGAGCAGAGGCCTGAGCTTATGCAATGTGATAGAACTTTGACCAGAACTGAACGGCAAGTACACAGACGTCAGAATGGGCTGTGTTTTTACTGTGGTGACTCCACTCATGCTATCTGTTATGGTCCCAATGGCAGGGGACCTCAGAGATTACCGCAAGTCTGCAAAACATAAATACTCGCTCTTAGGGAAGTGGTAACTAGGCTGACCATATACCTGATCCTAGCGCAAACACTAACAGCAGCCGGGGAACGTGCCTACGTTGATCCTAGACGTCTCGCGCCAGCCGGAGAACTAACTAACCCTATCAGGGAAAATAAGACCTCTCTTGCCTCCAGAGAGAAGACCCCAAAGTAATACAAGCCCCCAACAAATAATAACGTTGAGGTAAGAAGAAAAGACAAACGTAAGAATGAACTAGATTTAGCAAAGAGAGGCCCACTGACTAATAGCAGAATATAGTAAGAAGACTTATATGGTCAGCAAAAAACCCTGCAAAATATCCACGCTGAATATCCAAGAACCCCCAAACCAACCGACGGTGTGGGGGGAGAATATCAGCCCCCTAGAGCTTCCAGCGATATCAGGAATCACATTTTGTACAAGCTGGACAAAAAATAAGAACAATGCAAATGATCAAAAGTACGAAAGCAGGACTTAGCTTATCTTGCAAAGAACCAGGACCTGAAGACAGGAGCAAACAGAAGTGAACTGATTACAACGATGCCAGGCACTGGACTGAGATTCCAGGAAGTTTAAATAGCAACACCCATGGACTAACGAAGCAGGTGAGTACCAACCTGGTAAAAGACAATCCAAGAGCCAAATCACTAGTGACCACAAGAGGGAGCCAAAAGGTATAGTTCACAGCAGTACCCCCCATTTAAGGAGGGGTCACCGAACCCTCACCAAGACCACCAGGGCGACCAGGATGAGCAGCGTGGAAGGCACGAACCAAATCGGCCGCATGAACATCAGAGGCGGCCACCCAGGAATTATCCTCCTGACCATAGCCCTTCCATTTGACCAAATACTGAAGCCTCCGTCTAGAGAGACGAGAATCCAAGATCTTCTCCACTACGTACTCCAACTCACCCTCAACCAACACTGGAGCAGGAGGCTCAACAGCAGGAACCACAGGCACAACGTACCGCCGCAACAAAGACCTATGGAACACGTTGTGAATGGCAAACGACACCGGAAGATCCAAACGAAAAGAAACCGGGTTAAGAACTTCCAAAATTTTATAAGAGGACCAATAAAGCGAGGCTTAAACTTAGGAGAGGAAACCTTCAGAGGGACATACCGAGAAGACAACCAAACCAAATCCCCAACACGAAGTCGGGGGCCCACACCGCGGCGGCGGTTGGCAAAACGCTGAGCCTTCTCCTGTGACAACTTCAAGTTGTCCACCACATGATTCCAAATCCGCTGCAACCTATCCACCACGGAATCCACCCCAGGACAGTCAGAAGACTCAACATGACCCGAGGAGAAACGAGGATGAAAACCAGAGTTGCAGAAGAATGGCGAAACCAAAGTAGCGGAACTAGCCCGATTATTAAGGGCAAACTCCGCCAATGGCAAGAAGGTCACCCAATCATCCTGGTCCGCAGAAACAAAACATCTCAAATAAGCCTCCAGTGTCTGATTAGTTTGCTCCGTTTGACCATTAGTCTGAGGATGGAAGGCAGATGAAAACGACAAATCAATGCCCATTTTAGCACAAATAGATCGCCAGAATCTGGACACAAACTGGGATCCTCTGTCGGACACGATATTCTCCGGAATGCCGTGTAACCGAACCACATTCTGAAAAAACAAAGGAACCAGATCGGAAGAGGAAGGCAACTTAGGCAAGGGTACTAAATGGACCATCTTGGAAAAACGATCACACACCACCCAAATGACAGACATTCCTTGAGACACCGGAAGATCAGAAATGAAATCCATGGAAATGTGTGTCCAAGGCCTCTTCGGGACGGGCAAGGGCAGAAGCAACCCGCTAGCATGAGAACAACAAGGCTTAGCCCGAGCACAAGTCCCACAGGACTGCACAAATGACCGCACATCCCGTGACAAGGAAGGCCACCAAAAGGACCTAGCCACCAAATCTCGGGTACCAAAAATTCCCGGATGCCCTGCCAACACTGAGGAATGAACCTCGGAAATGACTTTGCTGGTCCATTTATCAGGAACAAACAGTCTGTCGGGTGGACAAGAGTCAGGTCTACCAGCCTGAAATCTCTGCAACACACGTCGCAAATCAGGAGATATGGCCGACACGATTACTCCCTCTTTAAGAATACCAGCCGGCTCCGAGACTCCAGGAGAGTCAGGCACAAAGCTCCTAGAAAGAGCATCAGCCTTAACATTCTTGGAACCAGGCAGGTACGAAACCACAAAGTCAAAACGAGAGAAAAACAATGACCAACGAGCCTGTCTAGGATTCAGGCGCTTAGCAGACTCGAGATACATCAGATTTTTGTGATCAGTCAAGACCACCACACGATGCTTAGCACCCTCGAGCCAATGACGCCACTCCTCAAATGCCCACTTCATAGCCAACAACTCCCGATTACCAACATCATAGTTCCGCTCAGCAGGCGAAAACTTCCTAGAGAAAAAAGCACATGGTCTCATCACAGAGCAACCAGAGCCTCTCTGCGACAAAACAGCCCCAGCACCAATCTCAGAAGCATCCACTTCAACCTGAAAGGGAAGTGAGACATCAGGCTGGCACAAAACAGGCGCCGAAGTAAACCGGCGCTTCAGCTCCTGGAAGGCCTCCACGGCTGCAGGAGCCCAATTATCCACATCAGAACCTTTCTTGGTCATATCCGTCAAAGGTTTAACAACGCTAGAAAAATTAGCGATAAAGCGACGGTAGAAATTAGCAAACCCCAAGAACTTCTGAAGACTCTTAACAGAAGTGGGCTGAGTCCAATCATGAATAGCTCGGACCTTGACTGGGTCCATCTCCACAGCAGAAGGGGAGAAAATAAAACCCAAAAAGGAAACCTTCTGCACTCCAAAGAGACACTTTGAGCCCTTCACAAACAAAGCGTTATCACGCAAAACCTGAAACACCATCCTGACCTGCTTTACATGAGAATCCCAATCATCCGAGAAAACTAGAATATCATCCAGATACACAATCAAAAATTTATCCAGATACTTCCGGAAGATATCATGCATAAAGGACTGAAACACTGAAGGGGCATTAGAGAGCCCAAAGGGCATCACCAAGTATTCAAAATGACCCTCGGGCATATTGAATGCAGTTTTCCATTCATCTCCCTGCCTAATGCGCACAAGGTTGTACGCCCCACGAAGATCTATCTTGGTGAACCACTTGGCACCCTTAATCCGAGCAAACAAGTCTGACAATAGTGGCAAAGGATACTGAAACTTAACAGTGATTTTATTCAGAAGCCGATAGTCTATACAAGGTCTCAAAGACCCGTCTTTCTTGGCCACAAAAAAGAATCCCGCACCGAGAGGGGAAGAGGATGGACGAATATGCCCCTTCTCCAAAGATTCCTTGACATAAGAACGCATCGCGGCATGCTCGGGTACAGACAAATTAAATAATCGTCCCTTAGGAAATTTACTGCCAGGAATCAAATCTATAGCGCAGTCACAGTCCCTATGAGGAGGAAGAGCACTGGACCTGGACTCACTGAATACATCCTGATAGTCACACAAATACTCAGGAACTTCTGAAGGAATAGAAGTAGCAATAGACACCGGCAGAGAATCGCAATGAATTCCCTGACAACCCCAACTTGACACAGACATAGCCTTCCAATCCAAAACAGGATTATGGGTCTGTAACCATGGCAGACCTAAAACGACCAAATCATTCATTTTATGCCGAACAAGAAAACAAATCACCTCCCGATGTTCAGGAGTCATGCACATGGTCACTTGTGTCCAATACTGCGGTTTATTTTCCGCCAGTGGCGTAGCATCAATTCCTCTGAGAGGAATCGGAACTTTTAAAGGCTCCAGGACAAAACCGCAGCGTTTGGCAAACGACAAGTCCATAAGACTCAGGGCAGCACCTGAATCCACAAATGCCATAACAGGGTAGGAAGACAATGAACAAATTAAAGTCACAGACAAAATAAATTTAGGCTGCAAATTACCAATGGTGACAGGACTGACAACCTTGGTTAGGCGTTTAGAGCATGCTGATATAACATGTGTAGAATCACCACAGTAAAAACACAGCCCATTCTGACGTCTATGATTTTGTCGTTCGGTTCTAGTCAGGATTCTATCACATTGCATTGAGACAGGTGTCTGTTCAGACAACACCGCCAAAGGTTTAGCGGATTTGCGCTCCCGCAAACGCCGATCAATCTGAATAGCCAGCGCCATAGAATCATTCAGACTTGTAGGAATTGTAAAACCCACCATCACATTCTTAATGGCTTCAGAAAGGCCATTTCTGAAATTTGCGGCCAGAGCACATTCATTCCATTGAGTAAGCACGGACCACTTCCGAAATTTTTGGCAGTACACCTCAGCTTCATCCTGGCCCTGAGAGATGGCCAGTAGAGCTTTTTCTGCCTGAATTTCAAGATTAGGCTCCTCATAAAGCAATCCGAGCGCCAGAAAAAACGCATCAACATCCGCCAATGCCGGATCTCCTGGCGCTAACGAGAAAGCCCAATCCTGAGGGTCGCCACGCAAGAAGGAGATAACAATTTTTACTTGCTGAGCTGAATCTCCAGACGAACGAGGTTTCAAAGATAGAAACAATTTACAATTATTCCTAAAATTCCTAAATTTAAATCGATCTCCAGAGAACAGCTCAGGAATAGGTATCTTAGGCTCTGACATAGGACTGCTAACAACAAAATCCTGAATGCCCTGCACACATGCAGCAAGCTGATCCACACTAGTAATCAAGGTCTGAACATTCATGTCTGCAGCAAAGTTTCAAGCCACTTAAAGATAAAGGGGGAAAAAAAAAACAAAAAAAACCTCAGAACTTCTTTTCTTTTAATCCCACTTCAGCAATGCATTAACTATTTATAGGCCTGGCATACTGTTATGGTCCCAATGGCAGGGGACCTCAGAGATTACCGCAAGTCTGCAAAACATAAATACTCGCTCTTAGGGAAGTGGTAACTAGGCTGACCATATACCTGATCCTAGCGCAAACACTAACAGCAGCCGGGGAACGTGCCTACGTTGATCCGAGACGTCTCGCGCCAGCCGGAGAACTAACTAACCCTATCAGGGAAAATAAGACCTCTCTTGCCTCCAGAGAAAAGACCCCAAAGTAATACAAGCCCCCAACAAATAATAACAGTGACGTAAGAAGAAAAGACAAACGTAAGAATGAACTAGATTTAGCAAAGAGAGGCCCACTGACTAATAGCAGAATATAGTAAGAAGACTTATATGGTCAGCAAAAACCCTGCAAAATATCCACGCTGAATATCCAAGAACCCCCAAACCGACTGACGGTGTGGGGGGAGAATATCAGCCCCCTAGAGCTTCCAGCGATATCAGGAATCACATTTTGTACAAGCTGGACAAGAAATAAGAACAATGCAAATGATCAAAAGTACGAAAGCAGGACTTAGCTTATCTTGCAAAGAACCAGGACCTGAAGACAGGAGCAAACAGAAGTGAACTGATTACAACGATGCCAGGCACTGGACTGAGATTCCAGGAAGTTTAAATAGCAACACCCATGGACTAACGAAGCAGGTGAGTACGAACCTGGTAAAAGACAATCCAAGTGCCAAATCACTAGTGACCACAAGAGGGAGCCAAAAGGTATAGTTCACAACAGCTATCTCTGAGTGTCCTAAGCGCACTATGCGGTTCGCTAGGTCTGTCACCATTGGTACTGTACAGCCTAAATTTCTTCTGTCTATTACTCTGATTTGCTCTTTGTCGTCCTACATGGTTATGGCATTTGTGGATTCAGGCGCTGCCCTGAATTTGATGGACTTGGAGTTTGCCAGGCGCTGTGGTTTTTTCTTGGAGCCTTTGCAGTATCCTATTCCATTAAGGGGAATTGATGCCACGCCGTTGGCCAAGAATAAACCTCAGTACTGGGCTCAGTTGACCATGTGCATGGCTCCTGCACATCAGGAAGATATTCGCTTTTTGGTGTTGCATAATTTGCATGATGTGGTCGTGTTGGGTTTGCCATGGCTACAGGTTCATAATCCAGTGTTGGATTGGAAGTCAATGTCTGTGTCTAGTTGGGGTTGTCAAGGGGTACATGGCAATGTTCCGTTGGTGTCAATTTCTTCTTCCACTCCTTCTGAAGTCCCTGAGTTTCTGTCTGATTACCAGGATGTATTTGATGAGCCCAAATCCAGTGTCCTACCCCCTCATAGGGCTTGTGATTGTGCTATAAATTTGATTCCTGGTAGTAAGTTTCCTAAGGGCCGACTTTTCAATTTATCTGTGCCAGAGCACGCCGCTATGCGGAGTTATATAGAGGAGTCCTTGGAGAAAGGGCATATTCGCCCGTCTTCATCACCGTTGGGAGCAGGGTTCTTTTTTGTGGCCAAGAAGGATGGTTCTCTGAGACCCTGTATAGATTACCGCCTTCTCAATAAAATCACGGTCAAATTTCAGTACCCTTTGCCTCTGCTGTCTGATTTGTTTGCTCGGATGAAGAAGTCTAAATGTCTCTTCGGAGTTCAGAAGGTTTCCTTTTTGGGCTTCATTTTTTCCCCTTCTACTATCGAGATGGATCCTGTTAAAGTTCAGGCCATTTATGATTGGACTCAACCTACATCTGTGAAGAGCCTTCAAAAATTCCTGGGCTTTGCTAATTTTTACCGTCGCTTCATCGCTAATTTTTCTAGTGTGGTTAAACCTTTGACTGATTTGACAAAGAAAGGTGCTGATGTGGTGAATTGGTCCTCTGCGGCCGTTGAGGCTTTTCAGGAGCTGAAACGTCGTTTTTCTTCGGCCCCTGTGTTGCGTCAGCCAGATGTTTCACTCCCTTTTCAGGTCGAGGTTGATGCTTCTGAGATTGGAGCAGGGGCTGTTTTGTCTCAAAGAAGTTCTGATGGCTCTGTGATGAAGCCATGTGCTTTCTTTTCTAGAAAGTTTTCGCCTGCTGAGCGTAATTATGATGTTGGCAATCAGGAGCTGCTAGCTATGAAGTGGGCATTCGAGGAGTGGCGACATTGGCTTGAGGGAGCCAAGCACCGCGTGGTGGTCTTGACAGATCATAAAAATCTGACTTATCTCGAGTCTGCCAAGTGGTTGAATCCTAGATAGGCTCGATGGTCGCTATTTTTCTCCCGTTTCGATTTTGTGGTCTCATACCTTCCAGGTTCTAAGAATGTGAAGGCGGATGACCTTTCTAGGAGTTTTGTGCCTGATTCTCCGGGAGTCCCTGAGCCGGCTGGTATTCTCAAAGAGGGGGTAATTCTGTCTGCCATCTCCCCTGATTTGCGGCGGGTGCTGCAGGAGTTTCAGGCCGATAGACCTGACCGTTGTCCAGCGGAGAAACTGTTTGTCCCTGATAGATGGACTAACAGAGTTATTTCTGAGGTTGATTGCTCGGTGTTGGCTGGTCATCCTGGGATTTTTGGTACCAGAGATTTGGTGGCTAGGTCCTTCTGGTGGCCTTCCTTGTCACGGGATGTGCGTTCCTTTGTGCAGTCCTGTGGGACTTGTGCTCGGGCTAAGACCTGCTGTTCTCATGCCAGTGGGTTGATTTTACCCTTGCCAGTCCTGAAAAGGCCTTGGACGCATGTTTCCATGGATTTTATTTCAGATCTTCCTGTCTCTCAGAGGATGTCTGTCATCTGGGTGGTTTGTGATCGCTTTTCTAAGATGGTTCATTTGGTACCTTTGCCTAAATTACCTTCCTCCTCTGATTTGGTGCCATTATTTTTTAAACATGTGGTTAGTTTGCATGGCATTCCGGAGAACATTGTGTCGGACAGAGGTTCCCAGTTTGTCTCTAGGTTTTGGCGGTCCTTTTGTGCTAAGATGGGCATTGAATTGTCTTTTTCTTCGGCCTTCCATCCTCAGACAAATGGCCAAACCGAACGAACCAACCAGACTTTGGAAACCTATCTGAGATGCTTTGTTTCTGCTGATCAGGATGATTGGGTGACCTTCTTGCCATTGGCTGAGTTCGCCCTTAATAATCGGGCTAGTTCGGCTACTTTGGTTTCGCCTTTTTTTTGCAATTCTGGTTTTCATCCTCGTTTTTCTTCGGGGCAGGTTGAGCCTTCTGACTGTCCTGGTGTGGATTCTGTGGTGGACAGGTTGCAGCAGATTTGGACTCACGTAGTGGACAATCTGACGTTGTCCCAGGAGAAGGCTCAACGTTTCGCTAACCGCCGTCATTGTGTTGGTCCCCGACTTCGTGTTGGGGTATTGGTTTGGTTGTCTTCTCGTTATGTTCCTATGAGGGTTTCTTCTCCTAAGTTTAAGCCTCGTTTCATTGGTCCTTATAAGATTTCTGAAATTCTCAACCCTGTGTCATTTCGTTTGGTCCTTCCAGCTTCTTTTGCCATCCATAATGTGTTCCATAGGTCGTTGTTGCGGAGGTACGTGGCGCCTATGGTTCCCTCCGTTGATCCTCCTGCTCCGGTGTTGGTTGAGGGGGAGTTGGAGTATGTGGTGGAAAAAATTTTGGATTCTCGTATTTCGAGACGGAAGCTTCAGTACCTGGTTAAGTGGAAGGGCTATGGTCAGGAGGATAATTCCTAGGTTGTTGCCTCCGATGTCCATGCTGCCGATTTAGTTCGTGCCTTTCATTTGGCTCGTTCTGATCGGCCTGGGGGCCCTGGTGAGGGTTCGGTGACCCCTCCTCAAGGGGGGAGGGTACTGTTGTGAATTCCGTTCTCGGACTCCCTCCTGTGGTCATGAATGTTACTTTGGTTAGTTCTGCTCTTGGACTCCCTCTGGTGGCTTCGAGCGGAACTGCTGGTCACTGAGGTTGGCTTTATCAGCTGCCCTCGTTTATTGCTATGCTGGCTTCCTATTTAACTCCACTCAGATCGTTACTTCATGCCAGCTGTCAATGTCTTAGTATTGGTTCAGATCTCTCTTGGACTTCTCTGAGGACCTGTCTACTCCAGCAGAAGCTAAGTCCTTGCTAGTTCATTTTGTTGTTACTGCTTCCTGAATATATTTCTTAGTACTGCTATTTTCTAGTCCAGCTTGCTATTGCAGCGCCCCCACACCGCCGCAGGGCCGAGGGGTACCCGGAGCCGGGCCTCTAGTTCTCAGTCTCGGGGTTGTCACGGTGGCTAGACCCGGTCCGTGGCCCTGTCCGTCAGTGGGGGACGTCCGGTATAATAGGTGGTAGTAATGGTAGCGATGTAGCGGTGCGGTTGTGGGGTGTAAGTCGCGGTAAATAACGAGGACACCAGGTTGCAGTCTCTTTACCTCTTTACTGGAGATCTCTGAGTCCTCAGTCCAGAATACGGTTCACCAGGCTGCGCAAGTCCGGCCGGTCCAATGGCACCTCCAGAGTTCTCCTCTCAGGTGGAAATCTGTGCCTTCCTTCTAGCGCTATGTGTTGTAGTCCTTCCCTGCTGTGCTCACGGAAAGTAACCCCACAACGGTTGTGTCTGTTTCTTAAGTTCCCTCACAACTCGATTTGATGTTCCTCTGTAATCCACCCCTTCCCTGTATTCAGGTTGGAATGGCACCCGTTTGTCAGGTAGGCCTGGAGTTCTTCCGGGACCCTAGAGTCGCCCCTCTCCCGCAATTGCCCCCCAAGACTTCTGTTAAGTCCTTCTCAGTCCCTGGCTTACTAGAAGTAGGCATCCGAGTGAAATGACACGCAGCTCAAAAGGTTGTGTGATCATATACAGGGAAAGCCCAGGAGCACATCTGACTCACTGGACTTTACCCCTCCTTTATATAGAAAAAAAACATACATTTACAGACATGCGTACAAGCGCTTATATTTCACATTCCTTTACAAGCAGATCTATACTATGATGAGGTATTCTTTCTAGTATGTAGGTAAAAGGTTACACTATCAAAAGGAATGCGTCCATAAAAGGAAATGTCAACATTGCTCTAGTTTCTTGCTGATAAGCCAGACGTCTCAGCAGAAAGACACAATGGATTCTTTCAGTCTAATCTCCACAATTCCCCCCTTTGACATATTCCTTTTATTTATTACCACAGGGCCAAAGACAAAGCCTTTATTTTTGGTATTACACATGTACATGCTTATATTATTAATAAGAGAATCAAATCTAGTATTAATTCTTCTATTGCAAATTATTTTCTTCTTTAGCAGTATACTAAAATATAAAAACAAAAATTAGTACAGTAATATTAATTAGAATCACTAGAGGATAACATAAGAAGGAAGAAAAAAAAACTTTATACTCTTGCATCGATTACACAAAGTTTATCTGTGCATACTGAGATACCCTTGAGCACAATCTGGAATAGTACGTATATGACTATTATAAGCTGATTCTGTACAGCTATACTAGTGTTTAGTATATCCAATATATCCCAAATTTGATCATCTAGATAGTCTGTGGCCCTAACCAGTTTATCCCACATCTGTGTTAACATTATTAACATCAATATCATGAGTTTTGTACTGCTTTTTTGCAGTGGCTTGCATGTATCCATGATGCCTTTCCTTCTAGCTTGACTGATGTAGGTGTTGTCAACAGGACTTGGAAGGGTCCGTCAAATCTTGGTTCAAGAGCCTTTCTGGTGTGTCTTTTTACATAGACTTGATCACCTGGTTCCAACTTGTGACTTCCTTCAATGTTGTCAGGATCTGGAAGGGAAGCAAAAACTTGTGCATGCACCTTAGTTAATTGTTTCTGAAGATTTTGCACATAAGAAGTCAATGACTCAATATTTAACACAAGTTGTTGTGGAAAATAACATCCTAAATTGGCAGTCCTGCCAAACAAAATTTCATATGGAGACAGTTTAGTCTTACCCCTTGGGGTATTGCGTATTGAGTAAAGGGCCAGTGGAAGGCTTTCTGTCCAAGGCTTTCCTGTTTCAGCCATGGCTTTCTGTATTTTTAATTTTAAAGTTCCATTCATGCGTTCCACCTTACCAGAACTTTGAGGATGGTATGGAGTGTGTAACTGACTTTCAACACCCAACATTTTCAGTACATTTTGAAATATTTCTCCAGTGAAATGAGTACCCCTATCTGACTCGATCACTTCAGGGAGACCGTAACGGGGTATCAGTTCGGCAACTAGCTTTACAGCAGTGTTTTTAGCTGAAGCCTTCCGAACTGGATAGGCCTCTGGCCACCCTGAGAACATGTCCACACACACCAACACATACTCATACCCATTACTTTTTGGCAGCTGGATAAAGTCTATTTGTAATCGCTGAAACGGATAGAGAGGTCGGACGTGGTGCTTCATAGGGGTCTTTGTTGTCTGTCCGGGATTATGTGCCAGGCATATAACGCATGCAGCACAATAGTCTCTTGCGTAGTTGCCAAAACCTGGAGCCAACCAGACTTGCTTTGCCAGTAGTGTCATTGCATTTGCAGACACATGAGTAGGGTGGTGTAGTCCACCAACTACAATCGGGTACCAGGCTCTAGGTAGACATATTAGTCCATCTTTCTTCCAAATTCCTGCTTGTTCTTCTGCCCCTTCCTTTTTCCACCTGTCCCTCTCCTCTTCTCCTGCATCTTCCTGTGCTTGTCTCAGTCTATCTTCAGTATTTTCTGTGGGGTTTACAGTATGAACCTGCTGTAAGGGTTTGACCGCTGCTGCCTTGGCTGCTTTATCAGCCCTATCATTTCCCCTAGATTCCCTAGTGTCGAGTCTCACATGTGCAGCTACCTTGATTACTGCTACTTCTTTTGTTTCTTGTGCAGCCTCTAAGATCTGTTTGATCAGAGAAGCATGTTTTACAGGTTGGCCTGACGCTGTCATGTAACCTCTAGCTCTCCAGATTACTCCAAAGTCAAACACAATACCATGTGCATACCTAGAATCAGTGTATATATTAGCTGTCTGATTCTCAGCTATTTTTAGCGCTTCAATCAATGCTGTTAGTTCTGCTTCTTGTGCAGACTGTTTCGGTGGAAGAGGTTCTGCTTTGAGAGTTTCAGATTCTGACACAACTGCATACCCTGTATGGAAATTACCTGTGTCATCTGCAAACCTACTACCGTCTATAAACAGCTCTAAATCTGGGTTTTGAAGTGGTGTTTCGGATACATTGGGTAAGCCTACTGTCTCTTGTAAAATGAGCTCTGTACAATCATGTGTGTCTGTAGGGAAAAAATTTGCGTGTGGATCAGTGTCCTTATTCCCCCCTTCAGACTCGAGAGGTAGCAGTGTAGCTAAATTGAGAGTCTGAAGCCTTGCAAATGTGATAGTAGAGGGAAGCAGCAAAGAACACTGTAGCCGCAAATGTCTGGCCATGGAAATGTGTTTTGGTTGGACCTGGTTTAATATCCCATAAACATCATGTGTAGTTTGAACTGTGAGTGGATGCTCTAGGACAATTTCTGATGCTTTGTCCAACAATAGCGAGACAGCAACAACCACACGTACACAGGTTGGCACTGCCCTGGCTACTGGATCTAACCTTGCTGAAAGATATGCAATTGGTCTTTGTTTCCCTGCATGCTTCTGGGTAAGAACTCCTGTAGCATGGGAATCAACTTCTGCAGCCATAAGCTGAAATGGTTTTGTGTAGTCTGGTAGCCCTAACGCTGGAGCTGAAACAAGGGCATCTTTTAATTGTTGGAACGAAATCTGACCTTCTTTTGTCAACAAGTAAGGTTCACTTTTTACACAGTCATACAGTGGTTGCATTAGTTGACTGGCATGTATAATCCATTGTCTACAATGAGACACTATTCCTAAAAATGCTCGTAGCTGTTTATGATTTCTAGGCTCATTCATCTGTCTTATTGCTTCAGTTCTTTGAGGTGTAAGATGCTTTTTACCTTGAGAAATGCAATGACCTAGAAAGACCACTTTGATCTGACAAACTTGTAGCTTTTGTCTATTCACTTTACACCCTTCTTTTTCTAGAAAACATAGTAAACTCACAGTGGACCTTTCTGCAGTTTCTAGATCTGGGCAGCAAAGTAGTAGGTCATCCACATACTGCAAAATTACTACCTGTGGTTCGGGTTCAAACCTTTGAAGAACTGTTTGTAGGGCATTTGAATAAAGAGTAGGGGAGTGTATCATTCCCTGTGGAAGGCGTGTCCACGCCAACTGTTTGCCCTTAAATGTAAATGCAAACAAATGCCAACTATCTTGGTGTAAAGGAACCGAGAAAAATGCATTTGAAAGATCTATTACAGTAAACACTTGAGAACTGGCTGGTATCTGTGATAGTAACGTATGAGGATTGGGTACAACTGGGGTGATTGGATCTAGAACTTTGTTTATTTCTCTTAGATCATGTACCATACGGTATTTGGGCATAGAACTCTTATCAAGAGTTCTCTTCTTGACTGGATACAGAGGAGTGTTAGCAGGTGATTGTATCTCTACCAAAACTCCTTTCTCTCTATATCCCTCTATCTGTTTTGTAATCGCTAGTTCCTGCTGGGCACTCACAGGGTATTGTCTGAGCTGTGGGAGAACAGCTCCTGGTTGCACAGATAATTTTACAGGAGAGATATGCAATAATCCCACATCAGTGTCACCCTGTGCCCACAGTGTTTCTGGGACCGTTGAGAGGTCTAGATCTGTGGTGTACTCTTTTTCTTCAGTATAATCCTCAAAAGCCTGAATTCTGACATATTGTTCTAATGATTCTGCATCATCAGGGATAGTCAGCATAACTGTGCCATCGTCCCTAAATTTGATGTTAGCTTCTAATTTCTTTAGTACATCAGTTCCTAACAGACATGTTGGGGCACCTCTGGCATACAAAAATCTGGATGCAAAACATTTAGGTCCTAATGAGACCTCTAGGGGCACAGTATATGGCAGTGTTCGAATTACCCCATCATAACCCTCAGCAAAAGTTGTTTGTTCTGAAATATCTTCCGGATTCGGAAGAAAATCTTGATTCAAAATTGAGGAAGTTGCACCTGTATCTATCAAAAATGGAATCTCTCTCCCCCCCACATTCACCTGTATCATAGGTCTTCTAGCTGGTAGGGAAGTTTGTAACACATTGAGTCAATCTGAATCTGGTATGGGACCATCTATGATGGTAGATTTCTGCTGGTTGTCCGTTTGGGGAGGGTTATTTCTGGGAACAAATTTGCCTGACTTTATATCTGCCAACTTCTTCCTGCACTCTCTTTGGAAATGACCTGGCTTTTTACAGTAGTGGCAAAGAAAATTGTGTCTCACTCTTCCTCCTGTATTAGCTTGTGCTATTCTAACAGGCTTATGATTCTCTCTCATATCCATGGCTATTCCTAAACATCGTTGTTTCACAATATTTGGTTGTTCAATTGTTCTCCAATCTGGAGTAGAGGATTTAAATTTTTCTCTGATTTTTGGATCTAGCCCCTCTATTAATTGTTTTGTAAAAAGTCTCCTTACTGAAGCATCAGTCAAATCCAATCCTTCATCCCTAAAGTTACTTTCTAGTTCTTGACTATATTCTTCAATACTTTGCCCAAATTTCTGCATAATCACACCTGTAGACCCCCTTTCCCTCTGTTTTCCTCTCATGAAAATTATTAATGCCTCTGTGAACTGGGTACCTGATGCTTCTGTCTGTAAGGCACCCCCTTCTGCCACTGGTCTATTGGGCTGTAGGTGTGTCAATAATTCCTGAAAAAGTCCGGGGGACATTTTCATTCTACATAATTCTTCCCCGTCCGCCCAGACCCCAGCATGAGTCTGCATGATTTGTTGTATATACTGCGCAAATCGGATAGGATATTGAGTGGGATCAGGCGCATTATGCAGGAGGGACATACCCTCGGCAGGGGACCAAGGAAAGTATTGTCTGGTCTGATGATATCTGGTGTTCATTACTCCTCCTTCACCAGGTTCCCTAAAGGGTCTTGGTACTACCCTAACAGGGGCAAGTACAGCGCCATATCTAGGTGTACCACAGGCTAGGCAATCATTTCTCCAATCTGGATTTTGTTGTCCACAGTGTGAACATTCCCATCCTCCTACCCCACCAAGATTGGGATACAAGGCTGGAAATTGTTTTCCTCCTTCTGCTCTTCCAGATGGTACAAATGATTGGGCTTTTGGATCTAGGTAAGGTGGCGGGATTATGTCACAACTTTTTCCCTTCCCCATGATCCATTTGGAAGTGTCTGGATCGTACTTCCAATTCTCCTCTTTAGCTGTTTTTGAGACCTCTATCATACAGTGTATGATTTCTTCCCACCCATTGTCTTTGATAATTCCACCTCGTTCTTTACTCAGTCTTTCCCATTCTGTACTGAACATTAGTGCTTCTGAAATTCCCAATTTTCCTCTTACCCTTCTAATCTGTCTTCTGACTATCTTTCCACATCTTTCCTGTATGATATCTGCTGCTTCCACTTGTCCTAAGACGGTTTTGGTC
The DNA here is from genome assembly GCF_051348905.1 of Ranitomeya variabilis. Classification (NCBI taxonomy): domain Eukaryota; kingdom Metazoa; phylum Chordata; class Amphibia; order Anura; family Dendrobatidae; genus Ranitomeya; species Ranitomeya variabilis. The sequence continues at coordinate 376,473,227 of NC_135235.1, read as the reverse complement.
TGTTTATTTCCCATTTTTCTTTTCAATATTAGCTATGACTACCCTAGGTGACGTTTGGACAACCACTTCCTCTGTTGGTGGCGTCTCGTTGCCTTCTCTCCTAGGGAGCTAAAATATTGAAGGGCTCGTCTGCTCCGTTTCTTCTAATATGCAGGACGTACTTAAGTGCTATTATGCACACAAACAGACCCAGCAACACCATACAGATCACAAAACTTTCTGTGTCAGTTAGCATACTTGTCCCAGGCTCATGAAAACCCGCGTCCTGGGCTCATTCTATCAAACCTTATCCAGAAATGAAGGAGGTTAAGCACTTAATGAATAGTCAAGCATGGGCGGAGGTCTCCCAGAAGGACGCAACCACATGACCCAGTTAGGCTGACTTCCGTGTATAAGGCTTATACCCCAACTATTTCGGCTTATTTTTCTATGCACTTTTGCTCTTCTTTCACAACATACCACAACCTTCACACTGTTCACACACTGCCAGGGACAGGACTCATAAGTCTATACAATATGGTAACCCGAGTTTTATAGGTATCTACTCACTACTAGACTAACCCAGCGTGACACGGCTCATAGAGATCTTTCGGATAATACAGGGCAGATAAAAGAGAACTAATAATGTCTCTTACCTGGCCAGGTTTTTCAGTTCATTTGCCGTCCATTATCCCAGATCTCCGTTGTCCGTATCCGCAGGTAAATCTCGAGCAAATACTCTTATCTCAGGTCCCTGTTCGGTGCGCCAGAGAAATGTTAAGTCCTTCTCAGTCCCTGGCTTACTAGAAGTAGGCATCCGAGTGAAATGACACGCAGCTCAAAAGGTTGTGTGATCATATACAGGGAAAGCCCAGGAGCACATCTGACTCACTGGACTTTACCCCTCCTTTATATAGAAAAAAAACATACATTTACAGACATGCGTACAAGCGCTTATATTTCACATTCCTTTACAAGCAGATCTATACTATGATGAGGTATTCTTTCTAGTATGTAGGTAAAAGGTTACACTATCAAAAGGAATGCGTCCATAAAAGGAAATGTCAACATTGCTCTAGTTTCTTGCTGATAAGCCAGACGTCTCAGCAGAAAGACACAATGGATTCTTTCAGTCTAATCTCCACACTTCATAGGTGATATGTGGTAGACAGCCCGCCTGAGACCGACTGTCCTGCCGCTGTTTGGAGTATGGCTTGAAGCTGTATTCTAATCCACTCCCTCGGCGTTCCGGCCACCGGTATTGCGCCTCAGCAGGGTGCTGCCTCTTTCAACAAAACCCCTGCTGGTATTCTCCTTCTGCTTGATCTCGTTTCTCACTCAGCACAATCTATCTCGCTTCTAGTCCTTTCTTGAGTCCCGCCGCTTCCAGGAGCCTGCGCGGACCCGTTACGTTCTTTCAATGCCAAGCCTCTGCCAGGATCCCACCCCTGGCAGAGACCCTACAGTCTCTCCCTTCACAACACCCTCTGCCACAAGGTGTTGCTCCGTTCAATCCCGTCAGCGTTCTAACTAACTTTCTGCCTGACCCCCAGTTTACCCACTATGGTGGGGAGTGGCCTAATGAATAGCACCCTTAGCTCCCCCCGGAGGCCCTGCTGTGAAACATATTGGTGTCTGTGATACCTGATTGGAGGAACTCCTTCAGTGCCATCGAACGTACCATGGCTCCCCTTAGTGGCGGAGCCACAGTACTGCAACGACCAGGACTCTGGGGCGCTGCACTCCCCCCTGGTTAAACACAGTACTCCGGGACTGGGAAGAAAAACAACAATACAGATTAGCAAAAAGACATACAATTTTGTTGAGTGCAAAACGATAAGTATACTTGAACAGGCTTCCCTTTATGGGAGGTGAGGACACTTTTAACGTTACAAACATAGTCAACATTATAAATTACAGGCTATACATAACTCCTGTTACCCAACCGGGTATTCTACTTAGTGCAAATTCTGGAACAATAAATTAACATTGCCTTTAAGAAACATACACTCTTAGTTTACCAAAGGCCTTCCTATAATCACATTACAGGGTAAGGTAACTTCACATTCTCCTACTTTGAACCTGCAGGACCGCCTGTCCCTATGGCACCAGACCTACTGCCTCTCCTTTCTTTTACAGGACCGCCCCGTTCAGCCAGGGCCTACTGCCTTTCGCTACTATACATAGTATAGACATAACATTCCTTTCGTTTAAAGAACTCTGAGCCCGCTCTACTCGGCTCCTTTAAGGACTCACTCTCTAACCCCTACGGGTTCGCTTTCTGTCCTTAGTAACAAAGTAACTTTCTATGGGGACGCAGGGTTGACCTTCTATCCTCACCTTCATCATTACTTCTTTACTTTCAGCTATGCAGATCTCTACTTCTACCCCTACGGGCTCTCTGCATCTTTTCCTTTTACAAACATTATTTTTAGATTTCACAATTCAAACAAATTAAACACATATAACTTCTCATGTAAAACAGTTACATTTCTTTTCAAAGCATCATCACGGCATTACTGTTCTGCAACAGTATCACTTTCAAGTTCAATTCTTCACATCCCCTTTAAGAGGGGACCAAGTCTTTCTGAGGTAGCTCGTCTTCTCAGCCTACCAGTCTATGCAAAGGTTCCAATACTGATATCTTCGCAAAATGTCTTTAACCAAGACCAGTAGGAAAGGTATCTTCGCAAAGTGTCTTTAACTAAGACCAGTAGGAAAGGTATCTTCGCAAAGTGTCTTTGGCTAAAACCAGTAGGGAGCACCTTTAAGAAGGTGCAAACTATTTACAAAGGAAGTTCGAATCATGCACAGTCCATGATTTCACAGTTTGTGTAACTTTTGTGCAAAAACTTCGAGGAAAAACAACAATAGTGACTCCGGGTCAACAAAGGGGTCACCTTTTAAAGTTTACCCTGGACGGGTTTAGCAGCAACAAGAACAGTTAAAGCAACAAAGTAGCAACTATTTACATTTTTCATGGTTTCCGAGGTTTATTCTTCTTCCGGTGGCTGGGGCTCCGGGCCCCCGGCCACTGTAGCGCCAGTGTCCTTGGTTCGAACATGCAGATGGACTCGACTGGCCAACTCTGGGGCTGCCACTAAACGTACCGTTGCGATGGTGACAAGTTCAGGTGCTCCCGGGACCAGGTCTGGAGTAGCAAGTGCCGCGGCTCCAGACATACACCGCCGAACATTCCGTGCATACCACCCGAGTGGGTTCAAGTGGCGGCTGTAGGTCACTGGATCCCCCTTTTGTAACGGTTCTCCGCTTCGGCCACAACAGGGAGCCCTCACGTTACAATGCGCAACGAAAACATCAGTATCCAGTCCCGGCTCGTGTATGAGGCCCCACCCCCTTTTTACATGGTAGGCCAACACAGTGCCCCGCCTTACCGCGTCTCTGTCATCCCATGCCGGGGGGGGTTGTTGTACTTTCGATGGGCCCATCGACTCAGCTCCTTTCCGTCCTTTCCACTGCAGAATCAAGCACTGTCTATACTGTTCCCATGTAAGCACCGCAAGAGTGGACCCGTTCTCCCGGGATCCATCTGCTCTAAACCAGGGGGTGTCCCACCGAAGAACTACTCCATCTAAGCTCACATCCACAGGCTCCCCCACTCCAGTCGACAGCGGTGGCACCATCCTCCCCAGGTCATCGGGGGATAGCACCATTAGCCCTGCCGAGATAAGTCGCTCCCTACTGCGATAGAGGTGGGTCATGGAAGCGGGCTCGCGGAGGGGAGCAGGGACGTCGGCCATACCTGCGCCTAATATGGTTCCATCGGTGTCGCTCCGGTCCGTTAACGAGGACGCTGGAGTCTGCTGCAGCCCGGACCGGGGCTCCTCCAATGGGATGCTCGGATTCGGCTCCGCTGGCTGTGGTTCCTCCTCCTCTAACTCCGAGGTCGGGATTGGTGGACGTAACTCCGCTGTCGGGTCCGCAGGCTTCCGGTCCATCTCCGGTGAAGAAGGGCAGGCCGGAACCGCTTCTTCCTCGCTCAGGCACTCGTTCATCATCGCTGCCTGATAGTCGGTGGCAGTGCATGCACCTAACTCCGCCATTTCTCCGAGGTCGGGCTTCTCCGTCGCCAGCCTCTCGCCGTTGCATATCAAGGGGTGTTTCTCTTCTGCTTTGGGGCAGGTCATTCCTCTGCAGCCAGAAGTGCAGGGGGCGGTAGCCATTTCTCGCGCCACACTGGGAGTCTCCGCCCATAACACGCCCTCCTTCCCCTTGGGTGTAGCAATGGCGGTGCCTTTTGGCAGGAACTTTTGGCGGCTAGTGGCGCAGCACAGTCTTGCAATAAAGTACAGTCCAAGCACAGTAAATCACAGTTCCAAGGCACACATGACCTGATTCTTCAGGCTTAAGTAGATCCTGTTCGTGACGCCAAGTTTGCAGCGCCCCCACACCGCCGCAGGGCCGAGGGGTACCCGGAGCCGGGCCTCTAGTTCTCAGTCTCGGGGTTGTCACGGTGGCTAGACCCGGTCCGTGGCCCTGTCCGTCAGTGGGGGACGTCCGGTATAATAGGTGGTAGTAATGGTAGCGATGTAGCGGTGCGGTTGTGGGGTGTAAGTCGCGGTAAATAACGAGGACACCAGGTTGCAGTCTCTTTACCTCTTTACTGGAGATCTCTGAGTCCTCAGTCCAGAATACGGTTCACCAGGCTGCGCAAGTCCGGCCGGTCCAATGGCACCTCCAGAGTTCTCCTCTCAGGTGGAAATCTGTGCCTTCCTTCTAGCGCTATGTGTTGTAGTCCTTCCCTGCTGTGCTCACGGAAAGTAACCCCACAACGGTTGTGTCTGTTTCTTAAGTTCCCTCACAACTCGATTTGATGTTCCTCTGTAATCCACCCCTTCCCTGTATTCAGGTTGGAATGGCACCCGTTTGTCAGGTAGGCCTGGAGTTCTTCCGGGACCCTAGAGTCGCCCCTCTCCCGCAATTGCCCCCCAAGACTTCATAGGTGATATGTGGTAGACAGCCCGCCTGAGACCGACTGTCCTGCCGCTGTTTGGAGTATGGCTTGAAGCTGTATTCTAATCCACTCCCTCGGCGTTCCGGCCACCGGTATTGCGCCTCAGCAGGGTGCTGCCTCTTTCAACAAAACCCCTGCTGGTATTCTCCTTCTGCTTGATCTCGTTTCTCACTCAGCACAATCTATCTCGCTTCTAGTCCTTTCTTGAGTCCCGCCGCTTCCAGGAGCCTGCGCGGACCCGTTACGTTCTTTCAATGCCAAGCCTCTGCCAGGATCCCACCCCTGGCAGAGACCCTACAGTCTCTCCCTTCACAACACCCTCTGCCACAAGGTGTTGCTCCGTTCAATCCCGTCAGCGTTCTAACTAACTTTCTGCCTGACCCCCAGTTTACCCACTATGGTGGGGAGTGGCCTAATGAATAGCACCCTTAGCTCCCCCCGGAGGCCCTGCTGTGAAACATATTGGTGTCTGTGATACCTGATTGGAGGAACTCCTTCAGTGCCATCGAACGTACCATGGCTCCCCTTAGTGGCGGAGCCACAGTACTGCAACGACCAGGACTCTGGGGCGCTGCACTATCATGATATTACCTTGCTAGCTGGTAGCTCTGGGGGTGCAGAGTTGCACCTCCACACCGTGAGTCAGTGTGGGGGCCTTTTTGCATACTCTGCGTGGTTTTTGTAGTTTTTTTGTGCTGACCGCAAAGCTCCCTTTTCTATCCTCTGACTATTTAGTGAAGTCTGGCCTCCTTTGCTAAAACCTATTTCATTCCTGTGTTTGTGACTTTCCTCTTAACTCACAGTCAATATATGTGGGGGGCTGCCTTTACCTTTGGGGAATTTCTCTGAGGCAAGGTAAGGCTTCTATTTCTATCTTTAGGGGTAGTTAGCTCTTAGGCTGTGAAGAGGCGTCTAGGGAGAGTTAGGTACGCTCCACGGCTATTTCTACTGTTTGTGATAGGAGTAGGGTTTGCGGTCAGCAGAGTTCCCACTCCCCAGAGCTTGTCCCGATTACTAGTTTGCTCATCAGGTCATTCCGGGTGCTCCTAACCACCAGGTCCATAACAATCGATGCCATGACTGTGGAACTGGACCCTTGCTCATTTTGGGCATCCAATCTTGAAAAATGGCCTGAGCTCGCCACTCACGCCTTGGAGATCTTGTCGTGCCCCGCAGCCAGCGTTCTCTCTGAACGTGTGTTCAGAGCTGCTGGTGGTGTGCTGAAAGATAAGCGCACGCGGCTGTCCAGTGACAATGTAGACAGACTAACGTTCATCACGATGAACAAATCCTGGATCCGCAAGGACTTTTCTACCCCTGTGTCATCTTGGGGAGACTAAAAGCGTGATGATTTTTGAAAATCACCTCACCAACCATTTTAAAAAACTCTGGTGAAATTGATGCCACTTAAGTGGTGTCTGTGGCCGAATTTTTTGAAAAAAAGGAGACTCTTTTATTTAGTCCCCTCGCTGAGTTTTGCATGACGTTGCCATCGTCAATTCCAGGTGGGTGGGGTCGTTTGCAGAGTTGTTGCCTGGGATTCAGAGGTCTGCTCCAAAGCTTCAGTGTCTGCTAGTCAGCAGAGTAGCCCAGCCACCCACCACCTGTTTACCTAAGTACTAATTTTTAACGGCATCTAGCCCAGGAAATCCTTTTGGGCCTAGTAGAATTTAGTGCTACTCAGCAGCGTACCCCACCCATGAAGCAAGCTACACCGCCTGTTTACCTAACTACTATTTTGTAATGGTATCTAGCCCAGGCAATCCTTTTGGGCCTAGTAGAATTTGGTGCTACTCAGCAGCGTACCCCACCCATGAAGCAAGCTACACCGCCTGTTTACCTAAGTACTATTTTTAATGGCATGTGGCCCAGGAAATCCTTTTGGGCCTAGTAGAATTTATTCAGCAGCGTACCCCACCCATGAAGCAAGCTACACCGCCTGTTTACCTAAATACTATTCTGTAATGGCATCTAGCCCGGGAAATCCTTTTGGGCTTAGCAGAATTTAGTGCTACTCAGCAGCGTACCCCACCCATGAAGCAAGCTACACCGCCTGTTTACCTAACTACTATTTTGTAACGGCATCTGGCCCAGGAAATCCTTTTGGGCCTAGTAGAAATTTCTGCTACTCAGCAGAGTACCCCACCCATGAAGCAAGCTACACCCCCTTCTTTCTTTCTCAATCTAACCCCTCGGCTCTGGGTTGTCCACTCTCCCTCCAGCTCTCCCCTTCTCACAGGTGGACTACCGCGTGTTTTCACACTGTGGCGAATCTTTTGGGCCCAGGCATAAGAAGTCTTCGAGGTAATGGATAATATGTGCCGCCTTACAAGCGTGCATGACGACCCATTCGAGGAAGCAACTAAACGCCTCAAATAGTGAGCAGTATATGGAGCACCCCATGGGCAAACAGCGATCTATGTAGTATGCTCCTTCACAGAAGCAGCCCAATGGGAGGACACTATTTGGAGGCACAGATAGTAACCGGAACGCCCCCTCAATGTCTGTTTTGGCCATTAGGGTGCCCCTTCCCAACTTCTTGACCCGCCTGATTGCCTCGTCAAAGGAGGTACAGTACATAGTACTGTACTTGGTTCCGCGTCAATGTTGTCGTTTACTGACCTGCCCCTTGGATATGACAAATGGTGGATTAGTCTGAATGTATTGGGTTCATTTTTTGGAACAACTCCCAACGGGGGTACCACTACGTCTTCTAAGGAAAGTATTCTTAATGGACCCGCCGCCATTCTACCTAAAGATATTTCTTTTTTTCTTTTTTTTGTCAAGACGTCTGGGTGTTGGTAGAGTGAGTTTAGATTTTTACTCCAGCCTTTCTTGATTTTAGAAGGGCATGACATGCCTATATCTGTGTCTCCTCCTCCTCTTTTCTTTTCGCATGACTATATGTAGTTGTGACTTTTCCATGTGTTTGTTGTGTCTTCTGAGCAGTTTGTCAGCTTTTGGACACCTTTTAAGGTGTTTTCTATGTGTTTTCCATGTGTTTGTATGTGTTTGTGTTTGCCTGACATTGGTTTCAATGGGGTTCAACGGTGTTCGGCGAACATCTCCCTGTTCGACGAACCAAACCGAACTCGAACACTAGGGAGGTGGCTCATCTCTACTAAAACCCCCAAAGGTATGAACTGGGATAGTGACTGGTGTGCATGCAGTGTGTAAGTGCATGTTCACACTGGCCGCTGAACAGAAAAACAAAAAAACACAAAAACATAGCACTATGCTATTTATTTATTTTGCTAAGTAAACTACAGGCATTGTCAGGTTGGCGTTGTTACACTGATTAAAATGATACCTGGGGTGAAGAAATCCATCTTGTGATTCTTGTTTAATCAGTGTTAGAATTGTCAGCTAATGACATGCCCGTGCTCTGGGGCGGGACGATAGACAGAGTCTTATCTTCCTGGTCTAAGCCAGCACAAACATGTTTGTGCTTCGGGGCGGCCAGTGGGCAGGTCTCTTCTTGGTTTCTTTGGCCTAGATAATCAAGATAAGACTCTGCCTACAGTCTCTCTAAGGGTATGTGTCCACTTTCAGGATGGCCGGCGGTTTGGACGGAGCGGCACACTTGCTCCGCCCAAAGCTCCGCCCCCTTCTGGAGACGCGATGATGCCGGATGTGTTCATTGCACACATCCGGCATCATCGCACCCCACACATAGGGCCCTGTGATTTACCTTGCGGCAAGGTACACAGATATGCTGCAATCTAAAAAGACGCGCCGCATGTCCGTAATCGCAGGGCCGACGGGTGCGTGTTACCACGCATAGTGGAGATGGGATTTCATAAAATCCCCTCCACTATGCTGTAATATCTGGACTCTGCGGATTGAACTCTGCGGCTCCACGCAGCATTCAATCCGCTGCTATTCCGGATGTAAAACGGCACTTGGACACATACCCTAAGGGCTCATACTCACCTGCGAGAAACTCGGATGAGTCTCGCACGTCAATACCCGGCACTCAGATCAGAGCGTGTGGCCGCATAGGAATACACGCTCTGCGCTCTGCTCCTGAGTGACGGCAGCAGCGCCGAGTATTGACATGCGAGAGTCATCCGAGTTTCTCGCATGTGAGTATGAGCCCTTAGGCTGGTGTCACACTTGCATGTGCAATGTGAGAAACTCGAGCATCAATACCCGACACTGCCACCGGTGGTTTGGACCGGAGCATTCAGCTGCATAGAAATACATGCAGCCGCATACTTTAGTCCTGAGTGCTGGCAGCAGTGCCGGGTATTGAGACTCACATTGCACACGCAAGTGTGACACCGGCCTAAGCCAGTTTTCATTTTAACCCCTTTCTGACCTCTGACGAGTTAGTACCGAGCGCGGTAATTTGCTTTTTTGCACTGCATGCTGTGGCGGCACTGTCGGTCGAAGAGAGGGGAGAGTGGGTGTGGCTTACAGTGGCTGATGGGAGATTTGTATTCCTCCGCCTTTCAGTTGCCATCATGCAGTGGACACGTGAGGAGAGGTCATTTTGTGTTGAAGCGTATTTTTCAAATGCCCACTCGATCATTGCAGTGCAGCGTGCTTTTCATTTACAATTCGCTGTTCCTCCACGCGGACGTGTTCCTGGATGGCAATCAATTGTAAATTGGGTGAATGCATTCAGAACAGCAGGGAATGTGTCATGTGTACGAAGGGGACCTGAGAGAAGGATTACAACACCACAAAACATCGAGAGAGTTAGAGCAGCAGTACTGCAATCTCCGAAACGCTCTGCTCGGAAGCAATCATTTGCTCTTGGCATTTCAAGACGTTCTCTGCACCGGATTCTTCATGATGAACTGAATTTTCACCCGTATAAAATGTGCGTGGTCCAACAATTGTCAGCACGGGACTATTTGACACGGCGGACCTCTTGTGAAGACATGTTAGCAATAGTGTTGAGCGATACCTTCCGATATCGGAAAGTATCGGTATCGGAAAGTATCGGCCGATACCGTCAAAGTATCGGATCTAATCCGGTACCGATACCCGATCCCAATGCAAGTCAATGGGATGAAAATATCGGAATTAAAATAAACCCTTTATAAACTTGTAGGTTCATTCTACATGAAGGAAAACAACTAAGAATAATGTAGGATGTATTGGGGGAGGTGGCGTTAGAAAGATTTTGACTATGCTATTTTTTTTTTTTATTATTTTGTCAGATATTGATGTTTCACTACTTCCACGCCCTTCACCTTCTTTTTTACTTCTCCCACACTTTCTTCTTCATTATCCTCATCATCAGCTTCTTTGACATCAACTTCTTCACCTTATTCATCTTCTTCTTCATCTTCTACCTATTATTTTTTTTCTTACATTGTTGATATTCTTTTTATTTTACTATTATCTTCTTCATATTCTACTTCTTCATCATATTCTTATTTGTGACAGGCATTCCCGTAGTTGTTATCTATAAAAGTTTGAAGATTACACCTTCCGTTCTGCCTGTCACAAAAGAGTTACATTTGTCCGCGTTCAGTTTGGCCTGCAGCATCAGGCTTTATCCAGGGGCACCACGAGGAGGAACGGACTCACCCCCATACACTGCTTAGTCTTCTTCTGCTTATAATTTAGATAATATCTTTTGCTCTGATATTTAGTGTTATGCTTAATGTTCTTCTGCTCTTTGTTCTGCAGCCTCTTGTTCTTCTGCTTCTCGGTCTTCCAGGTCGTCGTCGTCTCCAAGGTCGTCGTCTCCGGGGTCGTCGTCATCGGGGTGGTTTTCAGGGTCATCGTCTCCAGGGTCGTCGTCATCACGGTGGTTGTCGTCTCTGGTGTCGTCGTCATCTTAGGGGTGGTCTTCCGGGTCATCGTGTTTAGTCTCTTGAACTTGGAAATGTAGCAGAAGGTACAAGAAGGCTGAGAAAATGCCGAGAAACAGCTGATGGAACTGGAACTCGGATGGCTACCCGAAGGTCCAAGAGCCAATGGAACTACCGAGGACCAGCTGACGTTACTGGAACCCGGTTACTAAGCAGGAGGTACCCGTGCCTGAAAGCACTACCAAGGACCACCTGACATTGGTGGAACTCGGATACCCAGAGGGAGGCACCTAAGCCAAAGGCTCTGCCCGGAACCAGCTGACGGTACTGGAACCAGGATGGGGAGCAGAAGGTACAAGAGCAAGTGTCTGCGTGGCTTTTGCAGGACACGATGCCGGCTACACAGCAGGGGAACAGCTGGCGGTGCTGAACCCCACTGACACATTGGCTGGTGTTTTTCTCTGTGCAGCTAGCAGTACCGGGCCCCAACTGGTGGTGTTAGAGCCCAGAGTCAGCAGGAGGAGGAGAGGGAGCAGAGTGTAGGCCGAAGCCTGCACTGGCGGCAGCTTTGGGTCTGTTGTGTCTGCGTGGCAGTTGCAGGACACGTTGCCGGCTGCACAGCAGGGGAACAGCTGGCGGTGCTGAACCCCACTGACACATTGGCTGGTGTTTTTCTCTGTGCAGCTAGCAGTACCGGGCCCCAACTGGCGGTGTTGGAGCCCGGGCTCTGCAGGGGGAGCAGAGTGTAGGCCGAAGCCTAATTGAACCAATTTCAAAGGTAACCTTTAACCCCCCCTCAGGTGTTACAAAGTAGAAGAGCCACAGCTTATGCAGCAGTAGTGCTGCACAAGTCAAAGGTTGCTCTTTTAATTTTTCTCCTTGCACACGCTGAATGAAACACGTATAACATTTAGCCCTTTATACAGTCAAACTGTGTTGGAGGCGCGAGTTCCCTTCGTAATGAGACGCAGCACAGATGTCAAGAATCCCACCTTGGTGCTGGGTGCAGCCTCCTGAGCATTGTTATTTGCTGTACAGGAGTCTGCGCTGTCGTGTTATCCCCTGGCCTAGCGCTGTTAGCGCTGCCCATCTTCTGACATCATTTAATGTCGGCCGGTGCGGTTCGCGATGACCATGAATCCCAGCCCCGCAGTGTCTTAACATTGTTAAAACACTGCGGGGCTGGGATTCATGGCCTGGCGCAGCACATATGTTCGCCTCTCACACTCGGGTCCTAACACCCGCTTCAGACTGTGCGGCGTCAGCTGATCCCTTATCGCATGCCACGGCCATGAAGCCGCACAGTCTGAAGAAGGCGGAAGGAGATGAGGGACAGGCGAACTGATGCACTGCTCATGCCCATCAATCACACCCTCGCAGTCCCAATAAATAAGACACCGAGGGGCGTTGTGTGGGTCAGGGCGGCCGCAGAGGCGCAGGCAGCCAAACAATGATGCCAGAAGACGGGCAGCGCTACCAAGGGGGTTGCAGCGTGTCATTACAAAGGAAAGTCACACCTCCGGGACGGTTAAATGGTCACACAGAGGACACATTTTAGACGTGTTTTCAGTTCCACATGTGCGAGGAGAATACGTTTATGAGCCACCTTGCACACATGCAGCATTACTGCTGTACAAGGTGGCTGTAAAACATACAAACGCCTGGGGGAGGGGGGACAGGTTCCCTTCAATTTCAGTTCTTGTGTCTGCGTGGCTTTTGCAGGACACGATGCCGGCTACACAGCAGGGGAACAGCTGGCGGTGCTGAACCCCACTGACACATTGGCTGGTGTTTTTCTCTGTGCAGCTAGCAGTACCGGGCCCCAACTGGCGGTGTTAGAGCCCAGGGTCAGCAGGAGGAGGAGAGGGAGCAGAGTGTAGGCCGAAGCCTGCACTGGCGGCAGCTTTGGGTCTGTTGTGTCTGCGTGGCAGTTGCAGGACACGTTGCCGGCTGCACAGCAGGGAACAGCTGGCGGTGCTGAACCCCACTGACACATTGGCTGGTGTTTTTCTCTGTGCAGGTAGCAGTACCGGGCCCCAACTGGCGGTGTTGGAGCCCGGGCTCTGCAGGGGGAGCAGAGTGTAGGCCAAAGCCTAATTGAACCAATTTCAAAGGTAACCTTTAACCCCCCCTCAGGTGTTACAAAGTAGAAGAGCCACAGCTTATGCAGCAGTAGTGCTGCACAAGTCAAAGGTTGCTCTTTTAATTTTTCTCCTTGCACACGCTGAATGAAACACATATAACATTTAGCCCTTTATACAGTCAAACTCTGTTGGAGGCGCGAGTTCCCTTCGTAATGAGACGCAGCACAGATGTCAAGAATCCCACCTTGGTGCTGGGTGCAGCCTCCTGAGCGTTGTTATTTGCTGTACAGGAGTCTGCGCTGTCGTGTTATCCCCTGGCCTAGCGCTGTTAGCGCTGCCCATCTTCTGACATCATTTAATGTCGGCCGGTGCGGTTCGCGATGACCATGAATCCCAGCCCCGCAGTGTCTTAACATTGTTAAAACACTGCGGGGCTGGGATTCATGGCCTGGCGCAGCACATATGTTCGCCTCTCACACTCGGGTCCTTACACCCGCTTCAGACTGTGCGGCGTCAGCTGATCCCTTATCGCATGCCACGGCCATGAAGCCGCACAGTCTGAAGAAGGCGGAAGGAGATGAGGGACAGGCGAACTGATGCACTGCTCATGCCCATCAATCACACCCTCGCAGTCCCAATAAATAAGACACCGAGGGGCGTTGTGTGGGTCAGGGCGGCCGCAGAGGCGCAGGCAGCCAAACAATGATGCCAGAAGACGGGCAGCGCTACCAAGGGGGTTGCAGCGTGTCATTACAAAGGAAAGTCACACCTCCGGGACGGTTAAATGGTCACACAGAGGACACATTTTAGACGTGTTTTCAGTTCCACATGTGCAAGGAGAATACGTTTATGAGCCACCTTGCACACATGCAGCATTACTGCTGTACAAGGTGGCTGTAAAACATACAAACGCCTGGGGGAGGGGGGACAGGTTCCCTTCAATTTCAGTTCTTGTGTCTGCGTGGCTTTTGCAGGACACGATGCCGGCTACACAGCAGGGGAACAGCTGGCGGTGCTGAACCCCACTGACACATTGGCTGGTGTTTTTCTCTGTGCAGCTAGCAGTACCGGGCCCCAACTGGCGGTGTTAGAGCCCAGGGTCAGCAGGAGGAGGAGAGGGAGCAGAGTGTAGGCCGAAGCCTGCACTGGCGGCAGCTTTGGGTCTGTTGTGTCTGCGTGGCAGTTGCAGGACACGTTGCCGGCTGCACAGCAGGGGAACAGCTGGCGGTGCTGAACCCCACTGACACATTGGCTGGTGTTTTTCTCTGTGCAGCTAGCAGTACCGGGCCCCAACTGGCGGTGTTGGAGCCCGGGCTCTGCAGGGGGAGCAGAGTGTAGGCCGAAGCCTAATTGAACCAATTTCAAAGGTAACCTTTAACCCCCCCTCAGGTGTTACAAAGTAGAAGAGCCACAGCTTATGCAGCAGTAGTGCTGCACAAGTCAAAGGTTGCTCTTTTAATTTTTCTCCTTGCACACGCTGAATGAAACACGTATAACATTTAGCCCTTTATACAGTCAAACTGTGTTGGAGGCGCGAGTTCCCTTCGTAATGAGACGCAGCACAGATGTCAAGAATCCCACCTTGGTGCTGGGTGCAGCCTCCTGAGCGTTGTTATTTGCTGTACAGGAGTCTGAGCTGTCATGTTATCCCCTGGCCTAGCGCTGTTAGCGCTGCCCATCTTCTGACATCATTTAATGTCGACCGGTGCGGTTCGCGATGACCATGAATCCCAGCCCCGCAGTGTCTTAACATTGTTAAAACACTGCGGGGCTGGGATTCATGGCCTGGCGCAGCACATATGTTCGCCTCTCACACTCGGGTCCTTACACCCGCTTCAGACTGTGCGGCGTCAGCTGATCCCTTATCGCATGCCACGGCCATGAAGCCGCACAGTCTGAAGAAGGCGGAAGGAGATGAGGGACAGGCGAACTGATGCACTGCTCATGCCCATCAATCACACCCTCGCAGTCCCAATAAATAAGACACCGAGGGGCGTTGTGTGGGTCAGGGCGGCCGCTTAGGCGCAGGCTGCAAAACAATGATGCCAGAAGACGGGCAGCGCTACCAAGGGGGTTGCAGCGTGTCATTACAAAGGAAAGTCACACCTCCGGGACGGTTAAATGGTCACACAGAGGACACATTTTAGACGTGTTTTCAGTTCCACATGTGCGAGGAGAATACGTTTATGAGCCACCTTGCACACATGCAGCATTACTGCTGTACAAGGTGGCTGTAAAACATATAAACGCCTGGGGGAGGGGGGACAGGTTCCCTTCAATTTCAGTTCTTGTGTCTGCGTGGCTTTTGCAGGACACGATGCCGGCTGCACAGCAGGGGAACAGCTGGCGGTGCTGAACCCCACTGACACATTGGCTGGTGTTTTTCTCTGTGCAGCTAGCAGTACCAGGCCCCAACTGGCGGTGTTAGAGCCCAGGGTCAGCAGGAGGAGGAGAGGGAGCAGAGTGTAGGCCGAAGCCTGCACTGGCGGCAGCTTTGGGTCTGTTGTGTCTGCGTGGCAGTTGCAGGACACGTTGCCGGCTGCACAGCAGGGGAACAGCTGGCGGTGCTGAACCCCACTGACACATTGGCTGGTGTTTTTCTCTGTGCAGCTAGCAGTACCGGGCCCCAACTGGCGGTGTTGGAGCCCGGGCTCTGCAGGGGGAGCAGAGTGTAGGCCGAAGCCTAATTGAACCAATTTCAAAGGTAACCTTTAACCCCCCCTCAGGTGTTACAAAGTAGAAGAGCCACAGCTTATGCAGCAGTAGTGCTGCACAAGTCAAAGGTTGCTCTTTTAATTTTTCTCCTTGCACACGCTGAATGAAACACGTAAAACATTTAGCCCTTTATACAGTCAAACTCTGTTGGAGGCGCGAGTTCCCTTCGTAATGAGACGCAGCACAGATGTCAAGAATCCCACCTTGGTGCTGGGTGCAGCCTCCTGAGCGTTGTTATTTGCTGTACAGGAGTCTGCGCTGTCGTGTTATCCCCTGGCCTAGCGCTGTTAGCGCTGCCCATCTTCTGACATCATTTAATGTCGGCCGGTGCGGTTCGCGATGACCATGAATCCCAGCCCCGCAGTGTCTTAACATTGTTAAAACACTGCGGGGCTGGGATTCATGACCTGGCGCAGCACATATGTTCGCCTCTCACACTCGGGTCCTTACACCCGCTTCAGACTATGCGGCGTCAGCTGATCCCTTATCGCATGCCACGGCCATGAAGACGCACAGTCCGAAGAAGGCGGAAGGAGATGAGGGACAGGCGAAGAAATGCTCCGTTCATGCCCATCAATCACACCCTCGCAGTCCAAATAAATAAGACACCGAGGGGCGTTGTGTGGGGCAAGGCGGCCGCAGAGGCGCAGGCAGCCAAACAATGATGCCAGAAGACGGGCAGCGCTACCAAGGAGCTTGTTGCGTGTCAATACAAAGGAAAATCACACCTGAGGGACGTTTTAATGGTCGCAGAGGACTCATTTTAGACGTGTTCAGTTCAACATGGGCAAGGAGAATACGTTTATGAGCCACCTTGCACACATGCAGCATTACTGTTGTACAAGGCGGCTGTAAAACGTAAAAACGCCTGGGGGAGGGGGGACAGGTTCCCTTCAATTTCAGTTCTTGTGTCTGCGTGGCTTTTGCAGGACACGATGCCGTCTACACAGCAGGGGAACAGCTGGCGGTGCTGAACCCCACTGACACATTGGCTGGTGTTTTTCTCTGTGCAGCTAGCAGTACCGGGCCCCAACTGGCGGTTTTAGAGCCCAGGGTCAGCAGGAGGAGGAGAGGGAGCAGAGTGTAGGCCGAAGCCTGCACTGGCGGCAGCTTTGGGTCTGTTGTGTCTGCGTGGAAGTTGCAGGACACGTTGCCGGCTGCACAGCAGGGGAACAGCTGGCGGTGCTGAACCCCACTGACACATTGGCTGGTGTTTTTCTCTGTGCAGCTAGCAGTACCGGGCCCCAACTGGCGGTGTTGGAGCCCGGGCTCTGCAGGGGGAGCAGAGTGTAGGCCGAAGCCTAATTGAACCAATTTCAAAGGTAACCTTTAACCCCCCCTCAGGTGTTACAAAGTAGAAGAGCCACAGCTTATGCAGCAGTAGTGCTGCACAAGTCAAAGGTTGCTCTTTTAATTTTTCTCCTTGCACATGCTGAATGAAACACGTATAACATTTAGCCCTTTATAGAGTCAAACTGTGTTGGAGGCGCGAGTTCCCTTCGTAATGAGACGCAGCACAGATGTCAAGAATCCCACCTTGGTGCTGGGTGCAGCCTCCTGAGCGTTGTTATTTGCTGTACAGGAGTCTGCGCTGTCGTGTTATCCCCTGGCCTAGCGCTGTTAGCGCTGCCCATCTTCTGACATCATTTAATGTCGGCCGGTGCGGTTCGCGATGACCATGAATCCCAGCCCCGCAGTGTCTTAACATTGTTAAAACACTGCGGGGCTGGGATTCATGGCCTGGCGCAGCACATATGTTCGCCTCTCACACTCGGGTCCTTACACCCGCTTCAGACTGTGCGGCGTCAGCTGATCCCTTATCGCATGCCACGGCCATGAAGCCGCACAGTCTGAAGAAGGCGGAAGGAGATGAGGGACAGGCGAACTGATGCACTGCTCATGCCCATCAATCACACCCTCGCAGTCCCAATAAATAAGACACCGAGGGGCGTTGTGTGGGTCAGGGCGGCCGCTTAGGCGCAGGCTGCAAAACAATGATGCCAGAAGACGGGCAGCGCTACCAAGGGGGTTGCAGCGTGTCATTACAAAGGAAAGTCACACCTCCGGGACGGTTAAATGGTCACACAGAGGACACATTTTAGACGTGTTTTCAGTTCCACATGTGCGAGGAGAATACGTTTATGAGCCACCTTGCACACATGCAGCATTACTGCTGTACAAGGTGGCTGTAAAACATACAAACGCCTGGGGGAGGGGGGACAGGTTCCCTTCAATTTCAGTTCTTGTGTCTGCGTGGCTTTTGCAGGACACGATGCCGGCTGCACAGCAGGGGAACAGCTGGCGGTGCTGAACCCCACTGACACATTGGCTGGTGTTTTTCTCTGTGCAGCTAGCAGTACCAGGCCCCAACTGGCGGTGTTAGAGCCCAGGGTCAGCAGGAGGAGGAGAGGGAGCAGAGTGTAGGCCGAAGCCTGCACTGGCGGCAGCTTTGGGTCTGTTGTGTCTGCGTGGCAGTTGCAGGACACGTTGCCGGCTGCACAGCAGGGGAACAGCTGGCGGTGCTGAACCCCACTGACACATTGGCTGGTGTTTTTCTCTGTGCAGCTAGCAGTACCGGGCCCCAACTGGCGGTGTTGGAGCCCGGGCTCTGCAGGGGGAGCAGAGTGTAGGCCGAAGCCTAATTGAACCAATTTCAAAGGTAACCTTTAACCCCCCCTCAGGTGTTACAAAGTAGAAGAGCCACAGCTTATGCAGCAGTAGTGCTGCACAAGTCAAAGGTTGCTCTTTTAATTTTTCTCCTTGCACACGCTGAATGAAACACGTAAAACATTTAGCCCTTTATACAGTCAAACTGTGTTGGAGGCGCGAGTTCCCTTCGTAATGAGACGCAGCACAGATGTCAAGAATCCCACCTTGGTGCTGGGTGCAGCCTCCTGAGCGTTGTTATTTGCTGTACAGGAGTCTGCGCTGTCGTGTTATCCCCTGGCCTAGCGCTGTTAGCGCTGCCCATCTTCTGACATCATTTAATGTCGGCCGGTGCGGTTCGCGATGACCATGAATCCCAGCCCCGCAGTGTCTTAACATTGTTAAAACACTGCGGGGCTGGGATTCATGGCCTGGCGCAGCACATATGTTCGCCTCTCACACTCGGGTCCTTACACCCGCTTCAGACTATGCGGCGTCAGCTGATCCCTTATCGCATGCCACGGCCATGAAGACGCACAGTCCGAAGAAGGCGGAAGGAGATGAGGGACAGGCGAAGAAATGCTCCGTTCATGCCCATCAATCACACCCTCGCAGTCCAAATAAATAAGACACCGAGGGGCGTTGTGTGGGGCAAGGCGGCCGCAGAGGCGCAGGCAGCCAAACAATGATGCCAGAAGACGGGCAGCGCTACCAAGGAGCTTGTTGCGTGTCAATACAAAGGAAAATCACACCTGAGGGACGTTTTAATGGTCGCAGAGGACTCATTTTAGACGTGTTCAGTTCAACATGGGCAAGGAGAATACGTTTATGAGCCACCTTGCACACATGCAGCATTACTGTTGTACAAGGCGGCTGTAAAACGTAAAAACGCCTGGGGGAGGGGGGACAGGTTTCCTTCAATTTCAGTTCTTGTGTCTGCGTGGCTGTTGCAGGACACGTTGCCGGCTACACAGCAGGGGAACAGCTGGCGGTGCTGAACCCCACTGACACATTGGCTGGTATTTGGCTCTGTGCAGCTAGCACATCTGGGCCCCAACTGGCGGTGTTAGAGCCCAGGGTCAGCAGGAGGAGGAGAGGGAGCAGAGTGTAGGCCGAAGCCTGCACTGGTGCAAGTTGAAAGGGAAACTTTAACCCCCCCCCAGGCGTTTGTAGCTGAAAGAGCCATCGTGTACAGCACTAATGCTGGAAAAGGTAAACTTAGCTCTTTTAATTATGTTCCTTGAACATGCTGAACCTAACACTTATGAAAATTGTCCCCTCCTACCGTGATACCGTCCGGTTGGTGGAACTTTCCTTTGTGATGTGACGCAGCACAGCCATCATTCTTACCCCCTTGGCGCCGTGCGCCGCCTCCTCAGCGTTGTTTGAATCAGTCCCGGAGCCTGCGCTGTTAGGTTAGCCCTTGGCCAGGCACACATTTTGCGCTGCCCGTCTTCTGACATCATTTGGTGTCAGGCTGGCTGCGCCTGTGTGGCCGCGCTGGACGAGATCCCGCCTCGCAGTGTCCCTGGGCTCCAACACCGCTAGTTGCTGTCCAGAAGTGCTGTCCGTACAGAGCCAAACACCTCGCCAATGTGTTAGTGGGGTTCAGCACTGCCAGCTGTTCCCCTGCTGTGTATACGGCAATGTGTACTGCGACCGCCACGCAGGCACAACAAGTTAAATTTAAGGGAACCTGTCCCCCCCCCCAGGCGTTTGTTACTGAAGGAACCACCTTGTGCAGCAGTAATGATGCAAAGGGAAAAAGTGCCTCTTTTCGTGGTGGTCCTTGCACATGCTGAACCTAACACTTATGAAGTGGCGCCGCCCGCCAAATCGGACCCAGAGTGGCGCCGCCCGCCAAATCGGACCCGGAGTGGCGCCGCCCGCCAAATCGGACCCGGAGTGGCGCCGCCCGCCAAATCGGACCCGGAGTGGCGCCGCCCGCCAAATCGGACCCGAAGTGTCCCCTCCTACCGTGATACCATCCGGTTGGTGGAACTTTCCTTTGTGATGTGATGCAGCACAGCCGTCATTCTTACCCCCTTGGCGCCGTGCGCCGCCTCCTCAGCGTTGTTTGAATCAGTCCCGGAGCCTGCGAGGCGGGCTCTCGGCCAGCGCGGCCGCACAGGCGCAGCCATCCTGACACCAAATGATGTCAGAAGACGGGCAGCGCTAAGTGTGCCTGGCCACGGGATAACATAACAGCGCAGGCTCCGGGACGGAATCAAACAACGCTGAGGAGCCGGGGCACGGCGCCGAGGGGGTAGGAATGACGGCTGTGCTGCGTCATATTACGAAGGAAAGTCCCACCTCCGGGACGGTTTTACGGTATCAGTGGACACATTTTATAAGTGTTAAGTTCTGCGTGTGCAAGGAGCTAAACAAAAATAGCTACCTTTTCCTTGTGCAGCATTACTGCTGCACAAGGTGGCTCTTTCAGTAACAAACACCTTGGGGGGGGGGGACAGGTTCCCTTACATTTCAGTTGTTGTGTCAGCGTGGCGGTCGCAGGACACATTGCCGGCTACACAGCTGGGGATCAGCTGACGTTACTGAAACCCAATAACACTGGGTCGTATGTTTTGACTGTGCAGACGGCACTTCTGAGCCTCAACTGGCGGTGTTGGAGCCCAGGAATTTAAGTTCAGGTGGTAGAAAGATGAACACAACAGGAGACCTGGATAACGTAGACAGTGACCTAATTATTTAATCAGGAAGAGGAGTGGCAAATTCCTGTGAGATCCAGGCCTTGTTCATTTTCAGGAAAGTAAGCCGGTCAACGTTATCGGAGGATAGTCGCATGCGACGGTCAGTTAGTACACCACCTGCAGCACTAAAGACACGTTCCGATAATACACTGGCCGCAGGGCAAGACAGCACCTCCAATGCATACTGGCTTAGCTCTGGCCATGTATCCAGCTTTGAGACCCAAAACTTGAAAGGTGAAGAGCCGTCTGGGAGTACAGCAAGAGGGCAAGACATGTAGTCTGTCACCATCTGACGGAACCGTTGCCTCCTGCTGACTGGAGCCATCTGTGATGGTGTAGACTTTTGTGGCGGGCACAGAAAACTGTGCCACAGTTGGGCCATACTGGTCTTGCCTTGGGAAGAGGCACTGCTTCTGCTCCCTCTTTGTGCAGAGCCTCCACCACTGCCTGGACGCACTGAGCTGCTTTGGAATGCACTAGCAGCACTTCTCTCAGTTGGAATGGAGAAGATGATGGAATTCACCAGTGTGTCTTGGTACTCCCGCATTTTTCGCTCCCGGTTCAACGGTGTGATGAGGCTTTCTACGTTGTCCCGGTAGCGAGGATCGAGGAGGGTGAACACCCAATAATCAGACATGTTGAGAATGTGGGCGATGCGGCGGTCGTTTCTCAGGCACTGCAGCATGTAATCCACCATGTGCTGCAGACTGCCAACTGCCCAAGAAACGCTGTCCCCTGCTGGAGGCGTGATCTCTGCCCGCTCGTCATCACCCCACCCTCGCTGTACACACTGAGTACTGGACAATTGTGTAACTCCCTCCTCTGGACGGATGTCTTCCTCCTCCATTGACTCCTCCTCATCCTCCTCACAAACTGTCCCCTGCCTACGCGTTTGTGAGGAACCACGTGGCGCTGACTGTCCAGAAGATGATGGAAATGCTGAATCCTCATCCTCCACCTCTTCCACAACATCATCCCTTAGCGCTTGCAGTGATTTTTCAAGCAGGCAGATAAGGGGGACAGTCATGCTGACTAGTGCATCATCTGCACTCGCCATCCGCGTGGAATAATCAAAGGGACGCAAAACCTGGCAGACGTCATTCATAATGGCCCACTCTGTGGTTGTGAAGTCTGTACGGCGCTGAGTGCGACTTCTTTGCGCCTGAAGCAGCTGGTACTCCATTACAGCTTGCTGCTGCTCACACAACCGCTCCAACATATGTAACGTGGAATTCCACCTGGTAGGTAGGTCACATATGATGCGATGTTCCGGCAGGCGGTGTCAGCGCTGCAGAGCCGCAATGCGCGCTTTTGCCGTGCTGGAACGCCGCAAGTGAGCACACTCTAGGCGGACCTTGTGCAGCAGTGCATCAAGATCCGGATAGTCCCTCAAAAAACTCTGCACGACCAAATTGAGCACATGTGCCAGACATGGGATGTGAGTGAGGTTGCCGAGGCCCAGAGCTGCCACCAGATTTCGGCCATTATCACACACTACCATGCCTGGCTGGAGATTCGCTGGCACAAACCACACATCGCTCTCCTGCTTGATGGCATTCCAGAGCTCCTGCGCTGTGTGGCTTCGATTCCCCAAATAAATTAATTTCAAGACGGCCTGTCGACGTTTGGCCACGGCTGTGCTCATGTCAGTCGTATCAGGTAAACGTTCATCACGAGTCCATGTGGAGGTGGACTGTGACGGCTCCTGCAGCGATGATTCTGAGGAACTGGTGTAAGAGGAGGAGTCAATGCGTACAGAATGGATTCCTGCAATCCTTGGAGTGGGCAGGACACGTCCTGCGCCACTCGCACGATCTGTACCCGACTCAACGACATTAACCCAATGGGCAGTGAGGGAAAGGTATCGCCCCTGTCCATGTTGACTGGTCCACGCATCGGTGGTGAGGTGGACCTTGCTACTGACGGCGTCCAGTAGCGCGTGTTTTATGTGTCCCTCCACATGCTTGTGCAGGGCAGGGACGGCTTGCCTGCTGAAGTAAAAGCGGCTGGGCACATTGTACTGTGGGACTGCCAATGACATCAAGTCACGGAAGCTGTCAGTCTCCACCAGCCTGAATGACAGCATTTCCAGTGACAGAAGTTTGGCAATGCCTGCAGTCAGAGCCTGTGCTCGTGGGTGGTTTGACGAGAAAGGCCGCCTTTTTTCCCATGCCTGTACTACCGATGGCTGTAGACTGGGCTGGGAGTGTGTGGATGACTGGGAAAGTGGTGCTGCGAGTGGAATTACAGCGGGTCTCTGGACAACAGGGCCAGAGGTTCTTCCACGGCGATCCTGGGAGGAAGCCGAACCAGCTGCGTGTGAGCTGGAGGAAGAGGCAACACGAGCTGAAGAGGTGGTAGCTGCCGCTGTTGGTTGGCCTAGCTCTTCAGTGTGTTTTTCTAACTCCGCCGGGTGCCTGGTGCGCACATGTTTCCACATGTTGGAGGTATTGAGGTTGCTGACATTTTTCCCTCTTTTGACTTTTTGATGACACACCTTGCATCTGACATAGCAAATGTCATCTGCAACTGTGTCAAAAAAGGACCAGGCACTGCAAGTCTTGGGAGCGCCCTTTTTGGCTTTTGGAAGAGACATGCTCCTAACAGGTGCCAAAGCGGAGGCTGCAGGATCCGCAGTCTTCCCCCTCCCTCTCCCTCTTTGGGCCGTACGGGGAATCTCTTCCTCAGAGCTGCTCCCACCACCTTCCTGTCCCTCACGCCAAGATGGGTCAAGGACCTCATCATCTACACTACCCTCTGCCCCCAACTGCTCCTCCTGGGTAGTCTCAGCAGCAGAGCACGCACCAGTAAGTGGCACCTGAGTGTCATCATCAGCTGATGCGGCCTGCGATGTGGTGAACGGAGCCACTGGCCCACCCGCCTCTTCAGAGGAAGAGAGAAAAAGCTGTTGGGCATCACTGCACCCTGCCTCTTCTTCCATTTCTCCAATGCTGCTTGGCTAGCCCCCTGTTTCCAAGCCAAGAGATTCAGAGAACAGAAGTAGAGACGGCTCCTGTCCTGGGCTCTCTGTCTGCCTGGCCAATTTGGCAGGTGGTGAAGAGACAGATGGCTGCTCTCCAGTGCTCTGTGTCTGAGAGGATGTGGCACTAATTGAAGTTGATGCATTAGCTGCCATCCATCCGACAACGGCTTCAATTTGTTCTTCACGCAGCAGCGGTGTACGGCGCTCTGCCACAAAGCTGCGCATGAATGACTGTTCCCTGGTGAAAGTGGGTGCTGATGAGTCACCGGTGCCCGCAGCAGGCACAGAATCCCCATGTCCCCTCCCTGCTCCGCGCCCACGCCCACGCCCACGTGCCTTACTCACTGCCTTATTCATCTTGGTTGACTGATAAAGATAAGCAGAAAAGTACTAACGGCTTTGTGTGCTTATTCCTGAACAACTCCTCCTAACAGGTATAAGAAACACTAATTTTCTAAAGTGTGGACTAGACTTTAATATGAGCTAATGTGGCCTACACAAATGTAAAGTGGTGTCACTGGTGTGTTTGGTGAACTTTATTATTTATTTATTTTTTGGGGGCTGAACTGACAACAGATAGAGCTGCAGTCACACGGAGACCGTGCAGACAGCCGTAAACGGCACTGCAAGGCCCAAAAACCCTCCTCTACGTTATCCTATGTAGTGTTTTTCCACAAGTTAGCTGGAGACGGGTGGAAAGACACTAATAGGAATTTTTTGAAAAAATGTGCAGCAGCCTGCACTACTTAAAACAAAATGAAAATTGATTTTACGGTATGACGCAGTGAAGAACCCTGAGCTGGAGACAACCAGGCTATGGCTGCTCACAGACTACAGGGCGAGCTGCAGTCACACGGAGACCGTGCAGACAGCCGTACACGGCGCTGCAAGGCCCAAAAACCCTCCTCTACGTTATCCTATGTAGTGTTTTTCCACAAATTAGCTGGAGACGGGTGGAAAGACACTAATAGGAATTTTTTGAAAAAATGTGCAGCAGCCTGCACTACTTAAAACAAAATGAAAATTGATTTTGCGGTATGACGCAGTGAAGAACCCTGAGCTGGAGACAACCAGGCTATGGCTGCTCACAGACTACAGGGCGAGCTGCAGTCACACGGAGACCGTGCAGACAGCCATAAACGGCGCTGCAAGGCCCAAAAACCCTCCTCTACGTTATCCTATGTAGTGTTTTTCCACAAATTAGCTGGAGACGGGTGGAAAGACACTAATAGGATTTTTTTGAAAAAATTAGCAGCAGACTACACTACTTGGAAAAAAAAAAAGAAGAACAATATGAGGCAATGAACCACCCTCCCTGAACTGAATACAACCAGCTATGGATGGCCTATGTGGCTGCACTCAGACTAGAGAGTGGGCTGCACTCACACACACACACACACACACAGACCTTGCAGATCGCTGTGAAAACAGCGCTACAAGGCAAAAGCAAGGTGAATAGTAGGTGAACACAGCGGTTGCTAAATTAGCCTTTGGAAAGCACAAAGAAGCAAATCGCTATCTCTAAACTGGCCCTCAGTCAGCAAACAGCGTCCTGTCACTAACTGAATTCACAGCAGAGTGACCGCAAAATGGCGCCAGCGACTTTTAAACTGCATCATGACATCATTTCAGCAGCCAATCACAGCCATGCCAGTAGTTTCATGCCCTCCATGCTGAACAGGATGTGCCCACACTTGGAATCATTCTCATTGGATGAATTTGTGCAGTTTGAATCTGTGAACTTCCGATTCCGGTATCCGATACGCGGCAAGTATCGGAATCCCGGTATCGGAATTCCGATACCGCAAGTATCGGCCGATACCCGATACTTGCGGTATCGGAATGCTCAACACTAGTTAGCAACGATACCCCGTGACGCAATTGTGTTTTTTTCTGATGAGGCACATTTTCACCTCAGTGGGTGTGTAAACAAACAAAATATGCGTTACTGGAGTGAAACAAACCCCAGAGAAGTTCACGAGAGACCTCTGCATTCGGACCGCGTCACTGTGTGGTGCGCCATATCACGAGTAGGCATCATTGGTCTTTACTTTTTTCAGGAAAACGGTCGTGCCATAACTGTGAACTCCGAACGGTACTTGTCTATGATACAGGATTATTTTCAGCCGGCTCTTGAGGCAATGGAACTAGAGGATACATGGTTCCAACGGGATGGTGCCACTGCACACACAGCGAGGGTTACCATGAATTGTTTGAGGCAAATGTTTCCTGGACGGCTTATCTCTTTGAGGGGAGATGTGAACTGGCCAGCACGCTCACCAGATTTAGCCCCATGCGATTTTTTCCTTTGGGGTTACCTGAAGTCTAAGGTGTATATCAACCGTCCCAACACCTTGGAAGACCTAAGGAACAATATTGAAGCTGAAATTGGCAGAATACCAGTGGACATGCTTGTTAGAGTTCATGAAAACTTCAGAAAACGTATGCAGCAGTGTGTGGATAGCGAAGGTCGACATTTGCCAGATACACTATTTAAAACCATGTAATTTAAAAATTCCATTACTGTTCAGTATAATTAAAATATAAAATAAATTTTTCTAATGATCATAATTTTATATATATTATGTATAATACACTCGCCATAGTCCTCCATATAGAATAATACACTCACCATAGTCCTCCATATAGTATAATAGACTCCCCCTAGACCTCCATATAGTATAATACACTCTCCATAGTCCTCTATATAGTATAATAGACTCCCTATAGCCCTCCATATAAGATAACAGACTCCCCATGGTCCTCCATTTAGTATAATACACTCCCCCTAGACCTCCATATAGTATAATGCACTCCCCATAGTCCTCTATACATTATAATAGACTCCCCATAGTCCTCCATATAGGATAATAGACTCCCCATAGTCCTCCATATAGTATAATACACTCCCCAGAGTCATCCAGAGTCTAATACACTCCCCATAATCCTGCATAGAGTATAATACACTCACCATAGTCCTCCATAGAGTATAATACACTTCCCATAGTCCTCCATAGACTATAATACACTCCCCATAGAGTATAATACACTCCCCATAGTCCTCCATAGAGTATAATACACTCCCCGTAGTCCTCCATAGAGTATAATACACTTCCCATAGTCCTCCATAGAGTATAATACACTCCCCATAGTCCTCCATAGAGTATAATGCAGTCCCCACATAGAATATAATTCTTACCTCATACACTATAATGCAACCCCCCCACATAGAATATAATTCAGCCCCCCCATAGAATATAATGCAAGCACCCATAGATTATAATTCAGTCCTACAGTATTATGGCCACCATGTACTGACTCGCTCACTGATATATACCGTATTCATGGGCGTGCAGAGCAGTGAATATTCATTCCCTTTAGTAGCGGGCACATGTGATTGCCCAGCAGCAGGAAGCCTGCAGCTGAGGCTACTGTGCCCGCAATTAAAGTGAAATGAACATTCACTGCTCTCCACTCCTATAGTCCTACCCATCTCTGGGAGCCGGCTTCAGTGCATAGCGGTGGGAGGGACTATGGGCGTGGGGAGCAGTGAATATGAATTTCTCTGTAACAGCGGGTACAGGCACTAGCCACAGCAGCCGACTCTTGCCTCCAGTCACCCACTGCTCCGCTGCAGCTTCACTGACACCGGGCAGGCAATGGGGCCTGACTCAGGGGCCCCATAGCAGCTGCATGGTGTGCCGCTATTAGCGACACACCACTGGCTGGGGGCAGGAGCAGACACTAATAGCTTGGGGCCCCTGTTCAAGAAATATGTCTGGGCCCCCTCCCTGCCCTGTACGCTGCTTTTGATGATTGCAAGCTGGCAAAGGGACCCTGGAGCCTCGGGCTCCACGAAACAAGTCAGAATGCCCTCATTATTACTGCTCTGGGCAGGGCATACTTAGCAATCACAGGGCCCCCTCAGCTATAAAAAATATATATTTAGATTTTTTCACTGAGATGGAGATATATATATATATATATATATATATATATATACACTGTGTGTTTTAAATAAATAAATATATATATATATATATATATCCGTTCGCATTCATTTCTGCTGGTTCCAGTGCAGTCAGACTTGCAGCCAAGTGGCAACTAGTGTCCTCTATGTCAGTGAATAGAACACTACAGACAAGGCTGACACTCTAGTTGGCACATGACAGCAAGTGTGCAAAGCGCCTCCTCGTTGTTATGTGATACTAGATGGTGGCCCTCTAGAATATGTATGTATGTATGTACGTCGCGCTTAGCACAGCCACGTAGTATATAGCACAGCCACGTAGTATATAACACAGCCACGTAGTGTATAACACAGCCCATGTAGTATATAACACAGACAGCTACGTAGTATATAGCACAGCCACGTAGTATATAGCACAGCCACGTAGTATATAGCACAGCCACGTAGTATATAGCAGCCACAAAGTATATAGCACAGGCCACGTAACACAGCCACGTAGTGTATAGCAGCCACGTAGTATATAGCAGCCACGTAGTATATAACACAGCCCACGTAATATATAGCACAGCCCACGTAATATATAACACAGCCCACGCAGAATATAACACAGGCCACGTAGTATATAACACAGCCCACGCAGTATATAACACTGCCCACGTAGCATATAGCAGCCAGGCAGTATATAACACAGCCCACGTAATATATAATACAGCCCACGTAATATATAGCACAGCCCACGTAATATATAGCACAGCCCACGTAATATATAGCACAGCCCACGTACTATATAACACAGGCCACGTAGTATATAACACAGCCCGCGCAGTATATAACACAGCCCACGCACTATAAAACACTGCCCACATAGTATATAGCAGCAAGGCAGCATATAACACAGCCCACGTAATATATAGCACAGCCCACGTAGTATATAACACATGCCATGCAGTATATAACACAGCCCACGCAGTATATAACACAGCCCAAGCAGTATATAACACAGCCCACATAGTATATAGCAGTGTGGGCACCATATCCCTGTTAAAAAAAAAGTTATATACTCACCCTCCAGCATCCACCGAAGCTGTCCCGATGTGCGCGATGCTGCCGCCAGCTTCCGTTCCCAGTGATGCATTGCGAAATTACCCAGATGACTTAGCGGTCTCCGATATGTCTGGTAGCTGCTCTACATATACTGTGCAAACATACACACATATACCGTACATACATATACTGTACATACACACATGCATATACCGTACATTCACACACATACCGTACATACATATACCGTACATACACAGATACACATACATATACCATACATACATATACATACATATACCTTACATGCATACACACATATACTGTACATACATACAGATACACATACACGTACTGTACATACACACACATACCGTACATACACACATACAGCAAAAAGATTATGGGTCACAGGGGCCCAAAAAAACGACCAACACGTCCGATTAGAACAATGTATAAAACAATAATCTTTATTAGTACATAAACATTGTAGAAAATATACAAATATACATCGCATTATCAAAAACAGGTGAAGTGCAGTACCACATGGTGTACATGGACACCGCATGGACATAAAAACAAATTAAGGGCGCATGGAGCCAGGAACAAACACACCTGTATTAGAAATAGCCAGCAAGGGGTTAATAAACCTCCTATTCCACAGGGGTATATGTAAATCACAGGGGAAAACCCATTATCATATATGGTTGAATATATAAAACCACCTTGCTATATCCAATTTGACATATTTACAATATGAGCGTAATTGAAGGAACCATAGTCCTAAATATCTGATGTAAGTATCAATTACCTCTTAGTGGAGAGACGGGTGAGATGAACACAGCGTCCGTGCGCCCTCCCCGACGCACGTTTCGGTTGTCACACCTTCCTCAGGGGGCATAATAGGAAAAGATAAGTGCGTTGTTTTATATCCTTTCATACCGGAAGTAACCGGGAATAACCCGGAAGTAACTCGTCGTTACCATAGCGATCAATATAAACTCCCCTGTATACCTTCCTAAATAGGTATGGCGGCATACTGCCCTAATGCTTAACAGCGAGTGCGCCGCACAACGCCGTCCGCCGAGCAGTCACAGGGCCCTGTGAAGTCCGGCGGCGGACGTGTGACGGCGCAGACACCGACAGGTATAACAGAAAGAACAGCGCGCATGCGCAGTATATACTTAGATGCTATTGCCACCATCTTGAAGGGAAGCACAGTTTGCGCAAGCCCAAAACATTGGATATATAAACAGACAACATAACCAATACATACAAAGACAGCACAAATATAGATTACAACATATTCAGACAAATAGATACTTATTAGACATAGCAACACTAAAAGACTCTCTATGAACTAAATTATATTAGCTGGCTGAAAAAAAGGGGAGAGGAGGAGGGACACTAAAATCGTTCCTCAGGGAGTGGAAAAAGTCTTATAACAGAGTACAGTATCAATTTATATGTATATTTCCTGCTGAAGACTACCAGGATTTCATGGTTTGAAGTATACACACATACAGTTATATACACATATTGTATACACATACCGTACATACATATACCATACATACACACAAATACACATACATACAGTATACCATACATACATACAGATACACATACACGTACCGTACATACACACATACAGTATGTACACATATAGTATAAACATACCGCACACACATATACATACACATTTACTGTATGTACATGCACATAAACATACACACATACAGTACATGCATACACACACAGCCATACAAATATACCATACATACACACATATACCGTACATACATACACAGATACACACACCACACACATACATACATACATACACATACAAGCATATACATACACACATACCAATCTGTGATACCAGGTGATCTGGAGAGGGCTGCAGAACTCACTGTGGGGGATGGGACACAGAGCAGACAGAACTGATATCAGCCCCCTGGTGCTGCAGTGAGCTCCTCCCTCATCTTTTCACAGTGAGGAGACCCTGCAGCCTGCTCTGAATAGAACAGTGGAGGAAGCAGAAGGCACACTGTAAGTCCTGCTGTTCCTCCACTGCTGTCTCTATTTGCTGTGCAGCCCGGGCCCCTGACTGTAGGTGAGCACTCACCATTGGGACGCTCCATGCAGGGGGACAGACGGCAGCCAGTGAGCCTTCTCCTCAGTCTAGTGAGGAAAGCGTTCATTGGCCAGCGTCTCTCCCTGCATGACACGCCCCCTTTTTGATCTCCTGCATTTCGCGCCCCGCTCTCTCCCCGGCACCCGGTGTTCCATGATTACAGGAGGGAGTGAGAGGGGCCCGATCCTGCATGATATCAGGCCTGCCTTCAGGGGCCCCCTCCACCTCTGGGCCCTGGAGCAGTGCCATCAGCAATATGTCCACCACTGGCTGGGGGCCCCTAGGGCAGCGGGGGCCCTAGGCAGCTGCCTAGTCTGCCTGCCCCTAACGCCGGCCCTGCATGTTTGGTGTCTATGAACTCGTAATGACCTGGAGAATCATATTGGCTGGTCAGTTTTAGCATTTAGTGAACCTAGCAAAAAAGCCAAACAAAAAACCAGTGTGGGATTGCACTTGTTTTTGCAATTTCACCGCACTTAGAATTTTTTTGCTGTTTTCTAGTACATGAGGTGCCAAAACCAATGATGTTGTTCAAAAGTACAGCTCATCCTGCAAAAAATAAGCCCTCATATGGCCATATTGACAGAAAAATAAAAACGTTATGGCTCTGGGAAGGAGGGGAGCACACAACGAAAACACGAAAATACCCCTGGTCATGAAGGGGTTAAACACTTTATATCTGGGCCTATATGTGCATATTTTACAATCTACAATAAGACTTTTATTTTGTTCACACTCTTATCATTTCCCTTTTTTGCCCTCATATATTGCATTTACTATAAATGTACACTTAGTGTGAAGATTATCTTTATTCGGTTCATTAATTTGAATGACTAACTTTATTAATTTGAGTAACTTTAATTTTTCTCTGATTGCTTTGTATGTATAATCATGGAGCAATTTTCTAGTAACTAGTTATAGATTTGTATAAATACTTATATACTTAGAGAAATATATTTTATTCAAAAATGACCTAATGCTGTGCCATGTTTCTAATGTTTTATTATCTTGTTTTTTGTAGGGAGACTCTGGTGGTCCTCTAATCTGTCAGCACAATGGGAAAATGGTGTTATATGGTATTATAAGCTGGGGAGATAATTGTGCCAAGATGAACAAGCCTGGCGTGTACACTCGCATAACAAACTACATACAGTGGATAGAGGACAACATGGCTGAAGCAAACAATGTGAGAAGTAATATTCTTATGTAATCAATATGGCCATGTGAGGGCTTGTATTTTTGCGGGACGAGTTAAACTTTTGAACGACAACATTGGTTTTACCATATCGTGTACAGAAAAACAAAACAAAAATCCAAGTGCGGTGAAATTGCAAAAAAGGGCAATTCTACAACTTTTTTTTTTTTTATATACCAGGTTCACCACATGTTAAAACTGAACTGCAACTGTGATTCTCCAGGTCATTACGAGTTCAAAGACACCAAACATGTCTATGTTCTTTTTTTATTTCAGCGGTGAAAAAAAAAGTTTGTTAAAAAGAAAAAAAAAAATTTGCGTCATTTTCCGAGACCCGTAGCGTCTCCATCTTTTGATCGCCCATTGTTGCATTTTAATGCAATGTTGCAGTGACAAAAAACATACTTCTGACGTTTTCACAGTTTTTTTCTCGTAACACCGTTTAGTGATCGGGTTAATTCTTTTTTTATATTGATAGATCGAGCGATTCTGAACGCAGCGATACCAAATATGTGCATGTTTGATTTTTTTTTATTGTTTTAATTTGAATGGGGCAAAAGGGTGGTGATTTGAACTTTTATTTTTTTTGTTATATTTGTAAAAACTTTTTTTTTTAACTTTTGGCATGCTTCAATAGTCTCCACGGGAGACTAGAAGCTGCCATATCCTGATCAGTTTTGCTACATACAGGCGATGATCAGATCGCCTGTATGTAGCAGAATTGCTGACTTGCTATGAGCGCCGACCATAGCAAGTCAGCTCATAGCAATCTGGTATTGACAACCATAGAGGTCTGCAGGAGACCTCGGGTTGTCATGTTGACCCATTGGTGACCCGTGATCGGGGTCACTGATGGGCAGGATTTTCGTCGCAATTGCCGGAAGCGTGTGTGAAATGCAGCTGTCAGAGTTTCATAGCAGCATGTAATGGGTTAACAGCCACGGGTGGATGGCGATTCCACCCACAGCTGTTTTGGGCACATGTCAGCTGTTCAAAACAGCTGTCATGTGTCGGGAAAGGGGGAGAAATGAAAAGCGCAGTACTAGTATGGCGCATGTCATGAAGGGGTTAATAAATTGTGCAAAAGGCTATCTTGCTAATGTCTTAAGTTGTTAGTCATGGTGTGCAATCATAGTTACTTCTGTAACCTTGCTTAGTCCATTATATGTGCCCGCTCAAAAATATTGCTCCTAGTTAAGCCTGTGAGTGTTCCCACACAATATGGTACCACTTTCATGGCCTCTCAGGAATGCCTCATAGTATAAAGCAGTATATACCACCAACGACAGTATGAGGTCCTCACAGTACATTTCCACATACATAGTATTATGTCCTCACAGTACATTCCCCCACACATAGATTTATATCTTCGCAGTACATCCCCCCACAGTATTGTGTCCCAACAGTGCATTCCCCTGTACACAGTATGATATCTTCACAATACTTTCCCCCACACACAGTATGATCCCCGAGGAGCGCCCCCACATATAGGGCAATGGGGTACTCGGTACCGGGTCTATCTCTCTCGGTTCTGGGGATGTCAAGGTGGCCCGACCCAACCAGTGGCCCTTCTGAGGGGCGTCCAATTAAAGGTGAAGTTTGTCAGGTGTTCGTGACGCCACCTGTGGTATTCGGTCAGGGTGACCGACGCTGCTAGGGGTCCGCTGGGGTGATGGAATGGCAGCTAGATGGTATACCTTCCCACAGGTGAAGTATGTCCCCAGGGCTTCCCAGATGTGTAGGTGGTGATGGTGGACGTTGTAAGGTGCAATGAATAACGAGGACACAAAGGTTGCAGTCTCTTTACCTTTTACTGAAGACTTCAGGGTCCACAGTCCAGAGTACCGTTCACAGGGCAGGCAGAGTCCGGCCGGTTCAAAGGCACATCCAGCGTTCCCTTATCCAGGTGGAAATCAGTAGCCTTCCTACTAGCACCTGTGTGTGTTGTAGTACTTCCCTGCTGAGCACCACGGGATAGTCCTCACAACTTTCGTGGATGTTTCTGATCTTCTCTCTCTCTGTCCCCCAGATGGTATGGATAGGACAACCCGTATGACGGGGTAGGCCTGGAGCTTATTTATAGGGACCCTAGTGACGCCCCTCTCCCACAATTTGCCTCTGTGTCTTCTTAGGTATTAAGGTCGGGCAACCAACTTGGAATTGACTGTCCTGCCGGTCTCTGAAGTAATACGTAGAGTCAATTACTCCCTCGGTGTTCCGGCCACCAGCTACATGCCTCAGAAGGAGGCTGCCGATCTTGGGGCAGAACTCCTCCCGGTATTATCTCCTTGTTCCGTGACTTCGTTTCTCACTCTCCACAATACAATTCTCTTCGTGTCCTTTCTTAGGATGCTGCCACAATGGGTGCAGGTGCAGCTCCGTATCTATCTATCTCGTGCTTGGCCTCTGTCAGGATCCCACCCCTGACAGGGACCCTCTGTCTGCAGCTCAGATGTTCCTCCTTTCCCCCTGTCTGCCTGACAGGTCCTCTCTGGGTCGAACCCAGGTAGCTTCTGACTAACTTCCTATCCAACCCACCAGTTTTACCCGTGTGTGTGAGGAGTGCCCTAATAGATAGAAGCAAGGCTCCCCCTGGTGGACTGGAGTGTGAAGTGTAGTGTGTGTCTTGTGATACCTGGTCAGATGAACTCCTTTAGTCCAATCAGTCGTAATATCACTCCCCCAGATGGAAGAGCGACATTACTGCAACGACCAGGACTCTGGGGCGCTGCACTCGCAGTACACGCCTCCACATACACTTTAATGTTCTCACAATACATTCCCCCATATACATTATGATGTCCCCATAGGCCATTCCATCTCACACAGTATGATGTCCTCACAGTACATCACATTCCCAAGCATAGTATGATGTCCCCACAGTACATTCCTCTACACACAGTATGATGTCCTAGTAGTTCATTCCCCTACACACAGTATGATGCCCGGGGACAGGAGAGTCCCACACACAGGTGTGATGCTCCCATAGTACATTCCCACATACAGTATGATGTCCCCACAGTACATTCCCCCACACAGGTGTGATGTCCCCACAGTACATTCCCCACACACAGTATGATGTCCCCACAGTACATTCCCCACACACACAGTATGATGTCCCCACAGTACATTCCCCACACACACAGTATGATGTCCCCACAGTACATTCCCCACACACAGTATGATGTCCCCACAGTACATTCCCCACACACACAGTATGATGTCCCCATAGTACATTCCCCAAACACACAGTATGATGTCCTCACAGTACATTCGCCAAACACACAGTATGATGTCCCCACAGTACATTCCCCCACACAGGTGTGATGTCCCCACAGTACATTCCCCACACACAGTATGATGTCCCCACAGTACATTCCACACACACACAGTATGATGTCCCCACAGTACATTCCCCAAACACACAGTATGATGTCCCCACAGTACATTCCCCACACACAGTATGATGCCCCCACAGTACATTCCCCACACACCGTATGATGTCCCCACAGTACATTCCTCCACACAGGTGTGATGTCCCCACTGTACATTCCCCAAACACAGTATGATGTCCCCACAGTACATTCCACACACACACAGTATGATGTCCCCACAGTACATTCCCCACACACCGTATGATGTCCCCACAGTACATTCCTCCACACAGGTGTGATGTCCCCACTGTACAATCCCCAAACACAGTATGATGTCCCCACAGTACATTATCCCACACAGGTGTGATGTCCCCACTGTACATTCCCCAAACACAGTATGATGTCCCCACAGTACATTATCCCACACAGGTGTGATGCTCCCATAGTACATTACCTCATACAGTATTATATCCCCATTGTACATTCCCGACACACAGTATGATGTCCCCACAGTACATTATCCCACACAGGTGTGATGCTCCCATAGTACATAACCTCATACAGTATTATATCCCCATTGTACATTCCCGACACACAGTATGATGCCCTCACAGTACATATGACCCATTGCAAGGTTAACCTTTCTCTTCAGACATAAGTATTGGCTGTGTGATATGACAGATTATATCTTGTGTGGTTTGCTTATAGCCAGGAAGGAGGAGTTAAATGTGATATATTCTTGGTTTTAAAAAAATTATACATACCGGTATATATCTATTTATACATGTATCATTAAGAGGTGTAAAATGTTTACCGAATCACATCTTATGGAGTCTTGTAACCAGTAATTTATTTTTTACTATTTATTTTTCAATTATGTAACTTATACTATTGTACATTTATTTTGTGGAAGGAAAATAATATTTATATAAATGTTATCTTAAATGTTTACCTTAACAGCTGGATTTTTTTTTAATGGAAAGATGTAATAATACAGGCACATACTGTCATATTCTAAGAATATATACACATTGTTCTTCCAAAAACTTTTAAAACAAATGCCTATGCCCACAGTAAAGCAGATGTAGTAATTATCAAATAACAATATCATATTTTTGGACATATTGAGAATATGAAAATTCTAAATATTTAGTTCCTCTTAAACACAGATTAATATTCATTTCAGTTTGTTTGATTTCTGGTTGTTAGTATATTCATGATATGTCTCAGGCAACCTCTTGTGGGTAATCAACAGGCACAATCCAGCTCAACCTCAATTGCCTTAGAAGGAATTCTATGCTTAGCACTTGTAGTGTTGCTGTTAATAATATTTTATTTATTTTAATGAAATAATGCTGTCTGACAATGTGGCAAGAAGGTGGTCAAAATGTTGGAACTTTTGACAATCTATTCTGGGCCTTTTTCACTAACAGAGAATGTCACTAGGTTTAACCTGCTACATCTATATCTAAGAGCAGCTTAAAGTATTGGTAGAAAGTGAAACCCATATTCAGTGCTTCATTCTGTAGATCTGATAAAACATTGTTTATTTGCTGCAGCTCTGCTAGTCCTCTCAGTGATAAGATCCTTCTATGAAGGCTGCAATATTAATCAGCTTTGCTATCCCCACACCCTCCTCTGATTGGCAGCTCTCTTCCTATGCACAGTGGAGCCACAAAGCTGTCAGTCAATGGAGCGGGTTGGGTTAGAGGCCTAGCCTCACTGCTTCAGATAAAACAGAAATGTTATCAAAACTACAGCAAGGAGCCAAGTAAGTGACTCAGCAATTAAATCGGGGTCGCTGTCCCTATTTCATGATTCCTTCAATTTGGGTAGCAGAAACCTTAAGTTAATATTTT
The DNA here is from genome assembly GCF_051348905.1 of Ranitomeya variabilis. Classification (NCBI taxonomy): domain Eukaryota; kingdom Metazoa; phylum Chordata; class Amphibia; order Anura; family Dendrobatidae; genus Ranitomeya; species Ranitomeya variabilis. Next base: position 376,435,781 of record NC_135235.1, on the reverse strand, counting down.
ACTGGGCTGGACCCTTAAACATTATTATTATTTTTTGTTTAAACATTATTTACTTGTACCGATTGAATTGTAATTTATTTATATTATTTAATATATTTGTAATAAACTTTTCTGCCAGCCTACACGTTTCTTGTACTTGATCATTGTCACTTGTTTTCCCGTATTTTGAGGAAATCTGCAATGAATATAAAATGACATGTAATAAACAAGTAACCTACAATCACCAACAGGTTTCAGCATTGTGGCTCCAGCGTCATTGCTCCAGTCAATCCTGCCGGACTATGCTTACTTCCTGCAGCTATGATGTGCTGTCCGTGTATACGTGATCACTGTAGTCTATCATTGGCTTCAGCAATCACGTGCCTTACATGCTAGCATCAGGCCAGTGATTGGTTGTCACATATACATAGTAGGAATGTCATCACTCCAGAAGGTAAGCAGAAACTGGCAGGGACCAATAGAATGGTAGCAGTGGTAGATAAAAATATATAGTATATGATACTTTTTTTATTATATACGATCCTCATAACTAGGGTTGAGCGACTTTTATTTTTATAGGATCGGGTCGGGTTTCACGAAACCCGACTTTCTCAAAAGTCGGGTCGAGTGAAATTGGCCGATCCTATAAAAAAGTCGGGGTCGGGGTCGGCCGAAATGCGAAACCCAATGCAGTGCAATGGGATACTATGGTTCCCAGGGTCTGAAGGAGAGGAAACTCTCCTTCAGGCCCTGGGATCCATATTTAAGTGTAAAATTAAGAATTAAAATAAAAATATTGATATACTCACCCTCTGACGAGCCCTGGTAGTAATCGGCATCTTCCGTTCCTAAGAATGAGCGCGTTCAGGGCCTTAGATGACGTCACGGCTTTGTGATTGGTGGCGGCGGCCCACGTGACCGCTCAGCGACCAATCACAAGCCGTGACGTAATTCTCTCAGGTCCTAAATTCCTCATTCTAGGAATTTAGGCCATGAGAATTACGTCACGGCTTGTGATTGGTCGCTGAGCGGTCACGTGGGCCGCCGCGACCAATCACAAAGCAGTGATGTCATCTAAGGCCCTGAACACGCTCATTCTTAAGAAGGAAGGCTGCCGGAAAGAAGCAGGGCACGTACGAGGGTGAGTATATACCTAATAGGAATATACTCACCCTCGGCTTCTTTCCGGCAGCCTTTCTTCTTAAGAATGAGCGCGTTCAGGGCCTTAGATGACGTCACGGCTTTGTGATTGGTCGCGGCCGCCCACGTGACCGCTCAGCGACCAATCACAAGCCGTGACGTAATTCTCATGGCCTAAATTCCTAGAATGAGGAATTTAGGACCTGAGAGAATTACGTCACGGCTTGTGATTGGTCGCTGAGCGGTCACGTGGGCCGCCGCGACCAATCACAAAGCCGTGACGTCTTCTAAGGCCCTGAACGCGCTCATTCTTAGGAACGGAAGATGCCGATTACTACCAGGGCTCGTCGGAGAGGTGAGTATATCAATATTTTTTATTTTAATTCTTTATTTTACACTTAAATGTGGATTCCGATACCGATTTCCGATATCACAAACATATCGGAACTCGGTATCAGAATTCCGATACCAGATTCAGAAGATCGCCGACCTCATGGCCGACCCCACACAGGGGTCGGGTCGGGTTTCATGAAACCCGACTTTGCCAAAAGTCGGCGACTTCTGAAAATGGTCGACCCGTTTCGCTCAACCCTACTCATAACAGATCTTATTAATTTACTGGAGAACCGCTTTAACAGATTCTCTTTCCAACCTGACAGCTTTGCTTCTTCATAGCAATGCAATAATGAGATATTTTAGGCCGACATACCATATAACTTTATACCTAAAACGAATATGTGACAAAGTTTGTTTCACAGTCTAAGGAAAGCATAAAATCACAGACACCCTTATTCCAATTTATAGTCACTTACAAAGCTTCTTGCATAATTTGATAAAAATTACTGTTCTTTCGGCTGTAATGCTGTTGCTAGTCCTCTCAATGATCAGCTATGTGTAATCCCACTTTGACAGCTTGTTGAGCCATGGCTTTGGTCATAGCTTCTCCTATGGTACCATGGTGGATCATGTAATAAAAGGACATTCTCTTAGTGTGTTTTTTTTTTCTTGTGGAGTTTATGTTGTTTCTCCCAATATAGAGAGAGGCCTTAACCATTCCAGTGAACTGAAAAAATAGAGCTCAAAATTGCATAACACATTACTTGCAAAACAAAATTGCAGTTAACAATGCTACTAGTGCAGCGCCCCAGAGTCCTGGTTGCTGCAGTAATATTATTCCTCTACCAGGGGGAGTGATATTACGTCTGGAGGCAATAAAGGAGATCTTCTGTCCAGGTATCACAGCCACACCACACACTTCACACTCCAGTCCACCAGGGGGAGCAAAGGTTCTATCCACTAGGCCACTCCTCACAGTTAGGTAAAACTGGTGGGTTGGTTAGGAAGTTAGGCAGAAGCTAGCTGGATTCCATCCAGTGAGCATCAGGCAGAAGCTGGCTGGAGTGGGTTTCAGCCAGAGCCAGACTTCAGTCTGTGGAAGACGAGGGTCCACGGAGCTGCGCCTGCCCCACTTGCGGCAGCATCCAAAGAAAGAGACATTGAAAGGAAGCGTGTTGTAGTGAGTGAGAAACGAAGGCATAGCAACAAGTGGATACCAGAGAGGATAGTAGACGAGAGGAGCTGCATCCTGCTGGTGCGTGTTCCGGTAGCCAGAATACCGAGGGAGTAAAGTGCTCTACGCCATTGCTTCAGAGACTGGCAGGACAGTCAATTCCAAGTTGGCTGCCCGACCTTAATACCTAAGAAGACAGGTGGCAAATTGTGGGGGTCGGGGCGTCTCTAGGGTCCCTATAAACAAGCCTCAGGCCATCAGTCATACGGGTTTTGTTCTATCCAACCACGGGGAACAGAGAGAGGAGTAATAACAGCGAGGACCCCATTAGAGGTTAAGCAAATGAGGACCTACTGTGTTACTGTGTGCATAGGAAGGCTATTGCATTCCACCTGGATAAGGAGACTCTGGATTTGCCTTCAGACCAGCCGGACTCTGCCTACCCTGTGATCCGGCGCCCAGGACAGTGGACACTGAAGCCTTCAGTAAAGGTAAAGAGACTGCAACCTTGTGTCCTCGTTATTCTCCACGCCTCACACCATCCACCATCTACACTCTGGGAAGCCCTGGGGATACACTTCACCTGTGGGAAGGTATACCATCTAGCTGCCATAACATCACCTCAGCGGATCCCCTAAGCAGTGTCAGTCATCCTGACCGAATACCACAGGTGGCGTCATGATCATTAATGACACAAACTTTCCTTTTTATTGGACACCCCTCAAAGGGCCACGGGCCGGGTCGGGCCACTGTGACATTCCCCGAACCGAAGGACCCGGTACCGAGTACCCCATTGCCCTGACGTGGGGGCACTCCACTTACACTTGATTTTGATCTATTTGAGACGTCTCTAGGAATTTGAAGGTTAGGACAGGTGAACATGTTAGATACATCACAAATAAGCTGGATATTAAAAGATGCATTTCAGCTCAAATTGATACCCAGATATTTAAAACCATGCATCGATGTTATTGTAGACAACTGAAAGTAATAGGTGCTGATCAAGCCAAGATTAACAAAAGAGATTGGAGGAAGACATTTTCTCAGTCGGAGTCCAGATGACTAATGAATGTGGATATGGTCCACTCGAAAACCTTTAACAAAAAAGTTTTGAGTCTTTTCTGTAATTGACAATGTATTTTATAGGTATAGGGGTCTTAGGGTGAATTGTCTTTTTATAATGTTTTCAATGTCTGAATCTGATTCCATCTTTGTAGGACTCTTTGGAAGCAGAGGCCGGATTGCGTCGGGCATAGTAGGTACATTGAGGACTTCAGTGAGACTTGGTCCTGGTAGCAATGTGTGTTCTGCAAGCAGAACACTTTATTAATGGAGGAAGATTTGGACTCTTTATTGGATATTCTATTATTTTCTACAGTTATATCACGCATGAACCTAATCCTTGGTAACGTGTTTTGTCACATTCATCACTTGTAGGGAATATGGAATCTGTTTTTATCTTGTAAATTCTAGGAATTATTTTTTTATCCATGTATAAAAATATTTAGCTTTTACATATCTCATACACATTATCATGATACTTTTTTTTTAATTTACTTATTACTGTTTTCCTTCTATTACTGTTTGTAGAAAAAAAATCATGTCATAGGTTGTGCAAAAAAAAAGTAGACTCTATACTTATGTATACAGTCATGGCCAAAGGTTTGGGCACAGTCACAAATTTTGGTTTTCACAAAGTTGTCTGCTTCAGATTTTATAGTGGCAATGTACAGTACAGACCAAAAGTTTGGACACACCTTTTCATGTAAAGATTTTTCTGTATTTTCATGACTATGAAAATTGTACATTCACACTGAAGGCATCAAACTATGAATTAACACATGTGGAATTATATACTTAACAAAAAAGTGTGAAACAAATGAAATTATGTCTTATATTCTAGGTTCTTCAAAGTAGCCACCTTTTGCTTTGATGACTGCTTTGCACACTCTTGGCATTCTCTTGATGAGCTTCAAGAGGTAGTCATTGGGAATTGTTTTCAATTCACAGGTGTGGCCTGTCAGGTTTAATAAGTGGGATTAGTTGCCTTATAAAAGGTGCATAGTCATGAAAATACAGAAAAATCTTTAAATGAGAAGGTGTGTCCAAACTTTTGGTCTGTACTGTACATAAAGTCTTCGTTATTATGAAGAGTGATTACATGAGTTGCAAATATTTGCAAAGTAATTTCTTGCCATGAAAATTAACTTAATCACAGAAAAATAATTTCCACTATATTTCAGCCTTGTCACAAAATGTCATGCTGATTGAATTATAAAAGCAGACTCTTTGCTTTAAAAAGGGACTGAAAGTTGAAATCAGTGTGTTACTATTCTGGTGGAGGATGGCTGGAATCCAATAGCTGAATTGAAGGAATACATCAAGAAGTAGTTAAAGGTTTTAGAGGTAACATTGGAAATAGTAGAAACTGGAAAGGAGTGGGAACAGTCTGTGTAAGTTGGTTCTCTGGAGATGGAGACTGGAACAAGACAAAAGGTTTACACACAAAACTTTAATAATGAGTGAGAGGTCCATGTGGCTTTAAGTAGGCCCAAACAGGAAACAAGATGGCTTCCACAATTTCAACATTGACCATCTTAGAAAAGGGTGATTGCCGTGGCAGCCTCCAGTAGTAAGAAGTATAAATGAAGTACAATTTATCAAAATGAATATTAGCACTAGTGGACAATCCGAAGGACAGCAGAATCTTGACATTACTGGCCCCTTTCAACAGTGGCCTCTGGACAATGCTTAACTTGGTTTATCTGTGTGATGCTAGTCACTACTCAACGAGAGACCGTGAGGGATCAGGGGCAGACAGCTCTGTTAAATATATTACCCGAAAAAAGTATTCAAAAAATAGAATAAATAATAAATTCACTTTTATTAATAATTATACAATCATGATTAAACAAAAAATAAAAAATATAATGCACATACAGGGTCTCCTGTATACAAAAAGAATTTATTAAAATTGATTAAAAGTTGCAAATAACAATCAACATTGAATATAAAAAATGTGTAGCAGGGGACAAGGAACATCAGACTGTATGGTAAACAATGGTAAATAAGATATAAAAATATAAGTATATATATACACTGTATAGTCACACCAGCAACTTATGTATAACAACTGTATCTTGTAGGACATCACCACGTGTAAAAGAATTATAATGAATTATAATGATAACTGTGTAAAAACAAGATTAATTATAGCTAAGTGTAAAAAGTGGACTATATCCAACCCAAAAATATGATCAGTCCCCAATTTTTTTCTTTAATATACCTATTATAATAGTGCAATGCATAAATATATAATGAAAAATATATGGTGAATACCAATATGAATAAAATGTTCACCAAAAAATATTCAATCAACAAGCATAAATTAAAAAACTAATGTCCATACAATGTCAAATAGTAGATATAAAGTTAACTGATCAAGTGATCAAAGGGCCCAAGAATCGCTGGTGCAATAGATGCAATATCAATTCATAATACCAACCAGTCTGAAGCTCCACTGTCCCCTGCACACACCACTCAGCTCTGGTAAATAGCTTCGGCAATCTCCAGAATATCGAACACTTGAAGAAAGTCCCACACCTACCATTCACAGAATTGGACAGCCAAGCTGTCAATCAAAACAATGAAAACTCAGCATACCCCAGTTTCCAAAGGACAGCATAGCAATCATTTATTGAGCAGAGGAATCGTGACAGTACCCCCTCTTCTAGTGGGTTGCTAGGACCCCTTTTTTTCCAGGAAACTTGTGATGGAAGGTCCTGGCCTCGAGCAGGGACCCAGGATCTCTCCTCCAGTCCATAACCTATTAAGTGAATGAGGTACTTGAGGGAATTACCGACTTTCCGAGAATCAACAAACTTCTGCATTTCAAACTCAAAACTGTCATTGACAAAAACCGGTGGAGGCAGAAATGAAGGAGACAAAACGAAAGGGACAATCTCTTTTAGCAGTGATTTGTGGAATACATTTGGAATGCAAAAAGATGGAAGGAGTTTTAATGGACCAATAAACTTAGGACACAACTTCGCTGATGTCACTTTCATTTTAAGATTTTTGGAAGAAACCCCCAAACTTATTATCACCTACTCCTGAATGTTTCCCATTGGCCTTTCATTTCTGGAGACGCTGCCAACCCCAGTATTCATCTGAACCTCCCTCCAGACAACCCCCAGCTTTTGTATGGCAACCTGTACTGCCGGAAAACCAGAGCTCATCCTTGAGAATTCACCAAAATGAGGATGAAAACCATGATTACAAAAAAAGGCGAGGTGCCAATAGACTGGTTAACTGGACTGTTAAAGGCAAACTCAGCAAGAGGTAAGAATGAGGACCAGTTCTCATGCTGAGTCACAATAGAACATCTTAAAATTTTTGCCAATGACTGATTTGTCCTCTGTGTTTGGATGGTAAGCAGAGGAAAAGGACAGGTAAGTCCCCAATCTTTTTCAAAAGCTCTCCAGAATTTGGAGACAAACTGCACTTCCCCTATCGGATACACTGTTCAGAGGAATGCCATGCAATCTCACCACATGATTGATAACCTGGAAAACTTCTCAGCATTAGGCCATGTTCACACGTTCAGGATTTTTAGCGTTTTTTTCGCGTTTTTTCGCTATAAAAACGTGATAAAAACGCGAAAAAAACGCTAACATATGCCTCCTATTATTTACAAGGTATTCCGCATTTTTTGTGCAAATGTTGCGATTTTTTCCGCGAAAAAATCGCATAGCGGAAAAAAAAGCAACATGTTCATTAAAAATGCGGAATTGCGGGGATTCCGCACACCTAGGGGTCCATTGATCTGCTTACTTCCCGCACGGGGCTGTGCACACCATGCGGGAAGTAAGCAGATTATGTGCGGTTGGTACCCAGGGTGGAGGAGAGGAGACTCTCCTCCACGCACTGGGCACCATATAATTGGTCAAAAAATAAGAAATAAAATAAAAAACAGTCCTATACTCACCCTCGATGTCCAGCGCAATGTTCCCGCCTCTGTGCTGCACGCTGGCTGGTTCCTGTAGCTGGTGTGCGGAGAAGGACCTTGCCGAATGACGTCACTGTCCTGTGATTGGTCGAGACCGCTCACGTGACCGTGACGTCATGGAAGGCCCTGCGCGCACACATCAGCTATAGGAATGGACGCCGGTGAGGAGATCTGATGTCTGCGGGTGAGTATAAGCATTTTTTTTATTTTTTTTTATTATTTTTAAACGTTCTATCTTTTACTATAGATGCTGCAAAAGCAGCATCTATAGTAACAAGTTGGTCACACTTGTCAAACGCTATGTTTGACAAGTGTGACCAACTTGTCAGTCAGTTTTCCAAGCGATGCTACAGATCGCTTGGAAAACTTTAGCATTCTGCAAGCTAATTACGCTTGCAGAATGTTAAAAAAACGCAAAAAAAAACGCAAAAAAAAAAATGCGGATTTCTTGCAGAAAATTTCCGGTTTTCTTCAGGAAATTTCTGCAAGAAATCCTGAACGTGTGCACATGGCCTTACTGTAGATAACCCCGATAACAGAGCAAAGTGGGCTTGTTTACTGATTCAGTCAACCACCCAAATAACAGTTTTCCCACTAGACAAAGGCAAATCAGTAATGAAATTCATGGGCAAATCAGTCCACGGTCTTTCTGGAATAGGCATTGGAGAAAATTTCCCCATTTATGACAAACTGTAGCACATGCACAAACCTCACCAGTTGATACAAAACCTTTAACCCCTTTCTGACATTAGATGTAATAATCTGTCCATGTGACCTGGGCCTATTTGACCAGGGAAGGATTATTACGTCTGCGCAATCACTGCTGGGTTTCAGCTGATTCTGACAGCTGACACACGGCACTAAGTGCCAGGTGTGGTCACGCACTACTCCCGACACTTTAACGCCCGAAATGCTGCAATGGAATGAGATCGTAGAGCGCCCCCATGGGGCCGTGGGGTACTCGGTACCGGGTCCTTCGGTTCACAGGGGGATGTCACGGTGGCTGACCGGTCCGTGGCCCTGGGATGTCCGTGTAAAAGGGAAAGGTCTTTAAAGGGGAAATGTTCGTGATGCCACCTGTGGTATTCAGTCAGGGTGACCAACCATGCTTTAAGGGGTCCGCTGGGGTGATGTTATTGCAGCTAGATGGTATACCTTCTCACAGGTGAAGTGTATCCCCAGGGCTTCCCAGAGTGTAGATGGTGGATGATGTGAGGCGTGGAGAATAACGAGGACACAAGGTTGCAGTCTCTTTACCTTTACTGAAGGCTTCAGTGTCCACAGTGCCAGGTGTGGTCACGCACTACTCCCGACACTTTAACCCCCAAAATGCTGCGATGGAATGAGATCATAGAGCGCCCCCATGGGGCCGTGGGGTACTCGGTACCGGGTCCTTCGGTTCACAGGGGGATGTCACGGTGGCTGACCGGTCTGTGGCCCTGGGATGTCCGTGTACCTTTACTGAGAGCTTCAGCATCCACAGTCCAGAGCACCAGATCACAGGGCAGGTAGAGTCGGGCCGGTTTGTAGGCAAGTCCAGAGTCCCCTTGTCCAGGTGGAAATCAGTAGCCTTCCTCTAGCGACGTGGTATTGTAGTTCTTTACTGCTAAGCTTCTCATAAGGTCCTCACAGATGTTGTAGATGTTATGTCTCTCTTTCTCTGTCCCCCGGATAGGACAAACCCATATGACCGGTGGCTTGAGGCAGTTTATAGGGACTCGATCATGCCCCAGCCTCTAAGGGGTACCACAATGCCTCCTGGGTGTAGGGCGGACAGGTAACATGAAATTAGCTGTCCTGCCGGTCTCTGGAGCAAGGCATACAGTGTCATTGCTCCCTCGGTGTTCCAGCTACCGGGATCCTGCGCCTCAGAAGGAGGCAGCCTGTGTAGGGTTGATCCCCTCCTGGTGTCCACTCCTTTGCTACAACTTTTTTCACCCTCTCTGCAATACAGTTCTCCTTTAGTGTCTCTTTCTAGGAGCTGCAGCTCTCAGGGCATGCACAGCTCCATGTCCTTTTTCCTCGATCTCTGACAGGATCCCACCCCTGTCAGGGACCAACTACCTGAGCAGAGCTCAGCCAGCAACTAACTTGTCCTACAGGCAACCAGTTTTACCCATGTGAGGAGTGACCTAATAAATAGCAGAGCTCCCCCTGGTGGCCTGGAGTGTGAAATGTGTTGCATGCTTGTGATACCTGGATGCAGTTGTCCTTCTTTACCTCCAGATGTAACATCACTCTCCCCTAGAGGGAAGTGACATTACTGCAATGACCAGGACCCTGGGGCACTGCACTCCCCCCCCCCATTAAATCCAGTACTCCCAGACTGGGAAAAGAAAACAACAGTTACAGGTTAGCAAAAGACATACAAATTTTTGAATGCAATAAAACAAATTAATAGGAACTGGTGCCTCCCTTTATGGGAGGTGAGGTCTCTTGAACATTACATAACATAACATATATACATTGTATGCATACTTCTAGCAAAATGGAAACAGTATTGTTACTAACTATGAAATTCGATTACCCGAACTGGTATACTATCTATTAAGGCTTCAAAGTGCAAATCAACATTTTATTATTTCCATTCTTTAAGTGCAAAGTTTCTGTCTAACTCCCACAGGTTACTTTATTAACACAAGTCTATCTCAAGTTTCATCACTATTTACTATATCAATTCCTTAATATATTAACTTTTCTATCTGGCAACATACAGTTAGGTCCATATATATTTGGACAGATACAACATTTTTCTAATTTTGGTTATAGACATTACCACAATTAGTTTTAAACAAAACAATTCAGATGCAGTTGGAGTTCAGACTTTTAGCTTTCATTTGAGAGTATCCACATTAAAATTGGATGAAGGGTTTAGGAGTTTCACCTCCTTAACATGTGCCACCCTGTTTTTAAAGGGACCAAAAGTAATTGGACAATTGACTCCAAGGCTATTTCATGGACAGGTGTGGGCAATCCCTTCGTTATGTCATTCTCAATTAATCAGATAAAAGGCCTGGAGTTGATTTGAGGTGTGGTGCTTGCATTTGGAAGGTTTTGCTGTGAAGTAAACATGCGGTCAAAGGCGTTCTCCATACAGGTGAAACAAGCCATCCTTAAGCTGCGAAAACAGAAAAAACCCATCCGAGAAATTGCTACAATATTAGGAGTGGCAATTGGCAAAATCTACAGTTTGGTACATCCTGAGAAAGAAAGAAAGCACTGGTGAACTCATCAATGCAAAAAGACCTGGGCTCCCACTGAAGACAACAGTGATGGATGATCGCAGAATAATCTCCATGGTGAAGAGAAACCCCTTCACAACAGCCAACCAAATGACAAACACTCTCCAAGAGGTCGGCGTATCAATATCCAAATCTACCATAAAGAGAAGACTGCATGAAAGTAAATACAGAGGGTTCACTGCACGGTGCAAGCCACTCATAAGCATCAAGAATAAAAAGGCTAAAAAACATCTAAAAAAGCCAGCACAGTTCTGGAAGAACATTCTTTGGACAGGTAAAACCAAGATCAACCTCTACCAGAATGATGGAAAGAGAAAAGTATGGCGAAGGCGTGGTACAGCTCATGAATGATCCAAAGCATACCACATCATCTGTAAAACAGGGTGGAGGCAGTGTGATGGCGTGGGCATGCATAGCTGCCAGTGGCACTGGGTCACTAGTGTTTATTGATGATGTGACACAGGACAGAAGCAGCCGAATGAATTCTGAGGTCTTCAGAGCCATACTGTGTGCTCAGATCCAGCCAAACGCAGCCAAACTGATTGGTCGTCGTTTCATAATTCAGATGGACAATGACCCAAAACATAAAGCCAAAGCAACCCAGGAGTTTATTAAAGCAAAGAAGTGGAATATTCTTGAATGGCCAAGTCAGTCACCTGATCTCAACCCAATTGAGCATGCATTTCACTTGTTAAAGACTAAACTTCAGACAGAAAGGCCCACAAACAAACAGCAACTGAAAACCACCGCAGTGAAGGCCTGGCAGAGCATCAAAAAGGAGGAAACACAGCATCTGGTGATGTCCATGAGTTCAAGACTTCAGGCAGTCATTGCCAACAAAGAGTTTTCAACCAAGTACTAAAAATGAACATTTTATTTAAAATTATTGAATCTGTCCAATTACTTTTGGTCCCTTTAAAAACAGGGTGGCACATGTTAAGGAGCTGAAACTCCTAAACCCTTCATCCAATTTTAATGTGGATACCCTCAAATGAAAGCTGAAAGTCTGAACTTCAACTGCATCTGAATTGTTTTGTTTAAAATTCAGTGTGGTAATGTCTATAACCAAAATTAGAAAAATGTTGTCTCTGTCCAAATATATATGGACCTAACTGTATAAGGTTATCTGGCTAAGTGTAACACTCCAACATTCCCTTTAAGGGTTCATACCGCATTCAAGTCTTTCAATGAGGTAGTGCAAATAATGCTCAAGTCAATTAATAACATTATAACAACAGGAACGATGCAAGGGACCCGTTATTAACCCCCATCGGTGGTCTCGGGCGGGCTACAAAACGTGTATCTAGACCCTGAATCCTGCTGTGCCAACGGGTTTTTCTTCAGGTCTCTGTAAAACAAAGCAGTTCTCACAACAAGATTAGCAGCAGTATTTTAGAAGCAGTCTCTGTAAAAGCTTCTTTTGTAAAACCAGTAGGAAGCACCTTTAAGAAGGTGCAAACTATTTACAAGAAAGTATGGCCCTACCCATGCCGGCAAGTGGGCAGAACCAAGGTGCACCTCGTGTGTGCTAACTAGGTGCAATGCAAAGCTCGTGGACCATTCGCTGTCCATGATCCAAATGTCCTTGAAGCAAAACGAAACTCTGTGGACAGAGGGTCCCTTTAAACGAGGGACCCTTTTAAGAAATAACCCTTGTTGGGTTCAATAAACTTTAGCAGCAAAAGGCAAACAGTTAACTATTTACAGTAAGTTCAACATTTTGGTTGTTCTCTTACAGTAGTTTGCAAGGCATCAGTCGGTAATGAACATTTCCTGGCCGGGAAGGTTTGTATCCGAGTCCTCACCTGATGCTATATCAACATCATTGGTTTGTCTTTCAGGTATGGTCAAGTCATTAGCTGCCTGAGTACGGATGTCAGCTCTAGCATTTGCCACAGCGGCAGTTTCAGTGGTGGTGATTATGCCCACGGTTGTAGTAGTGTTGGTTTGAGGAGTTGCTGTTTCAGAGGCTGGAGGGATAGCACTGGTGGTCTTCGTTTTGGCGCTAGGGGATGCTACTGCAGCTGCACATCATTTAACGGTCATAGAGTACCAGCCTTTCTCGCTTCAATGACGGGTGTAGGTCACGTGATCCCCTCTGTAAACTTACTGGAAGTGGGCACCATCAAATATTCATTAAATCAACCAATAGGATCACTGAAATGCATGTGAAATATAGTCAACCAGAAAACGTTAGAGAGAAAGTTACATGCATAAAGGATAGGATCTCCACAAATGTTTTTGTAAACAAAATACCAAATATTACCACACCAAGAAAACACTACACACAATTAAAAGCATCTAAAACATTCCAAAAAATAGAACATGCATGGTACATCCAGTGTTACAATATAATATTCAATAAGAATGTATGTACACAACTCCTGGCTAGGCATCAATTTTGCAAAGAACCTATAGGCTTAGTAATATCTTGTGATCTTAAATACATTTAATTTATTGGGTCAATGGGACAATAAAATACTATTCTGAGGTGGAGAAAGGTGAATAATATACCATAAGGTGAAATTCTTTCCTTATTGGGTAGGTATCTCAGGTCTTGAACCCCATAGTGCCTATAACAAAGAGTGTGCAAGGTAAGCAGGTGAAAATCCAATAAGGGTATGCACCTTGAGCTCCACGGTATCTATATCAGAGACTAAGTAAGGTAAACAGGTGGGGATCCAACAAAGGTATGTACAATACTTCACCCTATCAGTCCACTAGTGTCGCCCCCTTGATCCCGTAAGCAACAGCATAGCCAGGTAGAAGGAGAGAGGACCCACGCGTTCCGACACTCGAGGTGTCTTTCTCAAGGTGAGTGTGCTTGGTGTAGCATAGTTTATCTATTTAAAGATCTCTTAATCAAATTAAAACTCTTACCAGCTGGGAGGCGGTTTTAGCCGGCATGGTTAGTATGTCGGAGGATGCCCCGGAAATGAAGACTAAAGTTCATTCTCATTAAAGCACCTGCGCAATGGGTTACGCTCCCCAGATCGTCTTGCGCTTGCGCAGGAGCTCCATCTTAAGTGTGCTTGCGTATGGAATGGACAAAGATGCGCTTGCGTTGTAGAAACTCATCCTGCGCTTGCGCAATAGATGTTAAGTACTTCACCTTCAATGCACTTGCGTGTGCAATGAGCCAAATATGCTTATGCTGTGGGTGCTATAGACAAGGTCTCAATTATACCCATGCCTACATGTAGTAAATACTTTTTGCGCATGAGCGCTCCAACACTAATACACTTGCTCCTTACAAACAGCAAAGAGCGATACAGTATGGCAAAAACAGTGCGCCCAGATCATTTTGCGTAGCAAGACCTTGTCCCTATGTGCATGATCATAAAACAGTGTCATCAGCTTAGTAAGTCTTCCCCTTTTGACAGGATACAGTGCGCCGAGATCATTTTGCGCAGAAAGACCTTGTCCCTATGTACATGATCATAAAACAATGTCATCAGCTTAGTAAGTCTTCCCGTTTTGACAAATTTTTAGTAGATGTAAAATTAGGTAGAAATTGAATAAAATAAAAAGCAATAATTTTTGATGCAGGCTAATACATGTAGAACTCATTATTTGGCATTAATAGATTAATTCTCTATAGATAAAGAACTCCAAGAACATATATAAATGAGAAATATGGTTTTTTTGAATGAAGTTCCTCAATTTTTCGATTTTTCAAGCCTACGGGCTCAGAGATTCCAAATTCATTTATGTTGAGCTATCTGTAATCACTGTGAGAAGACGAAAGGAGGAAAAAGACATATATAATATATACATATTATATGTGTACGTATACAAATGTAGAACACATATGTTCAAATGGATGCAGACAAGGACAAGTATAGGACAAAAACAAGTGGAGAGAATCCCAATTTATTAGAAGGGTTAAGCCTGTGAGGGCTATTATTTTCTGTAAAAACCAGAATATAGTAGCTCCTCATTGAGGCCATCAGGTGAAAGGCTGCCCAGATCATAGATCCATCTAGCTTCTCTTTGGAGTAGCTCCTCGGAGATATTTCCACCTCTTATGTTGATATTAACTCCTTCTAGGCCCATAACCCTTAATGAGTCAACAGAACTCCCATGAGCATCTAGAAAATGTGCTGCCACAGAGGTAATAGTTTTACCTTTGGATCTATCAGATCTAGCTGTGCCAATGTTTGATAGATGCTGTTGAGTTCTGCGTCACATCTCCTGTGTTGTTTGTCCTACATAAATTCCTACGTGATCCCCTCGACGCAAGTCTCAGTCAGGATGTCCGTCCTGGAGATGGGATTCCACGTTACAGCTGGTGACATAGACTTCTGTCTGCAGTCCCGTCTCCTGAATGAAGCTCCAACCCCTTTTCGGGTGAAAGGCTACTACTATCCCACGCATCGCTGGATGTCGGTTACATCATTTGGGTTTGTGGGTCTGCGCTTTACGCTGAGCTTCCTGTTCCTTTCTGTCCCTCCAGTGTAAGAGCAGGCATTGTCTATACTCCTCCCAGGTGAGGACTCCAATATAGGACCCGTTCAACCCATCTCTCGGAGCGTCCCATCGGAAGATCACCCCCTCAGGGCTCACGTCCAGCGTTATGCCCTCAGTCGCTAGGCGCAGGAATGGTGTCTCATCAGTGGTGTGAGGAGTCGCTGGAGCTGAAGTGATGGCTGGCGTTCAGTCACAGCCTGGAGGAGGAACAGTCACTGAAGAGGGATCAGCAGTTGGGGGAGAGCAGTCGCTGGAGCAGGATCGGTCACTGGGGCAAGGGTCACTTTCGTTACCTGTGTCTGATGTGGTTCCATCGATGCTGGTCCGTTCCGCTGATGAGGATGCTGGAGTCAGCCGCTGCATGGACTGCGACTCCTCCAGCGTGATCTTCCTGCACAGGGCCGAATTCCATTTCTTCACCGCGGTCAGCTCTGCGTCCCAAACTGGTGGCTCAACTCCCCTACCTGTGGTTCCAAGGAGTCCAGATCCTCCTGCAGCGAAGGGTCCGGGTTTGCCTCCGGTTGCCTGAGATGGCCCTGGGTCACTTCGTCATCGTTCAGGTACCTGCTGGTCGCCATCCCTGCTCCTGGGTCTGCGGCCACACATGCACGCTGCTCCTCCATTTTCTGGAGGTGGGACTCCTTCTGGTTCCCGCCATTGCAAATCAGGAGGCGGACCTCTTTGGCTGATGGGCACGTCTCCATCATGTAGCAGCAGTGGGAGGGGGCCATCATCACTATTCACACCACTTTGCTAGTTTCCTCCCATGACAGCACGCCCATCTTTCCCGGCGCTCCTCGTGGCGCTGTAATGGCGGCAGTTTTGGCGGGAATTTTTGGCGGCAAATCACAGTCCATCAGTTATACAGTCTTTAAGCACAAAACAGTTAGGCACAGTCTTTAGGCGCACATGACCCGATTTTCAGACTTAAGTAGATCCTGTTCGTGATGCCAAAGTTTGGAGCGCCCCCATGGGGCCGTGGGGTACTCGGTACCGGGTCCTTCAGTTCACAAGGGTATGTCATGGTGGCTGACCCGGTCCGTGGCCCTGGGATGTCCATGTAAAAGGGAAAGGTCTTTAAAGGGGAAATGTTCATGACGCCACCTGTGGTATTCAGTCAGGGTGACCGATGCTGCTTTAAGGGGTCTGCTGGGGTGATGTTATTGCAGCTAGATGGTATACCTTCCCACAGGTAAAGTGTATCCCTAGGGCTTCCCAGTGTGTAGATGGTGGATGGTGAGAGGCGCAGTGAAGAACGAGGACACAAGGTTGCAGTTTTTTTACCTTTAGAGAGGGCTTCAGCATCCACAGTCCAGAGCACCAGATCACAGGGCAGGTAGAGTCCGGCCAGTTTGGAGTCAAGTCCAGAGTCCCCTTGTCCAGGTAGAAATTGGTAGCCTTCCTCTAGCGCCGTGGTATTGTAGTCCCTTACTGCTAAGCTTCTCATAAGGTCCTCACAGATGTTTTAGATGTTATGTCTCTCTCTCTCTCTCTGTCCCCCGGATAGGATAGGACAAACCCGTATGACCAGTGGCTTGAGGTGGTTTATAGGGACTCTATCATGCCCCAGCCTCTAAGGGGTGCCACCTTGCCTCCTGGGTGTAGGGCGGACAGGTAACGTGAAATTAGCTGTCCTGCCGGTCTCTGGAGCAAGGCATAAAGGGTCGTTGCTCCCTCGGTGTTCCGGCTACTGGCATCCTGCGCCTCAGAAGGAGGCAGCCTGTGTAGAGCTGGTGTCCACTCCTTTGCTACGACTTCTTTTCACACTCTCTACAATACAGTTCTCCTTCAGCATCTCTTTCTAGGAGCTGCAGCTCTCAGGGCATTAACAGCTCCGTGTCCTTCCTCGATCTCTGACAGGATCCCACCCCTGTCAGGGACCAACTACCTGAGCAGAGCTCAGCCAGCAACTAACTAACTTGTCCTACAGGCAACCAGTTTTACCTATGTGAGGAGTGATCTTAGAAATAGGAGCAGAGCTCCCCCTGGCGGCCTGGAGTGTGAAATGTGTTGCATGTTTGTGATACCTGGATGCAGCTGTTCTTCTTTGCCTCCAAACGTAACATCACTCTCCCCTAGAGGAAAATGACTACTGCAACGACAAGGATCCTGGGGCTCTGCACTCGCAGCATTCCGGAAGCTGGCAGAGGGCTGACAGCCCCTCTGTCTTTGAATTGGAGACCCCATGGCGTGCTGTGGGGTCCCGATCATTGCCATGGTGACCCCGTATCGTTATGACGACATCCGGGTCACCAGAGCTAGGAAACTTGCTGATTATGCACAATGCATGATCAGAAAGTTTCTCTGTCAGTGCAGAGATGACAGTTTCTACAGCATAGGGATGCTGTTGCATCCCCATGCAGTTGAAGCGATCAACCTGCAAAAAATGGTAGTCGCATTGTGGGACGAAGTAAAAAAGTTAAAAAAAAGTTTTTTTTTAATAATTGTAAAAACATAAAAAAATAAAAAATAATAATGCATCAAAAGTAGTGTTGAGCATTCCGATACCGCAAGTATCGGGTATCGGCCGATACTTGCGGGTATCGGAATTCCGATACCGAGATCCGATACTTTTGTGGTATCGGGTATCGGTATCGAAACAACATTAATGTAAAAATGTGTAAAAGAGAGAATTAAAATAAAAAATATTGCTATACTCACCTCTCCGACGCAGCCTGCACCTTACCGAGGGAAGCGGCAGCGTTCTTTGTTTAAAATTCGCGCTTTTCTTTCCTTTACGTGAAGTCCCGGCTTGTGATTGGTTGCGTCGCAGTCACATGGGCGACGCAACCAATCACAGCAAGCCGTGACGTAATTTCAGGTCCTTAAGGATTTTAAAATTACGTCCCGGCTTTGTGATTGGTTGCGTCGCAGTCACATTGGCGACGCAACCAATCACAGCAAGCCGTGACGTAATTTCAGGCCCTTAAGGATTTTAAAATTACGTCCCGGCTTTGTGATTGGTTGCGTCGCAGTCACATGGGCGACGCAACCAATCACAAGCCGTGACGTCACGGGAGGCTGGACAAGCGCGCATTTTAAAATGCGCGCGTGTCCAGCCTCCCGTGACGTCACGGCTTGTGATTGGTTGCGTCGCCCATGTGACTGCGACGCAAC
Organism: Ranitomeya variabilis; assembly: GCF_051348905.1. NCBI lineage: Eukaryota > Metazoa > Chordata > Amphibia > Anura > Dendrobatidae > Ranitomeya > Ranitomeya variabilis. The sequence continues at coordinate 376,417,315 of NC_135235.1, read as the reverse complement.
CAATCACAAAGCCGGGACGTAATTTTAAAATCCTTAAGGGCCTGAAATTACGTCACGGCTTGCTGTGATTGGTTGCGTCGCCCATGTGACTGCGACGCAACCAATCACAAAGCCGGGACTTCACGTAAGGAAAGAAAAGCGCGAATTTTAAGCAAACAACGCTGCCGGTTCCCTCGGAGAGGTGAGTATAGCAATATTTTTTATTTTAATTCTTTCTTTTACATATTAATATGGTTCCCAGGGCCTGAAGGAGAGTTTCCTCTCCTTCAGACCCTGGGAACCATCAGGAATACCGTCCGATACTTGAGTCCCATTGACTTGTATTGGTATCGGGTATCGGTATCGGATTGGATCCGATACTTTGCCGGTATCGGCCGATACTTTCCGATACCGATACTTTCAAGTATCGGACGGTATCGCTCAACACTAATCAAAAGATATTGTACCTATAAACAAATATTTGAGTGAAAAAAATATAAATAAGCGTGCACATATTTGGTATCGCCGCATCCTCAACGACCTGACCTATAAAACTGTCCGACTAGTTAACCCCTTTAGTGAGCACCATAATAAAATAAATAAAAAATAAGGCAAAAAACAATGCTTTATCATCACTCCGAACAAAAAGTGGAATAAAACGCGATCAAAAAGACCGATATAAATAAACATGGTACCACTGAAAACGACATCTTGTCCTGCAAAAATCAAGCCACATACAGCTCCATCAGTGGAAAAGTAAAAAAGTTATAGCTCTCAGAATAAAATGATGCAAAAATAATTATTTTGTCTATTAAATAGCTTTTATTGTGGAAAAGCGCCAAAACATAAAGACATACAGTACAGACCAAAAGTTTGGACTCACCTTCTCATTTAAAGATTTTTCTGTATTTTCATGACTATGAAAATTGTACATTCCCACTGAAGGCATCAAAACTATGAATTAACACATGTGGAATTATATACTTAACAAAAAAATGTGAAACAACTGAAAATATGTCTTATATTCTAGGTTCTTCAAAGTAGCCACCTTTTGCTTTCATGACTGCTTTGCACACTCTTGGCATTCTCTTGAAGAGCTTCAAGAGATAGCCTCCGGAAATGGTTTTCACTTCACAGGTGTGCCCTGTCGGGTTTAATAAGTGGGATTTCTTGCCTTATAAGTGGGGTTGGGACCATCAGTTGTGTTGAGCAGAAGTCTGGTGGATACACACCTGATAGTCCTACTGAATAGGCTGTTAGAATTTGTATTATGGCAAGAAAAAAGCAGCTAAGTAAAGAAAAAAAAAAGTGGCCATCATTACTTTAAGATATGAAGGTCAGTCAGTCCGAAAAATTGGGAAAACTTTGAAAGTGTCCCCAAGTGCCGTTGCAAAAACCATCACGCACTACAAAGAAACCGTCTCACATGAGGACCGCCCCAGGAAAGGAAGACCAAGAGTCACCTCTGCTTCTGGGGATAAGTTTATCCGAGTCACCAGCCTCAGAAATTGTCAGTTAACAGCAGCTCAGATTAGAGACCAGGCCAATGCCACACAGAGTTCTGGCAGCAGACACATATCTACAACAACTGTTAAGAGGAGACTTTGTGCAGCAGGCTTTCATGGTAAAATAGCTGCTAGGAAACCACTGCTAAGGACAGGCAACAAGCAGAAGAGACTTGGAATGGACAAGGAATGGACATTAGACCAGTGGAAATCTGTGTTTTGGTCTGATGAGTCCAAATTTGAGATCTTTAGTTCCGACCACCGTGTCTTTGTGCGACGCAGAAAAGGTAAACGGATTAACTCTACATGCCTGGTTCCCACCGAGAAGCATGGAGGAGAAGATGTGATGGTGTGGGGGTGCTTTGCTGGTGACACTATGGGGGATTTATTCAAAATTGAAGGCATACTGAACCAGCATGGCTACCACAGCATCTTGCAGCCCATCATTTATTTTTCAACAGGTCCAAACACACCTCCAAGCTGTGTAAGGGCTATTTGACCAAGAGGGAGAGTGATGGGGTGCTACACCAGATGAGCTGGCCTCCACAGTCACCAGACCTGAACCCAATCGAGATGGTTTGGGGGTGAGCTGGACCGAAGAGTGAAGGCAAAAGGGCAACAAGTGCTAAGCATCTCTGGGAACTCCAAGATTGTTGGAAGACCATTTCCGGTGACTACCTCTTGAAGCTCATGAAGGGAATGCCAAGAGTGTGCAAAGCAGTCATCAAAGCAAAAGGTGGCTACTTTGAAGAACCTAGAATATAAGACATATTTTCAGTTGTTTCACACTTTTTGGTTAAGTATATAATTCGACATGTGTTAATTCATAGTTTTGATGCCTTCAGTATGAATTTACAATTTTCATAGTCATGAAAATACAGAAAAATCTTTAAATGAGAAGGTGTGTCCAAACTTTTGGTCTTTACTGTATGTGGGGTATCGCTGTAATCATGCTGACTCGAAGAATAAAACTGTCTTATCAAGTTTACCACACACGGAACAGGATTACCTCCCCCAACCAAAAATAAAAATCCTGAATTGCTGGTTTTTGTTCATTCTGCCTCCCAAAAATCGGAATAGAAAGCGATCTAAAAATGTCATGTGCCTGAAAATGGTACCAATAAAAACATCAAATTGTCCCGCTAAAAACAAGCCATCACATGGCTCTATGGGCCAAAATGTGGAAGAATTATAGCTCTCAAAATATGATAATGCAAAAACTATTTTTTGCAATAAAAAGCATGTTTTAGTGTGAGACAGCGGCCAAACATAAAAACCTGGTGTACAGTAAATCTGGTTTCGCTATAATCACATCGACCCAAAGAATAAAGTTGCCCAATCACTAATACTGCACGAGGAATAGCGTAAATATTAAATAAAACCAATTCTTCACCTGGTGTTGATTTTTTCATTCTGCCTCCCAAAGATTGCATTAAGGCTCGGTGCATATTTATCCTGCGCTCTGCACTTGCATTGGGGTTTCCATGTAAATCTCTGAAATACGTGATTCAGACGGAATCTCAGGTGGAAGATTCCCTATAATATGGCAGATGGGGCACTGTAGATGCCGTCTGACCTGTGAATCAGCGGTGTCCAACTTTTTAGGATTGCATAAAAGTGACGTCGACCACAGTGTTGTGCATTTCATTATAGTGAATGGATCACATCACTCAGAGATTTAGATGAAAATCCCAAAGTTAGTGGTCAGCATAAAGTGCCGGATAGCTGTGATCCAAAACGTTATGTAAATGTGTTCCCAATAAAAGCTTCAACTCAATCCACAAAAAAAAAAAAGTCCCCACTCAGGTCTGTCATCTGTTAATGGAAATACAAGGGGCTTCCACATTACTGGTAGTACAAAGGATCTCGAAAAGCGAAATGGCTCTTCATCCGCCAAAAGAAATTTAGCATATTCTCTAGCTCTCAAATCCAAATGCCCCCTCCCTTCTGAACCCCACTGTGTACCTAAACTATATATTGCGCCCACGTTTGGCATTTCTGAAGCAATGAGAGCCCACCTAACTTACAGGTGCATGCCTCCAGAAGCACGGGCTGGGCATAACATATTGGTGACTGTAGCGTACTGGTCATTACGGTGTATTGGTCACTACAACGGCAGTTTCCAATTTTCACTCGGTAACATTCATTGCTGCTTGTTTCTGAAAAATACCCATGAAGTCAAAATCGTCACTACTCCTGTAGATAAATTCCCTTAGGTGTACAGTTTCCAAAATGGAGTGACTTGAGAGGGGATTCTGCTCTTCTAGCAATTAGGGGCTCTATATATGGAGTCGGCAAACTGTTCTAGAAAAATCTGCGCTCCATGAGGCAAATAGCACTTCATTCCTCCCGAGTCGCTCCTTATGGCTAAGTACTACTGTACAGCCACATATTTGGTATTGCCACGTTTAGTAGAAATTGTGAGAAATTATGGTGCCATTTTTACCTACTTCTTGTGTAAAAATGTAAAATCTGGGGCTAAATTAAATTTGGGTGGTAAAAATGTAGTTATTTTGTTCACTTCACTGCCAAATGGTATAAAATTCTGTGACACACCCGTGGTGTCAATATGATCACTGCATCCCTAGATGAATTCTTTGAGAGGTGTAGTTTGCAAAATGGGGTTACTTATGGGGAGTTCTCCTGTTCTGGCACCTCATGGGCTCTCCCAGTGGGTCATGGCACCTGCAAACCATAACAGTAAAATCTGCACTATAGTATGGCGCTCCTTGCCTTCTGAGCTTTGCACTGTGCCTGAAAAATATCTCCCAATACATGTTAGGGTATTGGCGCACTCAGGAAAAAATGAACCACGGTTTGTTGTAAAAAAAAATTCCTATTAGCCCTTAGAAAATGTAAATACTTGGGACTAAGGCTACTTTCACACATCAGGTTTTCAGTGTCAGGCTAAATCCAGCGAATTTTCAAAAAACCGGATCAGGCGAATGTTGCCGCCGGATCAGGTTTTTTTCCCATAGACTTGAATTAGTGCCGGATTGCACCGGATGACATTGCGTTTTGTCCGGTTTTCACCGGATCCGGCAAATCTGCCGCTTCCGGTTTCTTGAAAAAACATCCATTGCAACGGTTTTTGTCTCCGGCGAAAAAGCCTGAAGCGCCAGATCCGGTGCTTCTGGCTGTTTGCTACAATGAAAGCCTATGGGAGCCGGTACCGGATCCGGAAAAAGGTGGATCCGGCTGCCTGATCCGGTTTTTTAAACTGAGCATGCTCCAATTTTTTTTTATCCAATAATCTAGATAGGCTAGCCGGATCCGTCAAAAAAAATGTCAGTTTTTCAAAATCTGGGCCGGATCCAGTTTTTCCAACATTCGCCGGATTTAGCCTGACACTGAAAACCTGATGTGTGAAAGTAGCCTAAAAGAACATTTTAGTGGTAAAAATGTAATTTATTCTTCCTTTACCGTTCAGTGGTATTAAATTATATGAGACACATGTGGTATCTAGTGTTGAGCGATACCGTCAGATACTTGAAAGTATCGGTATCGGAAAGTATCGGTCGATACCGGCAAAGTATCGGATCTAATCCGATACCGATACCCGATACCAATACAAGTCAATGGGACTCAAGTATCGGACGGTATCCCTGATGGTTCCCAGGGTCTGAAGGAGAGGAAACTCTCCTTCAGGCCCTGGGATCCATAACAATGTGTAAAAGAAAGAATTAAAATAAAAAATAGGGATATACTCACCTCTCTGACGCAGCCTGGACTTTACCGCCGTAACCGGGAGCCGTTGTACCTAAGAATGCGAGCTTGAAGGGCCTTAGATGAGGTCACTGTGCTCTGATTGGTCCGTAGCGGTCGCGTGACCGCTACGCGACCAATCACAAAGCCGTGACGTCACCTAAGGTCTTTCAAGCGCTTGAAATACCTTAGAAGACGTCCGCAGCTTCTGATTGGTCGCGTAGCGGTCGCGTGACCGCTACGCGACCAATCACAAAGCCGTGACGTCACCTAAGGTATTTCAAGCGCTTGAAAGACCTTAGGTGACGTCACGGCTTTGTGATTGGTCTCGTGGCGGTCACATGGGCCGTCGCGACCAATCACAAAGCCATGACGTCATCTTAAGGTCCTTCATGCGCTGATTCTTAGGAAGGAAGGCTGCCGGAAACAAGCAGGGCGCGTCCGAGGGTGAGTATATTCCTATTAGGTATATACTCACCCTCGGCTTCTTTCCGGCAGCCTTCCTTCCTAAGAATCAGCGCGTGAAGGACCTTAAGATGACGTCACGGCTTTGTGATTGGTCGCGACGGCCCATGTGACCGCTACGGACCAATCAGAGCGCAGTGACCTCATCTAAGGCCCTTCAAGCGCGCATTCTTAGGTACAACGGCTCCCGGTTACGGCGGTAAAGTCCAGGCTGCGCCGGAGAGGTGAGTATATCCCTATTTTTTATTTTAATTCTTTCTTTTACACATTGATATTAATCCCGATACCGATTCCCGATACAACAAAAGTATCGGATCTCGGTATCGGAATTCCGATACCGGCAAGTATCGGCCGATACCCGATACTTGCGGTATCGGAATGCTCAACACTAGTAGTGTCAATATGATCACTTGCACCCCTAGATGAATTCATTGGGGAGTGTAGTTTGTAAAATGAGTTCACATATAGGGGGTTTCTGCTGTTCTGGTACCTCAGGGGCTCTGCCAATGTGTCATGGCACCCTTTAACCCTTCCAGCAAAATTTGACCTTCAATATGGCGCCTCTTCCCTTCTGAGCTTCGCACCAGGCAGATGCCCGCTGGGCCGGCGGCTCTGAGCTTTGAAATGGGTCACTGGCCCTTTAAATCTTCTGCACAGGCCCTGGTGCATGCATACTCTCTCTGTGCACGCGCTGACCAGGGCTGCGGCAGCCCGCGGCAGCTCGTGAGCGTGGCCCTCGTCAGTGTGGACAAGCAGGACAGAGAGCCCCAGGGCCTGTGTAGAAGTTTGAAAGGCCCACTGCGGCGTGCACAGTATGCCTGAAATTGACAGGACCGGAAACTGGAGGCAGAGCCGCGCTTCTGGGGAGCGACTGTGAGGTAAGTATACAAACCTTTTTTTCTGTACAAAATTAAATGGGTAAGGAAGAGGAGGAATTCCATATGATGACGGGGAAGGAGTAAGGGGACTGCACATGATGATGTGGGGGTTAAAGAGGGACTGCACATGATGTGGGCAGGTTAAAGGGGGACTGCACATGATGATGTGGGGAGGGAGGTTAAAGGGAGACTGCACATGATGGGGGTTAAAGGGGGACTGCACATGATGATGTGAGGAGGGGGGTTAAAAGGGACTGCACATGATGTGGGGAGGAGGTTAAAGGGGGACTGCACATGATGTGGGGAGGAGGTTAAAGGGGGATTGCACATGATGATGTGGGGAGGGGGTTAAAGGGGGACTGCAGATGATGATGGTGGGAGGGGGTTAAAAGGGCGACTGCACATTATGTGGGGAGGGGTTTAAAGGGGGGCTGCACATGATGATGGAGGAAGGAGTAAGGGGGACTGCACATGATGTGGGGGATTAAAGGGGGACTGCACATGATGATGTGGGGAGGGGGTTAAAGGGTGACTGCACATGATGACGTGGGGGGTTAAAGGGGGATTGTACATGATGATATGGGGAGGGGGATAAAGGGGGACTGCACATGATGATGGGGAAGGAGAAATGGGGACTGCACATGATGATGTGGGGGTTAAAGAGGGACTGCACATGATATGGGCAGGTTAAAGGGGGACAGCACATGATGATGTGGGGAGGAGGGTTAAAGGGAGACTGCACATGATGAGGGGAGGGGGATTAAAGGGGGACTGCACATGATGATGTGGAGAGGAAGTTAAAGAGAGACTGCACATGATGTGGGGGTTAAAAAGAACTGCAAAGGATGACATGGGGTAAAGGGCACTGCACTTGATGATGTGGGGGGGGTTAAAGGGGGACTGCACATGATGATGTGGGGAGGGTGTTAAAATGAACTGAAAAGGATGACATGGGGTAAAGGGACTGCACATGAAGAAGTGGGGGTTAAAGTGGGACTGCACATGAAGTGGGGGTAAAGGGGACTGCACATGATGAAGTGGGTGTAAAGGGGACTGCACATGATGAAGCGGGGGGAAGGGGACTGCATATGATGAAGTGGGGGAGGGGGACTGCACATGATGTAGTGGGGGAGGGGATGGGCGACTGCAAATGATGAATTGAGAGTGAGGGAGGAGGGACAGCAAATGAATTGAAGGTGGGGGTGGGGAGAGCGAATGATGATTTGGGGAGAGAGCAAATAATAATGAATTTTGAGGGTGGGGGTGTGAATGATGTATTGAATTTGGGGGTAGAGCTGTGGATAATGAATAGAGGGTGGGAGAGAGAAGACATGACAATGAATTGGGGTAGAAGGGGCATGTAAATATAATGATACCTGGATGCAGCTGTCCTTCTTTGCCTCCAAACGTAACATTACTCTCCCCTAGAGGAAAATGACTACTGCAACGACAAGGATCCTGGGGTTCTGCACTCGCAGCATTCCGGAAGCTGGCAGAGGGCTGACAGCCCCTCTGTCTTTGAATTGGAGACCCCATGGCGTGCTGTGGGGTCCCGATCATTGCCATGGTGACCCCATATTGTTATGACGACATCCGGGTCACCAGAGCTAGGAAACTTGCTGATTATGCACAGTGCATGATCAGAAATTTTCTCTGTCAGTGCAGAGATGACAGTTTCTACAGCATAGGGATGCTGTTGCATCCCCAAGCAGTTGAAGCGATCAACCTGCAAAAAATGGTAGTCGCATTGTGGGACGAAGTGAAAAAGTTAAAAAAAGTGGGGGTTTTAACCCCTTCACCCCCAAGGGTGGTTTGCACGTTATGGACCGGGCCAATTTTTACAATTCTGACCACTGTCCCTTTATGAGGTTATAACTCTGGAACGCTTCAACGGATCCTGGTGATTCTGACATTGTTTTCTCGTGACATATTGTACTTCATTATAGTGGTAAAATTTATTTGATATTACCTGCGTTTATTTGTGAAAAAAATGGAAATTTGGTGAAAATTTTGAAAATTTCGCAATTTTCCAAATTTGAATTTTTATGCAATTAAATCACAGTAATATGTCACACAAAATACTTAATAAGTAACATTTCCCACATGTCTACTTTACATCAGCATCATTTTGGAACCAAAATTTTTTTTTGTTAGGGAGTTATAATGGTTAAAAGTTGACCAGCAATTTCTCATTTTTACAACACCATTTTTTTTTAGGGACCACATCTCATTTGAAGTCATTTTGAGGGGTCTATATGATAGAAAATACCCAAGTGTGACACCATTCTAAAAACTTCACCCCTCAAGGTGCTCAAAACCACATTCAAAAAGTTTATTAACCCTTCAGGTGTTTCACAGGAATTTTTGGAATGTTTAAATAAAAATGAACATGTAACTTTTTTTCACACAAAATGTAATTCAGCTCCAATTTGTTTTATTTTACCAAGGGTAACAGGAGAAAATGGACCCCAAAAGATGTTATACAATTTGTCCTGAGTACGCCGATACCCCATATGTGGGGGTAAACCACTGTTTGGGCGCATGACAAAGCTCGGAAGCGAAGGAGCGCCATTTGACTTTTCAATGCAAAATTGACTGGAATTGAGATGGGATGCCATGTTGCGTTTGGAGAGCCACTGATGTGCCTAAACATTGAAACCCCCCACAAGTGACACCATTTTGGAAAGTAGACCCCCTAAGGAACTTATCTAGAGGTGTGGTGAGCACTTTGACCCACCAAGTGCTTCACAGAAGTTTATAATGCAGAACCGTAAAAATAAAAAATCATATTTTTTCACAAAAATGATCTTTTCGCCCCCAATTTTTTATTTTCCCAAGGGTAAGAGAAGAAATTGGACCCCAAAAGTTGTTGTACAATTTGTCCTGAGTACGCTGATACCCCATATGTGGGGGTAAACCACTGTTTGGGCGCATGGGAGAGCTCGAAGGGAAGGAGCGCCGTTTGACTTTTCACTGCAAAATTGACAGGAATTGAGATGGGACGCCATGTTGCGTTTGGAGAGCCACTGATGTGCCTAAACATTGAAACCCCCCACAAGTGACACCATTTTGGAAAGTAGACCCCCTAAGGAACTTATCTAGATGTGTGGTGAGCACTTTGACCCACCAAGTGCTTCACAGAAGTTTATAATGCAGAGCCGTAAAAATAAAACAAAAATTTTTTCCCACAAAAATTATATTTTAGCCCCCAGTTTTGTATTTTCCCGAGGGTAACAGGAGAAATTGGACCCAAAAAGTTGTTGTCCAATTTGTCCTGAGTATGCTGATACCCCATATGTGGGGGGGAACCACCGTTTGGGCGCATGGGAGGGCTCGGAAGGGATGGAGCGCCATTTGGAATGCAGACTTAGATGGAATGGTCTGCAGGCGTCACATTGCGTTTGCAAAGCCCCTAATGTACCTAAACAGTAAAAAAAAACCACAAGTGACACCATTTTGGAAAGTAGACCCCCTAAGGAACTCATCTAGATGTGTTGTGAGAGATTTGAACCCCTAAGTGTTTCACTACAGTTTATAACGCAGAGCCGTGCAAATAAAAAATATTTTTTTTTCCACAAAAATTATTTTTTAGCCCCCAGTTTTGTATTTTTCCAAGGGTAACAGGAGAAATTAGACCCTATATATTGTTGACCAATTTGTCCTGAGTATGCTGATACCTTATATCTGGGGGGGAACCACCGTTTGAGCGCATGGCAGAGCTCGGAAGGGAAGGAGCATCATTTGCAATGCAGACTTAGATGGATTGGTCTGCAGGCATCACATTGCGTTTGCAGAGCCCCTAACGTACCTAAACAGTAGAAACCCCCCACAAGTGACCCAATATTGGAAACTAGACCCCCCCAAGGAACTTATCTAGTTGTGTTGTGAGAACTTTGAACCCCCAAGTGTTTCACTACAGTTTATAACGCAGAGCCGTGAAAATAAAAAAATAAAAAGTTTCCCCCCAAAATTATTTTTTAGCCCCCAGTTTTGTATTTTCCCAATGGTAACAGGAGAAATTGGACCCCAAAAGTTGTTGTACAATTTGTCTTGAGTACGCTGATACCCCACATGTGGGGGGGAACCACCGTTTGGGCGCATGGGAGGGCTCGGAAGGGAAGGAGCGCCATTTGGAATGCAGACTTAGATGGAATGGTCTGCAGGCGTCACATTGCGTTTGCAGAGCCCCTAATGTACCTAAACAGTAGAAACCCCTAACAAGTGACCCAATATTGGAAACTAGACCCCCCAAAGAACTTATCTAGTTGTGTTGTGAGAACTTTGAACCCCCAAGTGTTTCACTACAGTTTATAACGCAGAGCCGTGAAAATAAAAAAATAAAAAATTTCCCCCCAAAATTATTTTTTAGCCCCCAGTTTTGTATTTTCCCAATGGTAACAGGAGAAATTGGACCCCAAAAGTTGTTGTCCAATTTGTCTTGAGTACGCTGATACCCCATATGTGGGGGGAACCACCGTTTGGGCGCATGGGAGGGCTCGGAAGGGAAGGAGCGCCATTTGGAATGCAGACTTAGATGGAATGGTCTGCAGGCGTCACATTGCGTTTGCAGAGCCCCTAATGTACCTAAACAGTAGAAACCCCCCACAAGTGACACCATTTTGGAAAGTAGACCCACTAAGGAACTCATCTAGATGTGTTGTGGGAGCTTTGAACCCCCTAGTGTTTCACTACAGTTTATAACGCAGAGCCATGCAAATAAAAAATTTTTTTTTTTCCACAAAAATTATATTTTAGCCCCTAGTTTTGTATTTTCCCAAGGGTAACAGGAGAAATTGGACCCCAAAAGTTGTTCTCCAATGTGTTGTGAGTACGCGGATACCCCATATGTTGGGGTAAACCCCTGTTTGGGCGCATGGGAGAGCTTGGAAGGGAAGGAGCACTGTTTTACTTTTTCAACGCAGAATTGGCTGGAATTGAAATGGGACACCATGTCACGTTTGGAGAGCCCCTGATGTGCCTAAACAGTGGAAACCCTCCAAATATAACTGAAACCCTAATCCACACACACCCCTAACCCTAATCCCAACGGTAACCCTAACCACACCTCTAACCCAGACACACCCCTAACCCTAATCCCAACCCTATTCCCAACCGTAAATGTAATCCAAACCCTAACCCTAACTTTAGCCCCAACCCTAACCCTAACTTTAGCCCCAACCCTAAATGTAGCCCTAACCCTAGCCCTAACCCTAGCCCTAACCCTAACCCTAGCGGGAAAATGGAAATAAATACATTTTTTTTATTTTTTTTATTTTTCCCTAACTAAGGCTACGTTCACATTAGCGTTCTGCGCCGCAGCGTCATGCGCCCCTATATTTAACATGGGGGCGCATGGACATGCGTTGCACTTGCGTTTTGCGACGCATGCGTCACTGCGGTGCACGCGTCATGGCGCAGAGGACGCAGCAAGTTGCATTTTTTGTGCGTCCAAAATCAAGCAAAAAAGGACGCATGCGTCGCAAAACGCAGCGTTGTGCATGCGTTGTGCATGCGGTGTTCCTGCGTTGTGCGTTGCGTCGCCGACGCTGCGGCGCACAACGCAAATGTGAACGTAGCCTAAGCGGGTGATGAAGGGGGGTTTGATTTACTTTTATAGCGGGTTATTTAGCGGATTTTTATGATTGGCAGCCGTCACACACTGAAAGACGCTTTTTATTGCAAAAAATATTTTTTGCGCTACCACATTTTGAGAGCTATAATTTTTCCATATTTGAGTCCACAGAGTCATGTGAGGTCTTGTTTTTTGCGGGACGAGTTGACGTTTTTATTGGTAACATGTTCGGGCACGGGAGATTTTTTGATCGCTTTTTATTCCGATTTTTGTGAGGCAGAATGACCAAAAACCAGCTATTCATTAATTTCTTTTGGGGGAGGCGTTTATACCGTTCCGCGTTTGGTAAAATGGATAAAGCAGTTTTATTCTTCGGGTCAGTACGATTACAGCGATATCTCGTTTACATCATTTTTTTATGTTTTGGCGCTTTTATACGATAAAAGCTATTTTATAGAAAAAATAATTATTTTGGCATCGCTTTATTCTGAGGACTATAACTTTTTTATTTTTTTGCTGATGATGGTGTATGGCGCCTCGTTTTTTGCGGGACAAGATGACTTTTTCAGCGGTACCATGGTTATTTATATCCGTCTTTTTGATCGCGTGTTATTCCACTTTTTGATTGGCGGTATGAGAATAAAGCGTTGTTTTTTGCCTCGGTTTTTTTTTTTTACGGTGTTCACTGAAGGAGTTAACTAGTTATGTAGTTTTATAGGTGGGGTCGTTATGGACGCGGCGATACTAAATATGTGTACTTTTATTGTTTGATTTTTTTTTATTTAGATAAAGAAATTTATTTATGGGAATATTTTTTTTTTTTTATTTATTTATTTAGGAATTTTTTTTTTATTTTTTTTTTAAACATGTGGACATTTTTTTTTTACTTTTTTACTTTGTCCCAGGGGGGGACATCACAGATCGGTGATTTGACAGTGTGCACAGCACTCTGTCATATCACCGATCTCACTGACAGGGCTGCAGGTTTACCAGCGTCTGCACTGAGCAGGCACTCGGTAAGCCACCTCCTTCCCTGCAGGACCCGGATGCCGCGGCCATCTTGGATCCGGGACCTGCAGCGAGGAAGGAGGTAGGAGACCCTCGGAGCAACGCGATCACATCGCGTTGCTCCGGGGGTCTCAGGGAAGCACGCAGGGAGCCCCCTCCCTGCGCGATGCTTCCCTATACCGCCGGTACACCGCGATCATGTTTGATCGCGGTGTGCCGGGGGTTAATGTGCCGGGGGTGGTCCATGACCGCTCCTGGCACATAGTGCCGGATGTCAGCTGCGATAGTCAGCTGACACCCGGCCGCGATCGGCCGCGCTCCCCCCGTGAGCGCGGCCGATCGTGCTGGACGTACTATTCCGTCCTTGGGAAGTAGGGCCCACCCCACATGGACGGAATAGTACGTCCAATGATAGAAAGGGGTTAATAATTGTAAAAACATAAAAAAATAAAAAATAATAATGCATCAAAAGATATTGTACCTATAAACAAATATTTGAGTGAAAAAAATATAAATAAGCATGCACATATTTGGTATCGCCGCATCCTCAACGACCTGACCTATAAAACTGTCCGACTAGTTAACCCCTTTAGTGAGCACCATAATAAAATAAATAAAAATTAAGGCAAAAAACAATGCTTTATCATCACTCCGAACAAAAAGTGGAATAAAACGCGATCAAAAAGACCGATATAAATAAACATGGTACCACTGAAAACGACATCTTTTCCTGCAAAAAACAAGCCACATACAGCTCCATCAGTGGAAAAGTAAAAAAGTTATAGCTCTCAGAATAAAATGATGCAAAAATAATTATTTTGTCTATTAAATAGCTTTTATTGTGGAAAAGCGCCAAAACATAAAGACATACAGTACAGACCAAAAGTTTGGACACACCTCATTTAAAGATTTTTCTGTATTTTCATGACTATGAAAATTCTAAATTCATACTGAAGGCATCAAAACTATGAATTAACACATGTCGAATTATATACTTAACCAAAAAGTGTGAAACAACTGAAAATATGTCTTATATTCTAGGTTCTTCAAAGTAGCCACCTTTTGCTTTGATGACTGCTTTGCACACTCTTGGCATTCCCTTCATGAGCTTCAAGAGGTAGTCACCGGAAATGGTCTTCCAACAATCTTGAAGGAGTTCCCAGAGATGCTTAGCACTTGTTGCCCTTTTGCCTTCACTCTTCGGTCCAGCTCACCCCCAAACCATCTCGATTGGGTTCAGGTCTGGTGACTGTGGAGGCCAGCTCATCTGGTGTAGCACCCCATCACTCTCCCTCTTGGTCAAATAGCCCTTACACAGCTTGGAGGTGTGTTTGGACCTGTTGAAAAATAAATGATGGGCTGCAAGATGCTGTGGTAGCCATGCTGGTTCAGTATGCCTTCAATTTTGAATAAATCCCCCATAGTGTCACCAGCAAAGCACCCCCACACCATCACATCTTCTCCTCCATGCTTCTCGGTGGGAACCAGGCATGTAGAGTTAATCCGTTTACCTTTTCTGCGTCGCACAAAGACACGGTGGTCGGAACTAAAGATCTCAAATTTGGACTCATCAGACCAAAACACAGATTTCCACTGGTCTAATGTCCATTCCTTGTCCATTCCAAGTCTCTTCTGCTTGTTGCCTGTCCTTAGCAGTGGTTTCCTAGCAGCTATTTTACCATGAAAGCCTGCTGCACAAAGTCTCCTCTTATCAGTTGTTGTAGATATGTGTCTGCTGCCAGAACTCTGTGTGGCATTGGCCCTTGATGAGCTTCAAGAGATAGCCTCTGGAAATGGTTTTCACTTCACAGGTGTGCCCTGTCGAGTTTAATAAGTGGGATTTCTTGCCTTATAAGTGGGGTTGGGACCATTAGTTGTGTTGAGCAGAGGTCTTGTGGATACACAGCTGATAGTCCTACTATGTGGGGTATCGCTGTAATCATGCTGACTCGAAGAATAAAACTGTCTTATCAAGTTTACCACACACGGAACAGGATTACCTCCCCCAACCAAAAATTAAAATCCTGAATTGCTGGTTTTTGTTCATTCTGCCTCCCAAAAATCGGAATAGAAAGCGATCTAAAAATGTCATGTGCCTGAAAATGGTACCAATAAAAACATCAAATTGTCCCGCTAAAAACAAGCCATCACATGGCTCTATGGGCCAAAATGTGGAAGAATTATAGCTCTCAAAATATGATAATGCAAAAACTATTTTTTGCAATAAAAAGCATGTTTTAGTGTGAGACAGCGGCCAAACATAAAAACCCGGTGTACAGTAAATCTGGTTTCGCTGTAATCACATCGACCCAAAGAATAAAGTTGCCCAATCACTAATACTGCACGAAGAATAGCGTAAATATTAAATAAAACCAATTCTTCACCTGGTGTTGATTTTTTCATTCTGCCTCCCAAAGATTGCATTAAGTCTCGGTGCATATTTATCCTGCGCTCTGCACTTGCATTGGGGTTTCCATGTAAATCTCTGAAATACGTGATTCAGACGGAACCTCAGGTGGAAGATTCCCTATAATATGGCAGATAGGGGCACTGTAGATGCCGTCTGACCTGTGAATCAGCGGTGTCCAACTTTTTAGGATTGCATAAAAGTGACGTCGACCACAGTGTTGTGCACTTCATTATAGTGAATGGATCACATCACTCAGAGATTTAGATGTAAATCCCAAAGTTAGTGGTCAGCGTAATGCGCCGGATAGCTGTGATCCAAAACGTTATGTCAATGTGTTCCCAATAAAAGCTTCAACTCAATCCACAAAAAAAAAAAAAAGTCCCCACTCAGGTCTGTCATCTGTTAATGGAAATACAAGGGGCTTCCACATTACTGGTAGTACAAAGGATCTCAAAAAGCGAAATGGCTCTTCATCCGCCAAAAGAAATTTAGCAAATTCTGAGCTCTCAAATCCAAATGCCCCCTCCCTTCTGAACCCCACTGTGTACCTAAACTATATATTGCGCCCACGTTTGGCATTTCTGAAGCAATGAGAGCCCACCTAACTTACGGGTGCATGCCTCCAGAAGCATGGGCTGGGCATAACATATTGGTGACTGTAGCGTACTGGTCATTACGGTGTATTGGTCACTACAATGGCAGTTTCCAATTTTCACTCGGTAACATTCATTGCTGCATGTTTCTGAAAAATACCCATGAAGTCAAAATCGTCACTACTCCTGTAGATAAATTCCCTAAGGGGTACAGTTTCCAAAATGGAGTGACTTGAGAGGGGATTCTGCTCTTCTAGCAATTAGAGGCTCTATATATGGAGTCGGCAAACTGTTCTAGAAAAATCTGCGCTCCATGAGGCAAATAGCACTCCATTCCTCCCGAGTCGCTCCTTATGGCTAAGTACTACTGTACAGCAACATATTTGGTATTGACACGTTTAGTAGAAATTGTGAGAAATTATGGTGCCATTTTTACCTACTTCTTGTGTAAAAATGTAAAATCTGGGGCTAAATTAAATTTGGGTGGTAAAAATGTAGTTATTTTGTTCACTTCACTGCCAAATGGTATAACATTCTGTGACACACCCGTGATGTCAATATGATCACTGCATCCCTAGATGAATTCTTTGAGAGGTGTAGTTTGCAAAATGGGGTTACTTATGGGGAGTTCTCCTGTTCTGGCACCTCATGGGCTCTCCCAGTGGGTCATGGCACCTGCAAACCATAACAGTAAAATCTGCACTATAGTATGGCGCTCCTTGCCTTCTGAGCTTTGCACTGTGCC
Organism: Ranitomeya variabilis; assembly: GCF_051348905.1. Lineage (NCBI taxonomy): Eukaryota > Metazoa > Chordata > Amphibia > Anura > Dendrobatidae > Ranitomeya > Ranitomeya variabilis. The sequence goes on along the minus strand of NC_135235.1, from coordinate 376,400,455 downwards.
TGAAAAATATCTCCCAATACATGTTAGGGTATTGGCGCACTCAGGAAAAAATGAACCACGGTTTGTTGTAAAAAAAAATTCCTATTAGCCCTTAGAAAATGTAAATACTTGGGACTAAGGCTACTTTCACACATCAGGTTTTCAGTGTCAGGCTAAATCCAGCGAATTTTCAAAAAAACGGATCAGGCGAATGTTGCCGCCGGATCAGGTTTTTTTCCCATAGACTTGAATTAGTGCCGGATTGCACCGGATGACATTGCGTTTTGTCCGGTTTTCACCGGACCCGGCAAATCTACCGCTTCCGATTTCTTGAAAAAACGTCCATTGCAACGTTTTTTGTCTCCGGCGAAAAAGCCCGAAGCGCTAGATCCGGTGCTTCTGGCTGTTTGCTACAATGAAAGCCTATGGGAGCCGGTACCGGATCCGGAAAAAGGCGGATCCGGCGGTCTGATCCGGTTTTTTAAACTGAGCATGCTCCAATTTTTTTTTATCCAATAATCTAGATAGGCTAGCCGGATCCGTCAAAAAAACGTCAGTTTTTCAAAATCTGGGCCGAATCCAGTTTTTCCAACATTCGCCGGATTTAGCCTGACACTGAAAACCTGATGTGTGAAAGTAGCCTAAAAGAACATTTTAGTGGTAAAAATGAAATTTATTCTTCCTTTACCGTTCAGTGGTATTAAATTATATGAGGCACATGTGGTGTCAATATGATCACTTGCACCTCTAGATGAATTCATTGGGGAGTGTAATTTGTAAAATGAGTTCACATATAGGGGGTTTCTGCTGTTCTGGCACCTCAGGGGCTCTGCCAATGTGTCATGGCACCCTTAAACCCTTCCAGCAAAATTTGACCTTCAATATGGCGCCTCTTCCCTTCTGAGCTTCGCACTAGGCAGATGCCCGCTGGGCTGGCAGCTCTGAGCTTTGAAATGGGTCACTGGCCCTTTAAATCTTCTGCACAGGCCCTGGTGCAAGCATACTCTCTCTGTGCATGCGCTGACCAGGGCTGCGGCAGCCCGCGGCAGCTCGTGAGCGTGGCCCTCGTCAGTGTGGACAAGCAGGACAGAGAGCACCAGGGCCTGTGTAGAAGTTTGAAAGGCCCACTGCGGCGTGCACAGTACACATGAAATTGACAGGACCGGAAACTGAAGGCAGAGCCGCGCTTCTGGGGAGCGACTGTGAGGTAAGTATACAAACCTTTTTTTTTCTGTACAAAATTAAATGGGTAAGGAAGAGGAGGAATTCCACATGATGACGGGGGAAGGAGTAAGGGGACTGCACATGATGATGTGGGGGTTAAAGAGGGACTGCACATGATGTGGGCAGGTTAAAGGGGGACTGCACATGATGATGTGGGGAGGGGGGTTAAAGGGAGACTGCACATGATGGGGGGTTAAAAGGGACTGCACATGATGTGGGGAGGGGGATTAAAGGGGGACTGCACATGATGATGTGGGGAGGAGGTTAAAGGGGGACTGCACATGATGATGTGGGGAGGGGGTTAAAGGGGGACTGCAGATGATGATGGTGGGAGGGGGTTAAAGGGGGGACTGCACATGATGTGGGGAGGGGTTTAAAGGGGGGCTGCACATGATGATGGAGGAAGGAGTAAGGGGGACTGCACATGATGTGGGGGATTAAAGGGGGACTGCACATGATGATGTGGGGAGGGGGTTAAAGGGTGACTGCACATGATGACGTGGGGGGTTAAAGGGGGATTGTACATGATGATATGGGGAGGGGGGATAAAGGGGGACTGCACATGATGATGGGGAAGGAGAAATGGGGACTGCACATGATGATGTGGGGGTTAAAGAGGGACTGCACATGATGTGGGCAGGTTAAAGGGGGACTGCACATGATGATGTGGGGAGGGGGGTTAAAGGGAGACTGCACATGATGTGGGGGGTTAAAGGGAGACTGCACATGATGATGTGAGGGGGGGTTAAAAGGGACTGCTGTTATGATCCCAATGGCAAAGGATCTCAGAGATTACAGCAAAGTCTGCAAACATAAATACCAGCTCATAGGGACGTGGTAACTAGGCTGACCATATACCTGATCCTAGCACAAACACTAACAGTAGCCGGGGAACGTGCCTACGTTGATCCTAGACGTCTCGCGCCAGCCGGAGAACTAACTAACCCTATAAGGGAAAATAAGACCTCTCTTGCCTCCAGAGAAAAGACCCCAAAGTAATACAAGCCCCCAACAAATAATAACGGTGAGGTAAGAAGAAAAGACAAACGTAAGAATGAACTAGATTTTAGCAAAGAGAGGCCCACTGACTAATAGCAGAATATAGTAAGATGACTTATATGGTCAGCAAAAACCCTGCAAAATATCCACGCTGAATATCCAAGAACCCCCAAACCGACTAACGGTGTGGGGGGAGAATATCAGCCCCTAGAGCTTCCAGCGATATCAGGAATCACATTTTGTACAAGCTGGACAAAAATATAAACAATGCAAATGATCAAAAATAAGAAAGCAGGACTTAGCTTATCTTGCAAAGAACCAGGACCTGAAGACAGGAGCAAACAGAAATGAACTGATTACAACGATGCCAGGCACTGGACTGAGAATCCAGGAAGTTTAAATAGCAACACCCCAGGCCTAACGAAGCAGGTGAGTACCAACCTGGTAAAAGACAATCCAAGTGCCAAATCACTAGTGACCACAAGAGGGAGCCAAGAAGTATAGTTCACAACAGTACCCCCCCTTTAAGGAGGGGTCACCGAACCCTCACCAAGACCACCAGGGCGACCAGGATGAGCAGCGTGGAAGGCACGAACCAAATCGGCCGCATGAACATCAGAGGCGGCCACCCAGGAATTATCCTCCTGACCATAGCCCTTCCATTTGACCAAATACTGAAGCCTCCGTCTAGAGAGACGAGAATCCAAGATCTTCTCTACCACGTACTCCAACTCGCCCTCAACCAACACCGGAGCAGGAGGCTCAACAGCAGGAACCACAGGCACAACGTACCGCCGCAACAAAGACCTATGGAACACGTTGTGAATGGCAAACGACACCGGAAGATCCAAACGAAAAGAAACCGGGTTAAGAATTTCCAAAATTTTATAAGGACCAATAAAGCGATGCTTAAACTTAGGAGAGGAAACCTTCAGAGGGACATACCGAGAAGACAACCAAACCAAATCCCCAACACGAAGTCGGGGGCCCACACCGCGGCGGCGGTTGGCAAAACGCTGAGCCTTCTCCTGTGACAACTTCAAGTTGTCCACCACAAGATTCTAAATCCGCTGCAACCTATCCACCACGGAATCCACCCCAGGACAGTCAGAAGACTCAACATGACCCGAGGAGAAACGAGGATGAAAACCAGAGTTGCAGAAGAATGGCGAAACCAAAGTAGCGGAACTAGCTCGATTATTAAGGGCAAACTCCGCCAATGGCAAGAAGGTCACCCAATCATCCTGGTCCGCAGAAACAAAACATCTCAAATAAGCCTCCAGTGTCTGATTAGTTCGCTCCGTTTGACCATTAGTCTGAGGATGGAAGGCAGATGAAAATGACAAATCAATGCCCATTTTAGCACAAAAAGATCGCCAGAATCTGGACACAAACTGGGATCCTCTGTCAGACACGATATTCTCCGGAATGCCGTGTAAACGAACCACATTCTGAAAAAACAAAGGAACCAGATCGGAAGAGGAAGGCAACTTAGGCAAGGGTACCAAATGGACCATCTTGGAAAAATGATCACACACCACCCAGATGACAGACATTCCTTGAGACACCGGAAGATCAGAAATGAAATCCATGGAAATGTGTGTCCAAGGCCTCTTCGGGACGGGCAAGGGCAGAAGCAACCCGCTAGCACGAGAACAACAAGGCTTAGCCCGAGCACAAGTCCCACAGGACTGCACAAATGACCGCACATCCCGTGACAAGGAAGGCCACCAAAAGGACCTAGCCACCAAATCTCGGGTACCAAAAATTCCCGGATGCCCTGCCAACACCGAGGAATGAACCTCGGAAATGACTTTGCTGGTCCATTTATCAGGAACAAACAGTCTGTCGGGTGGACAAGAGTCAGGTCTACCAGCCTGAAATCTCTGCAACACACGTCGCAAATCAGGAGATATGGCCGACACGATTACTCCCTCTTTAAGAATACCAGCTGGCTCCGAGAATCCAGGAGAGTCAGGCACAAAGCTCCAAGAAAGAGCATCAGCCTTAACATTCTTCGAACCAGGCAGGTACGAGACCACAAAGTCAAAACGAGAGAAAAACAATGACCAACGAGCCTGTCTAGGATTCAGGCGCTTAGCAGACTCGAGATACATCAGATTTTTGTGATCAGTCAAGACCACCACACGATGCTTAGCACCCTCGAGCCAATGACGCCACTCCTCAAATGCCCACTTCATGGCCAACAACTCCCGATTACCAACATCATAGTTCCGCTCAGCAGGCGAAAACTTCCTAGAGAAAAAAGCACATGGTCTCATCACAGAGCAACCAGAGCCTCTCTGCGACAAAACAGCCCCAGCACCGATCTCAGAAGCATCCACTTCAACCTGAAAGGGAAGTGAGACATCAGGCTGGCACAAAACAGGCGCCGAAGTAAACCGGCGCTTCAGCTCCTGGAAGGCCTCCACGGCTGCAGGGGCCCAACTAGTCACATCAGAACCTTACTTGGTCATATCCGTCAAAGGTTTAACAACGCTAGAAAAGTTAGCGATAAAGCGACGGTAGAAATTAGCAAACCCCAAGAACTTCTGAAGACTCTTAACAGACGTGGGCTGAGTCCAATCATGAATAGCTCGGACCTTGACTGGGTCCATCTCTACAGCAGAAGGGGAGAAAATAAAACCCAAAAAGGAAACCTTCTGCACTCCAAAGAGACACTTTGAGCCCTTCACAAACAAAGCATTATCACGCAAAACCTGAAACACCATCCTGACCTGCTTTACATGAGAATCCCAATCATCCGAGAAAACCAGAATATCATCCAGATAAACAATCATAAATGTATCCAGATTAGTGTTGAGCATTCCGATACCGCAAGTATCGGGTATCGGCCGATACTTGCGGTATCGGAATTCCGATACCGGGATTCCGATACTTGCCGCGTATCGGATACCGGAATCGGAAGTTCTAAGATTCAAAAAGCAGAAATTCAGCCAATGAGATTGATTCCAAGTGTGGGCACATCCTGTTTAGCATGGAGGGCATGAAACTACTGGCAAGGCTGTGATTGGCTGGTGTAATGATGTCATGATGCAGTTTAAAAGTCGCTGGCGCCATTTTGCGATCACTCTGCTGTGAATTCAGTTAGTGACAGGACGCTGTTTGCTGACTGAGGGACAGTTTAGAGATAGCGATTTGCTTCTTTGTGCTTTCCAAAGGCTAATTTAGCAACCGCTGTGTTCACCTACTATTCACCTTGCTTTTGCCTTGTAGCGCTGTTTTCACAGCGATCTGCAGGGTCTGTGTGTGTGTGTGTGTGAGTGCAGCCCAGTCTCCAGTCTGAGTGCAGCCACATAGGCCATCCATAGCTGGTTGTATTCAGTTCAGGGAGGGTGGTTCATTGCCTCATACTGTTCCTTTTTTTTTTTTTTTTTCCCAAGTAGTGTAGTCTGCTGCTAATTTATTCAAAAAAATCCTATTAGTGTCTTTCCACCCGTCTCCAGCTAATTTGTGGAAAAACACTACATAGGATAAAGTAGAGGAGGGTTTTTGGGCCTTGCAGCGCCGTTTACGGCTGTCTGCACGGTCTCCGTGTGACTGCAGCTCGCCCTGTAATCTGTGAGCAGCTATAGCCTGGTTGTCTCCAGCTCAGGGTTTTTCACTGCGTCATACCGCCAAATCAATTTTCTTTTTTTTCAAAGTAGTGTAGTCTGCTGCTAATTTATTTAAAAAAATCCTATTAGTGTCTTTCCACCCGTCTCCAGCTAATTTGTGGAAAAACACTACATAGGATAAAGTAGAGGAGGGTTTTTGGGCCTTGCAGCGCCGTTTACGGCTGTCTGCACGGTCTCCGTGTGACTGCAGCTCGCCCTGTAATCTGTGAGCAGCTGTAGCCTGGTTGTCTCCAGCTCAGGGTTTTTCACTGCGTCATACCGCCAAATCAATTTTCTTTTTTTTCAAAGTAGTGTAGTCTGCTGCTAATTTATTTAAAAAAATCCTATTAGTGTCTTTCCACCCGTCTCCAGCTAATTTGTGGAAAAACACTACATAGGATAAAGTAGAGGAGGGTTTTTGGGCCTTGCAGCGCCGTTTACGGCTGTCTGCACGGTCTCCGTGTGACTGCAGCTCGCCCTGTAATCTGTGAGCAGCTATAGCCTGGTTGTCTCCAGCTCAGGGTTTTTCACTGCGTCATACCGCCAAATCAATTTTCTTTTTTTTCAAAGTAGTGTAGTCTGCTGCTAATTTATTTAAAAAAATCCTATTAGTGTCTTTCCACCCGTCTCCAGCTAATTTGTGGAAAAACACTACATAGGATAAAGTAGAGGAGGGTTTTTGGGCCTTGCAGCGCCGTTTACGGCTGTCTGCACGGTCTCCGTGTGACTGCAGCTCGCCCTGTAATCTGTGAGCAGCTGTAGCCTGGTTGTCTCCAGCTCAGGGTTTTTCACTGCGTCATACCGCCAAATCAATTTTCTTTTTTTTCAAAGTAGTGTAGTCTGCTGCTAATTTATTTAAAAAAATCCTATTAGTGTCTTTCCACCCGTCTCCAGCTAATTTGTGGAAAAACACTACATAGGATAAAGTAGAGGAGGGTTTTTGGGCCTTGCAGCGCCGTTTACGGCTGTCTGCACGGTCTCCGTGTGACTGCAGCTCGCCCTGTAATCTGTGAGCAGCTGTAGCCTGGTTGTCTCCAGCTCAGGGTTTTTCACTGCGTCATACCGCCAAATCAATTTTCTTTTTTTTCAAAGTAGTGTAGTCTGCTGCTAATTTATTTTAAAAAATCCTATTAGTGTCTTTCCACCCGTCTCCAGCTAATTTGTGGAAAAACACTACATAGGATAAAGTAGAGGAGGGTTTTTGGGCCTTGCAGCGCCGTTTACGGCTGTCTGCACGGTCTCCGTGTGACTGCAGCTCGCCCTGTAATCTGTGAGCAGCTGTAGCCTGGTTGTCTCCAGCTCAGGGTTTTTCACTGCGTCATACCGCCAAATCAATTTTCTTTTTTTTCAAAGTAGTGTAGTCTGCTGCTAATTAATTTAAAAAAATCCTATTAGTGTCTTTCCACCCGTCTCCAGCTAATTTGTGGAAAAACACTACATAGGATAAAGTAGAGGAGGGTTTTTGGGCCTTGCAGCGCCGTTTACGTCTGTCTGCACGGTCTCCGTGTGACTGCAGCTCTATCTGTTGTCAGTTCAGCCCCCAAAAAATAAATAAATAATACAGTTCACCAAACACACCAGTTACACCACTTTACATTTCTGTAGGCCACATTAGCTCATATTAAAGTCTAGTCCACACTTTAGATAATTAGTGCTTCTTATACCTGTTAGGAGGAGTTGCTCAGGAATAAGCACACAAATCCGTTAGTACTTTTCTGCTTATCTTTATCAGTCAACCAAGATGAAGAAGGCAGTGAGTAAGGCACGTGGGCGTGGGCGCGGAGCAGGGAGGGGACGTGGGGATTCTGTGCCTGCTGCGGGCACCGGTGACTCATCAGCACCCACATTCACCAGGCAACAGTCGTTCATGCGAAGCTTTGTGTCAGAGCGCCGTACACCGCTGCTGCGTGAAGAACAAATTGAAGCTGTTGTCGGATGGATGGCAGCTAATGCATCAACTTCCATTAGTGCCACATCCTCTCAGACACAGAGCACTGGAGAGCAGCCATCTGTCTCTTCACCACCTGCCAAATTGCCCAGGCAGACAGAGAGCCCAGGACAGGAGCCGTCTCTACTTCTGTTCTCTGAATCTCTTGGCTTGGAAACAGGGGGCCAGCCAAGCAGCATTGGAGAAATGGAAGAAGAGGCAGGGTGCAGTGATGCCCAACAGCTTTTTCTGTCTTCCTCTGAAGAGGCGGGTGGGCCAGTGGCTCCGGTCACCACATCGCAGGCCGCATCAGCTGATGATGACACTCAGGTGCCACTTACTGGTGCGTGCTCTGCTGCTGAGACTACCCAGGAGGAGCAGTTGGGGGCAGAGGGTAGTGTAGATGATGAGGTCCTCGACCCATCTTGGCGTGAGGGACAGGAAGGTGGTGGGAGCAGCTCTGAGGAAGAGATTCCCCGTACGGCCCAAAGAGGGAGAGGGAGGGGGAAGACTGCGGATCCTGCAGCCTCCGCTTTGGCACCCGTTAGGAGCATGTCTCTTCCAAAAGCCAAAAAGGGCGCTCCCAAGACTTGCAGTGCCTGGTCCTTTTTTGACACAGTTGCAGATGACATTTGCTATGTCAGATGCAACGTGTGTCATCAAAAAGTCAAAAGAGGGAAAAATGTCAGCAACCTCAATACCTCCAACATGTGGAAACATGTGCGCAACAGGCACCCGGCGGAGTTAGAAAAACACACTGAAGAGGTAGGCCAACCAACAGCGGCAGCTACCACCTCTTCAGCTCGTGTTGCCTCTTCCTCTACCTCACACGCAGCTGGTTCGGCGTCCTCCCAGGATCGCCGTGGAAGAACCTCTGCCCCTGTTGTCCAGAGACCCGCTGTAATTCCACCCGCAGCGCCACTTTCCCAGTCATCCACACACTCCCAGCCCAGTCTACAGCCATCGGTAGTACAGGCATGGGAGAAAAGGCGGCCTTTCTCGTCAAACCACCCACGAGCACAGGCTCTGACTGCAGGCATTGCCAAACTTCTGTCACTGGAAATGCTGTCATTCAGGCTGGTGGAGACTGACAGCTTCCGTGACTTCATGTCATTGGCAGTCCCACAGTACAATGTGCCCAGCCGCTTTTACTTCAGCAGGCAAGCCGTCCCTGCCCTGCAGAAGCATGTGGAGGGACACATAAAACACGCGCTACTGAACGCCGTCAGTAGCAAGGTCCACCTCACCACCGATGCGTGGACCAGTCAACATGGACAGGGGCGATACCTTTCCCTCACTGCCCATTGGGTTAATGTCGTTGAGCCGGGTACAGACCGTGCGAGTGGCGCAGGACGTGTCCTGCCCACTCCAAGGATTGCAGGAATCCATTCTGTACGCATTGACTCCTCCTCCTACACCAGTTCCTCAGAATCATCGCTGCAGGAGCCGTCACAGTCCACCTCCACATGGACCCGTGATGAACGTGTACCTGTTACGACCGACATGAGCACAGCCGTGGCCAAACGTCAACAGGCCGTCTTGAAATTAATTTTCTTGGGGAATCGTAGCCACACAGCGCAGGAGCTCTGGAATGCCATCAAGCAGGAGAGCGATGTGTGGTTTGTGCCAGCGAATCTCCAGCCAGGCATGGTAGTGTGTGATAATGGCCGAAATCTGGTGGCAGCTCTGGGCCTCGGCAACCTCACTCACATCCCATGTCTGGCACATGTGCTCAATTTGGTCGTGCAGAGCTTTTTGAGGGACTATCCGGATCTTGATGCACTGCTGCACAAGGTCCGCCTAGAGTGTGCTCACTTGCGGCGTTCCAGCACGGCAAAAGCGCGCATTGCGGCTCTGCAGCGCCGACACCGCCTGCCGGAACATCGCATCATATGTGACCTACCTACCAGGTGGAATTCCACGTTACATATGTTGGAGCGGTTGTGTGAGCAGCAGCAAGCTGTAATGGAGTACCAGCTGCTTCAGGCGCAAAAAAGTCGCAGTCAGCGCCGTACAGACTTCACAACCACAGAGTGGGCCACTATGAATGACGTCTGCCAGGTTTTGCGTCCCTTTGATTATTCCACGCGGATGGCGAGTGCAGATGATGCACTAGTCAGCATGACTGTCCCCCTTATCTGCCTGCTTGAAAAATCACTGCAAGCGCTAAGGGATGATGTTGTGGAAGAGGTGGAGGATGAGGATTCACCATTTCCATCATCTTCTGGACAGTCAGCGCCACGTGGTTCCTCACAAACGCGTAGGCAGGGGACCGTTTGTGAGGAGGATGAGGAGGAGTCAATGGAGGAGGAAGACATCCGTCCAGAGGAGGGAGTTACACAATTGTCCAGTAGTCAGTGTGTACAGCGAGGGTGGGGTGATGACGAGCGGGCAGAGATCACGCCTCCAGCAGGGGACAGCGTTTCTTGGGCAGTTGGCAGTCTGCAGCACATGGTGGATTACATGCTGCAGTGCCTGAGAAACGACCGCCGCATCGCCCACATTCTCAACATGTCTGATTATTGGGTGTTCACCCTCCTCGATCCTCGCTACCGGGACAACGTAGAAAGCCTCATCACACCGTTGAACCGGGAGCGAAAAATGCGGGAGTACCAAGACACACTGGTCAATTCCATCATCTTCTCCATTCCAACTGAGAGAAGTGCTGCTAGTGCATTCCAAAGCAGCTCAGTGCGTCCAGGCCGTGGTGGAGGCTCTGCACAAAGAGGGAGCAGAAGCAGTGCCTCTGCCCAAGGCAAGACCAGTATGGCCGAACTGTGGCACAGTTTTCTGTGCCCGCCACAAAAGTCTACACCATCACAGACGGCTCCAGTCAGCAGGAGGCAACGGTTCCGTCAGATGGTGACAGACTACATGTCTTGCCCTCTTGCTGTACTCCCAGACGGCTCTTCCCCTTTCAAGTTTTGGGTCTCAAAGCTGGATACATGGCCAGAGCTAAGCCAGTATGCATTGGAGGTGCTGTCTTGCCCTGCGGCCAGTGTATTATCGGAACGTGTCTTTAGTGCTGCAGGTGGTGTACTAACTGACCGTCGCATGCGACTATCCTCCGATAACGTTGACCGGCTTACTTTCCTGAAAATGAACAAGGCCTGGATCTCGCCGGAATTTGCCACTCCTCCTCCTGATTGAATAATTAGGTCACTGTATACGTTATCCAGGTCTCCTGTTGTGTTCATCTTTCTACCACCTGAACTTAAATTCCTGGGCTCCAACACCGCCAGTTGAGGCTCAGACGTGCCGTCTGCACAGTCAAAACATACGACCCAGTGTTATTGGGTTTCAGTAACGTCAGCTGATCCCCAGCTGTGTAGCCGGCAATGTGTCATGCGACCGCCACGCTGACACAACAACTGAAATGTAAGGGAATCTGTCCCCCCCCCCCCAAGGCGTTTGTTACTGAAAGAGCCACCTTGTGCAGCAGTAATGCTGCCCAAGGAAAAGGTAGCTATTTTTGTTTAGCTCCTTGCACACGCAGAACTTAACACTTATAAAATGTGTCCACTGATACCGTAAAACCGTCCCGGAGGTGGGACTTTCCTTCGTAATGTGACGCAGCCCAGCCGTCATTCCTACCCCCCCGGCGCCGCGCACCGGCTCCTCAGCGTTGTTTTATTCCGTCCTGGAGCCTGCGCTGTTATGTTATCCCGTGGCCAGGCACACTTAGCGCTGCCCGTCTTCTGGCATCATTTGGTGTCTGGATGGCTGCGCCTGTGCGGCCGCGCTGGCATAGAGCCCGCCTCGCAGTGTCTTCTGATTTAATCCCACTGGGGGCCTGGGATCCATGGACATGCGCAGTGCATATCTGAACCTCCACCTCTCACTCATTTCCCTATGGCTTCTTCAGACTGTTCGGTGTCAGCTGGTCCCTAACAGCATGCCACGGCCGTGACACCGCACAGTCTGAAGAAGCCATAGGGAGATGAGTGAGAGGTGGAGGTTCAGATATGCACTGCGCATGTCCATGGATCCCAGGCCCCCAGTGGGATTAAATCAGAAGACACTGTGAGGCGGGCTCTCTGCCAGCGCGGCCGCACAGGCGCAGCCATCCAGACACCAAATGATGCCAGAAGACGGGCAGCGCTAAGTGTGCCTGGCCACGGGATAACATAACAGCGCAGGCTCCTTGACGGAATAAAACAACGCTGAGGAGCCGGTGCGCGGCGCCGGGGGGGTAGGAATGACGGGTGGGCTGTGTCACATTACGAAGGAAAGTCCCACCTCTGGGACGGTTTTACGGTATCAGTGGACACATTTTATAAGTGTTTAGTTCTGTGTTTGCAAGGAGCATGATGAAAAGAGCCACCTTTTCCTTTTGCATCTTTTGTGCTGCACAAGCTGGCTCTTTCAGCTACAAACGCCTTGGGGGGGGGTTAAAGGTTCCCTTTCGACTTTCTCAGGCTTCGGCCTACATTGTGTTCCTCTGCTTTTCCACCTGTCCCTGGGCTCCAACACCGCCAGTTGCCGTCCAGAAGTGCTGTACGCACAGTCAACAGTCCCTCCTCTGTTATTGGGGTTCAGTAACGTCAGCTGTTCCCCTGCTGTGTGTGTGGCAATCCCTCCTACCTCCTCCAACCTCCTCCTCCTCCACCCGTCCCTGGGCTCCAACACCGCCAGTTGCCGTCCAGAAGTGCTGTACGCACAGTCAACAGTCCCTCCTCTGTTATTGGGGTTCAGTAACGTCAGCTGTTCCCCTGCTGTGTGTGTGGCAATCCCTCCTACCTCCTCCAACCTCCTCCTCCTCCACCTCCTCCACCTGTCCCTGGGCTCCAACACCGCCAGTTGCCGTCCAGAAGTGCTGTACGCACAGTCAACAGTCCCTCCTCTGTTATTGGGGTTCAGTAACGTCAGCTGTTCCCCTGCTGTGTGTGTGGCAATCCCTCCTACCTCCTCCTACCTCCTCCAACCTCCTCCTCCTCCACCTGCACCTGGGCTCCAACACCGCCAGTTGCCGTCCAGAAGTGCTGTACGCACAGTCAACAGTCCCTCCTCTGTTATTGGGGTTCAGTAACGTCAGCTGTTCCCCTGCTGTGTGTGTGGCAATCCCTCCTACCTCCTCCAACCTCCTCCTCCTCCACCCGTCCCTGGGCTCCAACACCGCCAGTTGCCGTCCAGAAGTGCTGTACGCACAGTCAACAGTCCCTCCTCTGTTATTGGGGTTCAGTAACGTCAGCTGTTCCCCTGCTGTGTGTGTGGCAATCCCTCCTACCTCCTCCAACCTCCTCCTCCTCCACCTCCTCCACCTGTCCCTGGGCTCCAACACCGCCAGTTGCCGTCCAGAAGTGCTGTACGCACAGTCAACAGTCCCTCCTCTGTTATTGGGGTTCAGTAACGTCAGCTGTTCCCCTGCTGTGTGTGTGGCAATCCCTCCTACCTCCTCCAACCTCCTCCTCCTCCACCCGTCCCTGGGCTCCAACACCGCCAGTTGCCGTCCAGAAGTGCTGTACGCACAGTCAACAGTCCCTCCTCTGTTATTGGGGTTCAGTAACGTCAGCTGTTCCCCTGCTGTGTGTGTGGCAATCCCTCCTACCTCCTCCTACCTCCTCCAACCTCCTCCTCCTCCACCTGCCCCTGGGCTCCAACACCGCCAGTTGCCGTCCAGAAGTGCTGTAGGCACAGTCAACAGTCCCTCCTCTGTTATTGGGGTTCAGTAACGTCAGCTGTTCCCCTGCTGTGTGTGTGGCAATCCCTCCAACCTCCTCCAACCTCCTCCTCCTCCACCCGTCCCTGGGCTCCAACACCGCCAGTTGCCGTCCAGAAGTGCTGTACGCACAGTCAACAGTCCCTCCTCTGTTATTGGGGTTCAGTAACGTCAGCTGTTCCCCTGCTGTGTGTGTGGCAATCCCTCCTACCTCCTCCAACCTCCTCCTCCTCCACCTCCTCCACCTGTCCCTGGGCTCCAACACCGCCAGTTGCCGTCCAGAAGTGCTGTACGCACAGTCAACAGTCCCTCCTCTGTTATTGGGGTTCAGTAACGTCAGCTGTTCCCCTGCTGTGTGTGTGGCAATCCCTCCTACCTCCTCCTACCTCCTCCAACCTCCTCCTCCTCCACCTGCCCCTGGGCTCCAACACCGCCAGTTGCCGTCCAGAAGTGCTGTACGCACAGTCAACAGTCCCTCCTCTGTTATTGGGGTTCAGTAACGTCAGCTGTTCCCCTGCTGTGTGTGTGGCAATCCCTCCTACCTCCTCCAACCTCCTCCTCCTCCACCCGTCCCTGGGCTCCAACACCGCCAGTTGCCGTCCAGAAGTGCTGTACGCACAGTCAACAGTCCCTCCTCTGTTATTGGGGTTCAGTAACGTCAGCTGTTCCCCTGCTGTGTGTGTGGCAATCCCTCCTACCTCCTCCAACCTCCTCCTCCTCCACCTCCTCCACCTGTCCCTGGGCTCCAACACCGCCAGTTGCCGTCCAGAAGTGCTGTACGCACAGTCAACAGTCCCTCCTCTGTTATTGGGGTTCAGTAACGTCAGCTGTTCCCCTGCTGTGTGTGTGGCAATCCCTCCTACCTCCTCCAACCTCCTCCTCCTCCACCCGTCCCTGGGCTCCAACACCGCCAGTTGCCGTCCAGAAGTGCTGTACGCACAGTCAACAGTCCCTCCTCTGTTATTGGGGTTCAGTAACGTCAGCTGTTCCCCTGCTGTGTGTGTGGCAATCCCTCCTACCTCCTCCTACCTCCTCCAACCTCCTCCTCCTCCACCTGCCCCTGGGCTCCAACACCGCCAGTTGCCGTCCAGAAGTGCTGTAGGCACAGTCAACAGTCCCTCCTCTGTTATTGGGGTTCAGTAACGTCAGCTGTTCCCCTGCTGTGTGTGTGGCAATCCCTCCAACCTCCTCCAACCTCCTCCTCCTCCACCCGTCCCTGGGCTCCAACACCGCCAGTTGCCGTCCAGAAGTGCTGTACGCACAGTCAACAGTCCCTCCTCTGTTATTGGGGTTCAGTAACGTCAGCTGTTCCCCTGCTGTGTGTGTGGCAATCCCTCCTACCTCCTCCAACCTCCTCCTCCTCCACCCGTCCCTGGGCTCCAACACCGCCAGTTGCCGTCCAGAAGTGCTGTACGCACAGTCAACAGTCCCTCCTCTGTTATTGGGGTTCAGTAACGTCAGCTGTTCCCCTGCTGTGTGTGTGGCAATCCCTCCTACCTCCTCCTACCTCCTCCAACCTCCTCCTCCTCCACCTGCCCCTGGGCTCCAACACCGCCAGTTGCCGTCCAGAAGTGCTGTAGGCACAGTCAACAGTCCCTCCTCTGTTATTGGGGTTCAGTAACGTCAGCTGTTCCCCTGCTGTGTGTGTGGCAATCCCTCCTACCTCCTCCTACCTCCTCCAACCTCCTCCTCCTCCACCTGCCCCTGGGCTCCAACACCGCCAGTTGCCGTCCAGAAGTGCTGTACGCACAGTCAACAGTCCCTCCTCTGTTATTGGGGTTCAGTAACGTCAGCTGTTCCCCTGCTGTGTGTGTGGCAATCCCTCCTATCTCCTCCACCTCCTCCTCCTCCTCCTGTCCCTGGGCTCCAACACCGCTAGTTGCTGTCCAGAAGTGCTGTACGCACAGAGCCAAACACCTCGCCAATGTGTTAGTGGGGTTCAGCACCGCCAGCTGTTCCCCTGCTGTGTATACGGCAACGTGTACTGCGACCGCCACGCAGGCACAACAAGTTAAATGTAAGGGAACCTGACCCCCCCCCCCCCCAGGCGTTTGTTACTGAAGGAGCCACCTTGTGCAGCAGTAATGATGCAAAGGGAAAAAGTGCCTCTTTTCGTGATGCTCCTTGCACATGCTGAACCAAACACTTATGAAATGTGTCCCCACACAGCGTTAAACCGTCCGGTAGGTGGAACTTTCCTTTGTCGTGTGACGCAGCACAGCCATCATTTTTACCCCCTTGTCGCCGTTTGCCCCCTCCTCAGCGTTGTTTGAATCTGTCCCGGAGCCTGCGCTGTTAGGTTAGCCCATGGCCATGCACACATGTTGCGCTGCCCGTCTTCTGACCTCATTTGGTGTCAGGCTGGCTGCGCCTGTGCGGGTGCGCTGGCCGAGATCCCGCCTCGCAGTGTCGTCTAATGTAATCCCACCGCGGGCCTGTGATCCGTGCCCGTGCGCAGTGCATATCCTCTCCTCTCACTCCCCTCCCTACGGCTTCTTCAGACTGTGCGATGTCAGCTGGTCCCTAATAGCATGCCACGGCCGTGACACCGCACAGTCTGAAGAAGCCGTAGGGAGGGGAGTGAGAGGAGAGGATATGCACTGCGCACGGGCACGGATCACAGGCCCGCGGTGGGATTACATTAGACGACACTGCGAGGCGTGATCTCGGCCAGCGCACCCGCACAGGCGCAGCCAGCCTGACACCAAATGAGGTCAGAAGACGGGCAGCGCAACATGTGTGCATGGCCATGGGCTAACCTAACAGCGCAGGCTCCGGGACAGATTCAAACAACGCTGAGGAGGGGGCGAACGGCGACAAGGGGGTAAAAATGATGGCTGTGCTGCGTCACACGACAAAGGAAAGTTCCACCTACCGGACGGTTTAACGCTGTGTGGGGACACATTTCATAAATGTTAGGTTCCGCATGTACAAGGACCATAATTAAAAGAGCTAAGTTTACCTTTTCCAGCATTAGTGCTGTACACAATGGCTCTTTCAGCTACAAACGCCTGGGGGGGGGGGGGGGTTAAAGGTTTCCTTTCAACTTGCTCGAGTGCAGGCTTCGGCCTACACTCCGCTCCCCCTGCTCCTCCTGCTGACCCTGGGCTCTAACACCGCCAGTTTTTGCCCAGATGTGCTAGCTGCACAGAGAAAAACACCAGCCAATGTGTCAGTGGGGTCCAGCACCGCCAGCTGTTCCCCTGCTGTGCAGCCGGCAACGTGTCCTGCAAAAGCCACGCAGACACAAGAACTGAAATTGAAGGGAACCTGTCCCCCCTCCCCCAGGCGTTTTTACGTTATCCAGCCACCTTGTACAGCGGTAATGCTGCATGTGTGCAAGGTGGCTCAGAAACGTATTCTCCTCGCACATGTGGAACTGAAAACACGTCTGCAATGTGTCCTCTGTGTGACCATTTAACCGTCCCGGTGGTGTGACTTTCCTTTGTAATGACACGCTGCAACCCCCTTGGTAGCGCTGCCCGTCTTCTGGCATCATTGTTTGGCTGCCTGCGCCTCTGCGGCCGCCCTGACCCACACAACGCCCCTCGGTGTCTTATTTATTGGGACTGCGAGGGTGTGATTGATGGGCAGGATCAGTGCATCAGTTCGCCTGTCCCTCCTCTCCTTCCGCCTTCTTCGGACTGTGCGGCTTCATGGCCGTGGCATGCGATAAGGGATCAGATGACGCCGCACAGTCTGAAGCGGGTGTAAGGACCCGAGTGTGAGAGGCGAACATATGTGCTGCGCCAGGCCCTGAATCCCAGCCCCGCAGTGTTTTAACAATGTTAAGACACTGCGGGGCTGGGATTCATGGGCATCGCGAACCGCACCGGCCGACATTACATGATGCCAGAAGATGGGCAGCGCTAACGGCGCTAGGCCAGGGGATAACACGACAGCGCAGACTCCTGTACAGCAAATAACAACGCTCGGGAGGCTGCACCCAGCACCAAGGTGGGATTCTTGACACCTGTGCTGCGTCTCATTACAAAGGGAACTCGCGCCTCCATTACACAGTTTGACTGTCTAAAGGGCTAAATGTTATACGTGTTCCATTCAGCGTGTGCAAGGAGAAAAATTACAAGAGCAACCTTTGACTTGCGCAGCACTGCTGCTGCATAAGCTGTGGCTCTTCTACTTTGTAACCCCTGAGGGGGGGTTAAAGGTGACTTTTGAAATCGGTTCAATTAGGCTTCGGCCTACACTCTGCTCCACCTGCAGAGCCCGGGCTCCAACAACGCTAGTTGCTGTCCGGAAGTGCTGGCTGCACAGAGCCAAACACCTCGCCAATGTGTCAGTGGGGTCCAGCACCGCCAGCTGTTCCCCTGCTGTGTAGCCGGCAACGTGTCCTGCAAAAGCCACGCAGACACAACACACCCAAAGCTGCCGCCTGTGCAGGCTTCGGCCTACACTCCCCTCCCCCTGCTCCTCCTCCTCCTGCTCCTCCTCCTGCTGTCCCTGGGCTCTAACACACCGCCAGTTTTTGCCCAGATGTGCTAGCTGCACAGAGAAAAACACCAGCCAATGTGTCAGTGGGGTCCAGCACCGCCAGCTGTTCCCCTGCTGTGCAGCCGGCAACGTGTCCTGCAAAAGCCACGCAGACACAAGAACTGAAATTGAAGGGAACCTGTCCCCCCTCCCCCAGGCGTTTTTACGTTATCCAGCCACCTTGTACAGCGGTAATGCTGCATGTGTGCAAGGTGGCTCAGAAACGTATTCTCCTCGCACATGTGGAACTGAAAACACGTCTGCAATGTGTCCTCTGTGTGACCATTTAACCGTCCCGGTGGTGTGACTTTCCTTTGTAATGACACGCTGCAACCCCCTTGGTAGCGCTGCCCGTCTTCTGGCATCATTGTTTGGCTGCCTGCGCCTCTGCGGCCGCCCTGACCCACACAACGCCCCTCGGTGTCTTATTTATTGGGACTGCGAGGGTGTGATTGATGGGCAGGATCAGTGCATCAGTTCGCCTGTCCCTCCTCTCCTTCCGCCTTCTTCGGACTGTGCGGCTTCATGGCCGTGGCATGCGATAAGGGATCAGATGACGCCGCACAGTCTGAAGCGGGTGTAAGGACCCGAGTGTGAGAGGCGAACATATGTGCTGCGCCAGGCCCTGAATCCCAGCCCCGCAGTGTTTTAACAATGTTAAGACACTGCGGGGCTGGGATTCATGGGCATCGCGAACCGCACCGGCCGACATTACATGATGCCAGAAGATGGGCAGCGCTAACGGCGCTAGGCCAGGGGATAACACGACAGCGCAGACTCCTGTACAGCAAATAACAACGCTCGGGAGGCTGCACCCAGCACCAAGGTGGGATTCTTGACACCTGTGCTGCGTCTCATTACAAAGGGAACTCGCGCCTCCAACACAGTTTGACTGTATAAAGGGCTAAATGTTATACGTGTTTCATTCAGCGTGTGCAAGGAGCGAAATTAAAAGAGCAACCTTTGACTTGTGCAGCACTACTGCTGCATAAGCTGTGGCTCTTCTACTTTCTAACCCCTGAGGGGGGGTTAAAGGTTACCTTTGAAATTGGTTCAAGTAGGCTTCGGCCTACACTCTGCTCCCCCTGCAGAGCCCGGGCTACAACACCGCTCGTTGCTGTCCGGAAGTGCTGGCTGCACAGAGCCAAACACCTCGCCAATGTGTCAGTGGGGTCCAGCACCGCCAGCTGTTCCCCTGCTGTGCAGCCGGCAACGTGTCCTGCAAAAGCCACGCAGACACTTGCTCTTGTACCTTCTGCTCCACATCCTGGTTCCAGTACCGTCAGCTGGTTCCGGGCAGAGCCTTTGGCTTAGGTGCCTCCCTCTGGGTATCCGAGTTCCACCAACGTCAGGTGGTCCTTGGTAGTGCTTTCAGGCACGGGTACCTCCTGCTTAGTAACCGGGTTCCAGTAACGTCAGCTGGTCCTCGGTAGTTCCATTGGCTCTTGGACCTTCGGCTACCCATCCGGGTTCCAGCACCGTCAGCTGGTTCTCGGCAGTGTCTTTTGCTCTTGTACCTTCTGCTCCCCATCCTGGTTCCAGTACCGTCAGCTGGTTCCGGGCAGAGCCTTTGGCTTAGGTGCCTCCCTCTGGGTATCCGAGTTCCACCAACGTCAGGTGGTCCTTGGTAGTGCTTTCAGGCACGGGTACCTCCTGCTTAGTAACCGGGTTCCAGTAACGTCAGCTGGTCCTCGGTAGTTCCATTGGCTCTTGGACCTTCGGGTAGCCATCCGAGTTCCAGTTCCATCAGCTGGTTCTCGGCATTTTCTCAGCCTTCTTGTACCTTCTGCTACATTTCCAAGTTCAAGAGACTAAACACGATGACCCGGAAGAACACCCCTAAGATGACGACGACACCAGAGACGACAACCACCGTGATGACGACGACCCTGGAGACGATGACCCTGAAGACCACCCCGATGACGACGACCCCGGAGACCACCCCGATGACGACGACCCCGGAGACGACGACCCTGGAGACGACGACGACCTGGAAGACCGAGAAGCAGAAGAACAAGAGGCTGCAGAACAAAGAGCAGAAGGACATTAAGCATAACACAAAATATCAGAGCAAAAAAATATTATGTAAATTATAAGCAGAAGAAGACTAAGCAGTGTATGGGGGTGAGTCCGTTCCTCCTCGTGGTGCCCCTGGATAAAGCCTGATGCTGCAGGCCAAACTGAACGCGGACAAATGTAACTGGTTTGTGACAGGCAGAACGGAAGGTGTAATCTTCAAACTTTTATAGATAACAACTACGGGAATGCCTGTCACAAATAAGAATATGATGAAGAAGTTGAATATGATGAAGATAATAGTAAAATAAAAAGAATATGAACAATGTAACCCAAAAAATAATAGGTAGAAGATGAAGAAGAAGATGAATAAGGTGAAGAAGTTGATGTCAAAGAAGCTGATGATGAGGATAATTAAGAAGAAAGCGTGGGAGAAGTAAAAAAGAAGGTGAAGGGCGTGGAAGTAGTGAAACATCAATATCTGACATAAAAAAAAAAAAAAATAACATAGTCAAATTCTTTCTAACGCCGAACTTCATAAAAAAAAATTAAAAATCCTGCTATTCTATTACATTGGGCTAAACCTCTGTCCCTTTAATATCTCCGCCACGTCCCCCAATACATCCTACATTATTCTTAGTTGTTTTCCTTCATGTAGAATGAACCTACAAGTTTATAAAGGGTTTATTTTAATTCCGATATTTTCGTCCCATTGACTTGCATTGGGATCGGGTATCGGTATCGGATTGGATCCGATATTTTGACGGTATCGGCCGATACTTTCCGATACCGATACTTTCCGATATCGGAAAGTATCGCTCAACACTAATCCAGATACTTCCGGAAGATATCATGCATAAAGGACTGAAACACTGAAGGAGCATTAGAGAGCCCAAAGGGCATCACCAAGTATTCAAAATGACCTTCGGGGGTATTGAATGCAGTTTTCCATTCATCTCCCTGCCTAATGCGCACAAGGTTGTACGCACCACGAAGATCTATCTTGGTGAACCACTTGGCACCCTTAATCAGAGCAAACAAGTCTGACAATAGTGGCAAAGGATACTGAAACTTAACAGTGATTTTATTCAGAAGCCGATAGTCTATACAAGGTCTCAAAGACCCGTCCTTCTTGGCCACAAAAAAGAATCCCGCATCCAAGAGGGGAAGAGGATGGACGAATATGCCCCTTCTCCAAAGACTCCTTGACATAAGAACGCATCGCGGCATGCTCGGGTACAGACAAATTAAATAATCGTCCCTTAGGAAATTTACTGCCAGGAATCAAATCTATAGCGCAGTCACAGTCCCTATGAGGAGGAAGAGCACTGGACCTGGACTCACTGAATACATCCTGATAGTCACACAAATACTCAGGAACCTCTGAAGGAGTAGAAGTAGCAATAGACACCGGCGGAGAATCGCAATGAATTCCCTGACAACCCCAACTCGACACCGACATAGCCTTCCAATCCAAAACAGGATTATGGGTCTGTAACCATGGCAGACCTAACACGACCAAATCATTCATTTTATGCAGAACAAGAAAACGAATCACCTCCCGATGTTCAGGAGTCATGCACATGGTCACTTGTGTCCAATACTGCGGTTTATTTTCCGCCAGTGGTGTAGCATCAATTCCTCTGAGAGGAATAGGAACTTTTAAAGGCTCCAGGACAAAACCACAGCGCTTGGCAAATGACAAGTCCATAAGACTCAGGGCAGCACCTGAATCCACAAACGCCATAACAGGGTAGGAAGACAATGAACAAATTAAAGTCACAGACAAAATAAATTTAGGCTGCAAATTACCAATGGAGACAGGACTGACAACCTTGGTTAGGCGTTTAGAGCATGCTGATATAACATGTGTAGAATCACCACAGTAAAAACACAGCCCATTCTGTCGTCTATGATTTTGTCGTTCGGTTCTAGTCAGGATTCTATCACATTGCATTGCTGGATCGGGGTTTCTATCACATTGCATTGAAACAGGTGTCTGTTCAGACAACACCACCAGAGGATTAGCGGATTTGCGCTCCCGCAAACGCCGATCAATCTGAATAGCCAGCGCCATAGAATCATTCAGACTTGTAGGAATTGTGAAACCCACCATCACATTCTTAATGGTTTCAGAAAGACCATTTCTGAAATTTGCAGCCAGAGCACATTCATTCCATTGAGTAAGCACGGACCATTTCTGAAATTTTTGGCAATACACTTCGGCTTCATCCTGGCCCTGAGAGATAGCCAGTAGAGCTTTTTCTGCCTGAATTTCAAGATTAGGCTCCTCATAAAGCAATCCGAGCGCCAGAAAAAACGCATCAACATCCGCCAATGCCGGATCTCCTGGCGCTAACGAGAAAGCCCAATCCTGAGGGTCGCCACGCAAAAAGGAGATAACAATTTTAACTTGCTGAGCTGAATCTCCAGACGAACGAGGTTTCAAAGATAGAAACAATTTA